>NC_133665.1:116568616-116873585 GCF_037893015.1 Macrotis lagotis
TTTAAGGTACACAAAGAACTAAGATGAATAGTTAGAAAAGTGGTACCTATAAAATGATCTATCTGTTAAGATCCTTCCAAGTTCCAAACCTTATGATCCCATGAACTATGAAAAAGTGGGGAGATTATATTCAGATTTCCATAAAAGTAGTAATAATATCTCCTCTTTTCCAGTTTTATTTAATCACTGGGGAGGGTCCATAATCAGGAAATTCAGGAGAATGAGGAATAAGATATTTAATTTTGATATTACCTTTAGAATAACATCAGGGGGAATTTCATAACTTAAGAATCTTATCTCATGCCAAATTAGTTTTGCTTGATCATTTTTGTAATTGGCAGATGTTTCTTCTTCAATAATGGAGGCACCTGAAATTAGAAAATAAGGTGGAAACAGAAATAGATTAGCATGATTCTAAAAATGAGAGGGGAAATCTTAATAAAGAAATTAAGGGAAGTAGTAGCTAGTTTTCAGAAAAGTGCAAAATTTTAGTACATGGTTTATCATCAGCTTTGGTGAAGGGAGTATCCATACTCCCACGAATCACAGTTCTTTTAAATTACTATATGAAAAAGTCTTAATCCCACCCATCTATTTTGCCTTTTATTGCATAGAGCAAATGAAGATCAGGCTCTCTCCAGCTCTAAAGTTTGAAAAATGAGATAATTAAAATGGAATTGGGCTTATTAGTACACTGATTGGCTGATAAAAAATTCCTTGGTTATATTACTAATAAGGGATAGTTCCAGATGTTAAGATTCTTAAAATCTTACAATTCATGAACTAATAAGATCAGAAAAAAAACACCACCTCTAAAAAGCACTGCAAGAATAATTTTTATATCACTTTACTGAAGATGGTATCTTTAAAAGGAAATTGAAGAAAAACTGATTTTCTTAAGATCTACATTAGGATCAGAACAGAACCTTAGAAGTTTTCTACTTAATTAAGTTTCAGGTTTTAAACCTCATTTTTATGCCTTTGCTTTCTAAAAGTTAACCAAAATTCTTATCTCAAAGTCTTAGAAATCTGCAAATATCCTTTTGCAGTAAAGAGCCATCAAATTTGTCAACTGAATGAAAAGTGGTGTGTTTTAAATATATATATATACCTTCTGTTCTCCATTTCCTAAAGGAACTGGAGGGTACTTAAAGAATCAATTATAAGTTTTATATTATATGTCCTTATATATTCATATAATTGCCTTATATATAATAAATGTAATTATTTACTTTCAAAAATGAATATTTAATAAAAATACCACAAACTTTAGTAACAATAGCCTTTTTTTGTTTTTTTTACATTGCAATGGGGTTAAGTAACTTGCCCAAGGTCACACAGCTAGGTAATTATTAAGTGTCTGAGGCTGGATTTGAATTCTGGTTCTCCTGACTCCAGGGCAGTTTGCTGCTCTATCTATTGTGCCACCTAGCTACCCCCAGAAATAATATTTATAGAAGATTCTATCATTCATTTCTGTTGAAGCATACTCATCCAAACTGGTCACAAGGAAAAATGCACATACGCATGCACTCACACACACACACATATACACTTGGGTACGGACTTTCATTTACCCAACAGGGAAATAGTAGAGAAAGGGAAGAAGCGGGAAAAGGGAGGAAAAGGAGGGGGAAATTAGAAGGAATTAGTCCTAAGTAAAATATACTATTCTGGATGTACAAAAATATTTCTATAGCTCATTTAGACGAGGTTAAAAAAATGGGAATCAGACAGTTCTCATAAGTTAGGAATGGATGAACAAAGTGGTCAATTGATGTGATGGAATATTCTGCTGAACTCATCAGCTTAAAGGCAGGATTGATTATACAAGACTAAAAAATCAAACAAGCTACTTTCCTCTTGATAGAGAAGTGAAAGACTCAGAATGCAGAAAAAGATGATTTTTTTGTTGTTCATTTTTTTTTTAGGGTTTTTTGCAAGGCAATGGGGGCTAAGTGGTTTGCCCAAGGCCACACAGCTAGGTAATTATTAAGTGTCTGAGGCTGCATTTGAACTCAGGTACTCCTGACTCCAGGGCTGGTGCTCTATCTACTGTACCACCTAGCCACCCTGATGATTTTTTTTTTAAATAGCCTATGTAGAAGATTTGTCTTGATTGACTTTACATTTTTATAATAGATTTTGATTTTCTTGTGTTCTCATAACTGGTGGTGGTGGAAGGGAGAGAGGGAGGATCTTGACTGATTTAAAAAATGTTTCTACCTTAACCAGTTTTTTCAAAGAAAAAAGCTACTATTCTTTCTGTTTTCTACCATGTAGTTCATATTCATCTTATGTTCCCTCTTAAACTGCCTGGAAGAGAGTCATGTTTTTACTAAGTTGTATAAAGGATGGAAAATTTGAAGAATCTGTCTACAAGTGTAGAAACATAGACAAGTTTGCAGCGAATTCTCTTGGAGTTTTATTTTTCTCAGTATGTAACTCACCTGAAGATTTGAGGGCATAATCAGCCATCTGGACTTGATCTTCCCTATGCCTTTTAAGGACATACTCCACCAAGTACATAATTTCCTGTGAGGAAATGATTTATAATTAACACACAAAGCTGTCTATATGGCATCATAATGTGTGGATGTGAAGGGGTTCAAAAAAATGTTTTTCATTTAAATGTTTAATGAATCAAACTTCTTTAACACTTTTTGTATTTAGAAAATTTGATACCTTTAGTATCTTCTAAATTGTTCTGTTCAACATTAATTTACTTGGACTGAGGGAAATATTTTCTAATACTTTAGGATTGAGAATTTAGAAATTAATTACTATTAAGAGAATCATTGTGATACACTTGAAAGAATTCTGGCTCTGCCCTTACTAATACTAAGTTATATAACTTTGGAGCATTTGCTTCACCTCTCTGGGAAATCTGTTTTCTCATCTGCAAAATAAATATAAGAACACTTGGTTTTATCTACCTTATGGGATTCATGAGAACTCTAGAAATTTGTAATGTACTTTACACATGAAAGCTATCATGTTATTTCAAATAGTAATCATTTATTAATGTTATATAATGAATATTATGTAATATTTTAATAATAACCTTATATTTCCATCTTCATAACTCCTAAACTGTCATACCTTAAATATTTTATTAACAAAAAAGAGAATATCTCTGACATATTAATTCTCTTTGCTGTGATTAGGACAGAAGTTTTATGAACTGTTTTTTTCATAAAACTAATTTTTTGAAGGAAAATGATAAATGTTGGCAAGGATATGGGAAAAGTGGAACACTAATGCACTGTTGGACTGATTCAAACATTCTTCAGAGCAATCTGGCACTATGCCCAAAAGACTGAAATTTTACATTCATTTTAATCCAGCAATTTTACTACTAGGTCTCTATCTCTAAGACATAAAAAGGGAAAAAGACTTATTTGTATAAAAATATTTATAGTAACTTTTTGTGATGGCCAAAAATTAGAAATTGAGGGGATGCCCATCAATACAGGAATGACTGAAAAAGTTGTGGCATATGATTTTAATGAAATATTGTGCTATAAAAAATGACAAGCTTGATGATTTCAGAAAAGACATGAACTGATACAAAGTGAAGTGAGCAGAACCAGGAGAACACTGTACTTAGTAACAATGGTGTACAATGAAGAACTATGAATAATTTAGCTATTCTCAGAAGTACAATGACCCAAGACAATCTCAAAGGACTCAGTGAAAAATGCTATCTGCCTCTAGAGAAAGAATTGATGTCTGAATATAAACTGATGCATTCTATTTTTTTCCTTATTTTTTTCCTTTCTTATTTGGTTCTTATACAAAATTATTAATATAGAAATGTTTTACATGATTCCCCTTGTATACCTTTATCAGATTTCTTAGCATCTCAGGGAGGAGGGGGAAAAACAGAATTTGGAACTTAAAACTTAAAAAATTCCAACAAATATTGGTTTTTACATGTAATTGGGGCAAAGGAAAATATTTCAAAAAACTAATTTGGAGCTGGGGGTGGTGGTGGAGGAAAATACAGGATAATGATAGTGAGTAAAAGTTCAGGAAGGTAGATTAAGGCACATTTCTCTTAAGCTAGATAAGTTTATTTCTAGGATGCCAAAAACCAATAATAAAGAGGTCAATGGCTTGTGCTCAATTTATTCCAAAAACCTGAGTTTAAGACTTAACTCATTTTTATAAGGTTAGAACAAAGAACAGAACAGACTAGGCAAGACCATGGGGTTGAGAACATCACGATTAGTTATATATGAGGTGCAGGGGAATATGTTGGTCTGAAGTTGGGAATCTAAGTATTTCTTGTTTGAGCCTACCTGCAGTGTGAAATGAGTAGGCCAGACTTCTTTGGATAATCAACCAGACATCCTTGAAGGATAGCTTGGTGGTGTTAAGATACAAAAGCAGACTCTCTAGAGTCCACTTGCATCCCTCATAACATTTCCTTAAGAATAGAAGGGCGATTTGCAGAACTGCTGTTTCCAAACTTAACTCCTTATAGACCACTTGAATTCCTGAGCTAAATTTAGAGACAAAGAACCATAACTTAGATAGATACAGAATAAAATCAATTTCAGAGTGAAAAAATAAAAACCAGTGCTTTTTTTTATGGAAAAATCTGCTCTAGGAAATCAAGGACCTTAGATTATATAGTCACTAGTCAGTCACTTTTTTTTTAATTTAAGGCAATGGGTTTAAGTGCCTTGTCCAAGGTCACACAGTTAGACAATTATTAAGTGTCTGAGGTCAGATTTGAGCTGAGGTACTCCTGACTCCAGGGCCAGTGTTCTATCCACTGTGCCACCTAGCCTCCCCAGCAATCTCCCATTCTACTGGTTTTACATGATGCTTAGACTTCTGCCATTAAGAAATTATTCATTTCTGTGAGTTGAGGCATTAGTTTTCCATTGTTCATTATTGAAATACTACTACCCTATGGATAGTCATTTGATACTGTGGCATATTAGTAGATCAATTTTCACCGTTAGCTAGAGTGTAAATGAAATGAGCTTCTAGAATTTGTTGAGTGACTACAGTCCTGAGTAAAATGTGGAAATGGGTTGAAGAAAGGAAAAGAATGAAACGGAAAATTATGGGTTGTAGGCATCCAACATGAAATTATTAGATATTTTGAAATAGGAATATGGCAGGGTTGGCTAATGAAAAGATTTGTCTAATTCAGAATTTTTCCCAGAACTTCTATTTGGAAAAAAATGTGTCTCTATGTCTCAGAAAATGGACCTAGTAAAAGAATGCCAGCTTTAAATCACTATTCTTTACCTGAATTAAAGACAATACAAAATTAACCGCTTATCTAGGCAGGAAGTTGGCTCCATTAAATCTTAAGAAACTGAGAAAATTAAGTTTCTATCAGGTTAAGGGCATACCTCTGTCAGGGCTAAATTGGGGGGGGACCCAAGATAAACCTAATTTGGCATTAATACAATTAATTATTTCATAAACAAAATTCATTAAAAAGATGACAAATAGAATCCCAAATACCTCTAAATTCCTTCTTGTCTTATTGTTTATATCTGAGTCATTCTCTTGTTCAAAGTTATCTTTTTCAGGATGATGCACATTGAAGTTTTCCAGTTTGATTTTTACATCTTTAAATAATGCCTTCATCATTTCTATTTGTCTAGTCAATAATAGAATTTCCTGATTGTTTTTTTCCAAAATGATCATTCCCTTTCTGTTTAAAAAAAAATGGGAAACTGATTAGGAAGAAGTAAAAGTCCATTCATTTTTCCTATTTACTTAAATAAATATGGTTGGATTTCAGTAGACCATCAGCATAAATGCTTAATATATTATTTGAACAAATTATGTCATATAAAATATTACAATATAAATTCTAACATTAGTAGAGAAGTATGTTTCAGAAAACAGAGAATGGAGAATGAACAGCTGTCTAAAAAATATAATTTCCATAGAAGCAAAAGCTAATGCATTATAGTTCTGGCAGATATGCCTCTTCATGTTCCTGTTATAAGCTGCATAAATATATTGTAAAGAAAAATTTAAGATTCCTGAGTCCAAATCCTAGCTTTGCTCCTAACTAGCTATATAACTAGAAAAGTCAGAATTTTCCTGGGCCTCCAATTTTTCTTTCATAAAATGAAGAGGTTAAAATTCATTTAAAAGTTGGGGATGCTCTTTCTCAGGGATGTTATAGATAGAACAAAATAAAATGTAAAGTTGATAGGTTTTATTAAAGAACTGTATATCTCTTAGATTATAAGTGGAGAGGTGGCATAGTATAAGAGTGAACAGAGTGCTAGATTTTGGAGTTAGGAAGAGCTAAGATTCAAATTCTGTCTTTCACATTTCACCTTGATGGGCCTTTCTTTTAAAAAAGTTTTTGCAAGGAAATGGGGTAAATTGGCTTGCCCAAGGCCACACAACTAGGTAATTATTAAGTGTCTGAGGTCGGATTTGAACTCAGGTACTCCTGACTGCAGGGCTAGTGCTCTATCTACTGCACCACCTAGTCACCCACCTTGATGGGCCTTTTGACAGGCTTTGTAACCATCACTTATCTCTACTCTCAGACATCTAAGACTAAATTGTAAATGCCTTATAATTTGCATATGAGTAGAGGAAGTTCTTTCTCCAGAAGACTGCAAATTAAAATGTGTCTGTGACTGGCTACCTCAATCTGCCTGGCAGCAGAGCATTATGAGATGAAATAATAATAATACTCATTTTTCTAGTATTGATTATAAATTTGCATAAATTCACTTAGTAGTCTACTATATCTGGAAGAGAATGTAACAGAAATTATCTCTTCTAATCTAACAATGCTGGTTTGGAAATTGTATATTTTTTCTTATTGATTTTGGTTATTGGTGGTAAAATAGAACAAGGATGGGGAAACTTTTTTCTACCAAGGGTCATTTGGATAGTTATACTATCATTTGTGAACCATACCAAAAAATTAGCTTGCTATACTTACTCAAACATTTAATTAATTCACCCCTAAAAAGTTCCCAGATTTATTGAATTTTGAATCCTGCTTGTGGCTGCCATGGCAGTGCCAGACCAAATGATTTTGCAGGTGCTTATATGGCTAGACATTCTTCATCCCTGAAGTAGAAGAAACAATATATTTAAAAACATGTGTAAGATCCCCATGAAGATGGGTGGTAGGTGGCTCAGTAGAGCACCAGCCCTGGAGTCAGGAGGACCTAAATTCAAATTTGACCTCAAACACTTAATGATTACCTAGCTGTGTGGCCTTGGGCAAGCCACTTAACCCCATTTGTCTTGCAAAAAACAAAGAAACAAAAAAAGATCCCCATGAAGAGAAGGTAGGTGATGAAGGCACCTTGGATAGATCACCCACTCATAGCAGGTACTGGGTGATCCCTCTGAACCAGGGCAATTTCTTTGGTTTCTGAAGTGAACTGGGTTGAGACAGGGATCTCAGGGTAGGTGGAAGTGAAAGTGGAATATTAATGTACAATATACCATTTGTATGAATAGAACAATCATAAGTGCTTTTAATTTGAGGAGTGACTATACTAAGATCATGGTGGAGAGATAAGATTGTTGGGCTACATGTCAAAAGATAGATGTCAAAAGCTCTGGGATGTCTTCCAGGTTCTATCACTGTCTTGGCAATGATATCAATTCACACTCCGGGTTTTGATTTTCACATTAAAATAAAGGTTTACATTTACGGTAACGTTGTGTGATGATCTATGAGAAATTTAGTTCTTCAGCAGTTCAATGATCAAAGACAATTGTAGACGTCTCATGACAGAAAATGCCATTCACATGGGGGTGGGGGGACCATGGAGTCCGAATGCAGACCAAAGCATACAATTTTCACTTTAAAATATTTTTTCTTCTCATGATTTTTCCCCTTTTGCTCAGATTCTTCTTTCACAACATGATTAATATGGAAATATTTTTAACATGGTTTACATGATAAACTGTATAGATTACTTACTGTTAAGGGGAGGAGGAAGGGAAAAAAGAGAAGGAGAATAATGTGGAACTCAAAAGCTTACAAAAAGATGAATATTGAAAACTATCTTTACATGGAATTGTAAAAAAATTAAAAGTGAGTCATGTTCTTCAAAAAAATAATAAAATGGTATGAACTAAATAGTCACTAGGGTCCTTTTCCAACTAAAAGAGTAATTACATTTTTAAAATGTGGAACAAAAACACAATCTTGATTAGCAAGAAAACTATTGGAAAGTTAAGGATATTTTACTATTAAATACATATTTATGTGTTGGCCCCTCTCTCTGCCACCATGAGAAAGGTGTTCCATTTTGTTAAGATATCTTTAAAAAAGTCATTTTAATCACTCTCGAAAAACATGTGTGTGTGTGTGTGTCCTTTGAATCATCCCACAGATACTTTTTCCAAAGTAGTAAGACATAACAACAACAACAAAAAAACCACTCACTTTAGAAGTTCCAAATTGCTGTTAGACATATGCATTTTGGCCTGTAAGAAAAAAAATCATTTTGAAATTTCCCCATTCAAAGTTAGCTATATATAAAAATGTGTTTGCATGAGATCCCTATCATTCTATGATAAGTCTTTGATATATCTACCATGTTCCATATTTCTATGCTACTCTAAGGTGAAAGTAAAAAAAAACAGATTTGTGAGATTATTTAGTGGGGGAGGTTACATAGGAGTCTTTTAAGAATAAGGACTTAATAGGATTTTGCTATATGAAATTGATACTCCACTAAGTCAGTCAGCTATTAAGTTCTTACTTGTACTAAATGTCAAGGATACAAAGAAAGGCAAAAAAAAAATAGTCCCTCTCTAAAGGAGCTCTTATTTTAAGGAGAAAAACATGCAAACTACAGATAAACAAAATAGTGATAAATTGGGGTAGGGCTGAGGAAGGTTTCTCCCAGCAAGTGGGACTTTATCAGAGTCTTGAAGGAAGCTAGGAAAGCAGTGTCAGAAAGGAGTGAGATTTCTCATTGCAAGCATGAGGGATGATTATTAAAGATTCTAGAGTTGGAAGATAATGCCACAGAAGGAAAAGCACGGAAGCTATTGCCACTTAATCACAAAATACCTGACTTGAAGTAAGGTATGAAGGGAAGAATTCCAGAAACAGAAGAGGGAAGCAGGTTTATGAAAGCTTTGAATGCTAAATAGAGGATTTTTTATTTGATATTAGAGATAGGGAGCCACTAAAATTTATTGAAAATGGGAATGAAAAAATCAGACTTAGGAAGATCACTTTGGACAATTGAGTGGAAAGTGGATTTGAGATACTTGTGCAGAAGAGAAAATAACTGGCAAGTCATTACCATTTTGTCCAGGTATGAGGTGGTGAAGGCCTGTAGCAGGATGGTTGCAGGGTCAGAACATAGAAGGAGAGATACATGAAAGATATTATGCTGTTCCCTTTTTTAAAAAAAAAATCATTTATTTAAGGCAATGGGGTTAAGAGTGATTTCCCCAAGGTCACATAACAAGTATCCAAGGTCAGATTTGAACTCAGGTCCTTCTGACTTCAGAGCCGGTGCTTTATCCACTGCACCACCTAGCTGCCCCATGAATGATATTATGAAGATAGAATTGATAGCATTGGGCAAATGATTGGATATGAGGTGTGTGAGAAAGGAAGGCATCCAGGATAACTAGGTTCTGAGCCTAGGAGACTAGGAGAATGGTAACTAGTTGTTAAGGCTTGAAAGGGAAAATGAGTACAATTTGGAACATGTTAAAGTTGAGTTTAAGATGTCTAGAATATCCAATTTGAGATGCTTAATAGACAGTTAACAATTGTGAGCCTGGAGAGCAGGAGAGGGGTTAGGACTAAATAAGAATATCTGAGAACCATCAACAGAGAGGATAATTGAAGCCATGGGAGCTGATGAATTCACCAAGTGAAATAATCTGGAGGGAGAAGAGAAGGCCCAGCACAGAGCCCTGTGGGATGCCTATGGTTAGTGAAGATGACCTGGATGAAAATTTAGCAAAGGAGATTGGAGAAAGATTGATCAAACAAATAAGAGGAGAACTATAAGAGAAGCACTATCACAAAAATGTAGTGAAGTAACAAAGAAAATAGAATGATCAACAGTTGTCAAAGACTGCCCAGAGGCTAAGAAGGATGATTGGCAGTTATAAAATCACTGATAATGCTAGTGAGAGCAGTTTCAGTTGAATGATGACATTAGAAGCTAGACTGCAGAGAATTAATTTGTGAGAAAAAGAAGTGGAAGCACTTAGGAGTTTAGCCCCCCCCCAAAAAAGGAGAAATGGATCAAATGAGCATTTTTTGAGGATAAGGGTAATAGAGGAAATAAGGAGGCAACCAGCAGACAGAGAATGAAATGTTAGAGTGGAGATGATAGAAGGGGCAATCTTCTAGAGAAAGTAGGATAGACTGGGGTCATGGAGAAAGGGTTGATTTTGCAATCTCACTCTTCATTTGAGATAAAGATGAAGGAGAGAGTGGATGGATGGAAAGATTTGGAAGTCACTGTATTGTGAATGGGGATAGTGAATTTTTGAGGTTTACCTTGCCTCAGTGAGAGCCCAATTAAAAACTCATGTTGAAGGGCAGCTAGGTGGTACAGTGGATAGAGCACCAGCCCTGGAATCAGGAGGACCTGACTTTAAATCCAGTCTCAGACACCATAATTACCTAGTTGTGTGACTTTTGGAGCAAGTCACTTAACACCATTGCCTTGTGAAAACCAAAAAAAAAGCCTTTAGTGATAAAAAATATATTAGCATTCTCTTAATTCAAATCATCTAATAATTTGAAAAGCATATGTTAATGTTTTCATCTAAGTCCATTGAGAAAATATTAAATGGAAAAAGGAATGGACAGAGTTCTAAGAGAAAATCCTACAGAATTAATTTAGCACTCTTTGGGTCCATCTAATCAGTCAAATAGTAAATTCCCTTAATTATATTATAATATAACCTATTTTTCTATCTGTCAGTACTTAATATAAAAACTAATGATAGGGGTGGCTAGGTGGTGCAGTGAATAAAGCACTGGGCTTGGAGTCAGGAGTACCTGGGTTTAAATCCGACCTCAGGCATTTAATAATTACCTAGCCATGTGGCCTTGGGCAAGCCACTTAACCCCATTGCCTTGAAAAATCTAAAAAAAAAACCAAACCTAATGATAACTATTGTTCAGGATATGATACATGGAATCAGAAATCAATCAGATAATTTTGTTCACATCTCCTTATTCATCTTATATAGCTATAATACTTCTTATGACAATGCAGTGTTAAGCAAAATATCTTTTACAATACTCTCTTCAATATGGCCACTGGAACTTTTCAAATTGCCAAGATACAAATGGACAAATTTAAGTAATCCAGAAAACTATCAACTGGCCTCTTAGATACTACATTGACAAGAATGATTATTACATAGAGTTTTCTGCAAGAAGCAAGTAGAGGATAGGAAGGGAATTTATATCAGGAATAAGATCTCTAGTAGAATACACTAAATTTATTTGGTACAACCTTTGATTTCATGGTATATAGAGAACTCTTCAAGCTGGCCCTGGAAACAGTAATCAGATCAATACTATCATTCTTGGAAAGATCATACCAATTTCCCTGTGTCTCCAACTCATGGTCTCTGACTTTAATCCAAAAATACTGGCCACTACTCTCTTAATTGTAATTTCCTTTACTAATCTCCTTGAGTAAGGGACTGTTTTTTTCCCCTCCTTTTCTTCCCTTCCCTTCCCTTCCCTTCCCTTCTTCCCTTCTCTTCCCCCTCTCCTTTTCTTCCAAGAACACTGAGGTTAAGTGATCATGGAGTCAGTATAGGTCAAAAGCATCAACCAGGACAGCTAGTTTTCTATCTTCCACACCATACTACTTCTTTATTGCATTAATATACCAAAGAAAAATTCACACAGATGCAAGATACTTTGAATGAGTATAGCTTTAAGGTCTTGTTTCTTGCTGGAAGAATTTCATTAAAACATAATATCTAGGCTTCTCTGTGATATACTTTATCTATCTTCCTCCACACAAACTCTCCAACCTATTTTAACTGTGGACAGCAGGGAAGAAGGACAGAACAATGGAAGAAGTCCTATAATTGGACTTAGAAGATCCAAGAAACCTGAATTCAGACCTCAACTCATCACTTACTAGTCTAATCTCAAGAAAGTTGCTTTACTCCACTAAAACTTTCTCCTTTGTAAAATGAAGGACTTGAATTAGAGAACTTTTAAGCTTCCCTTTCAGTTTGAACATTTCACAAGTGACTGCCAAACCTTGAATACCCAAGGTTGTGAGGGGAATAGTGGGGCAGAATGTGAAGGAGCAAAATTGAGTATTATGGTTGATGAAACTTTGTCATTAAGCCTTTGAAAATTGGTCATGGGTCAGTTAGTGATTGTTTCTGATTTGTGCCATCCTCTGATTTCACATAGCAAAAGCAATAGTGAATATATGATTCAATTGTTTAGTTTGACAATTTCACAAAAAAAACCCTTTATCTTACTTTGATAAATTTAGTCTAATAGCCCTAAGAAGACAGTCTAAATAAAAAATATATATTAATCAGAACTTTTACATTCTTATTAAATTTAAGAAAATTTACAAGTACAAGGATGATTGACTCAAGGAATTTTCTGTAAGAAAACTATAGATATTAAGAAAGTTAGAATTTAGGAATAATAGGACAAAAAATAAATAAATCTCAAGTAAAGCTATGGGAACAAAAAAATTAACATTTAATTTTCTTAATTGACTAAAGTGTATAAAAAAGAGATCTAGGTTTCAACTTGAATACTTTCAAAAAGAAATAAAACATTTAACCTTCAAACAGGATATCAAAATTATACTTGTGGACTCAAAATATGTTACAAACCTCTCTGAATACAAACACTTATAACAAGTGTTAGGTTTAACCAAATGTAGAAAACAATTTAATAAATGTTACCTGGTATTTAGTGAGTTTAGCTTCATAATCAGATATCTCATATAACTGCTTGGGTAGTTGAGAAAATTCTGTTCTTTTGATCTTTTCAATACTATACAGTCCTGTTAGTCATAGAAAAACAAATATACTAACATTGAGTTGAAACATTTTCTGGAAACTTTTTCAGCTTGATGTCTTTTTATTAGTAGGAAACTAAGAAGCCTACTAAGTAAACTTTTCAAAAGTCACATAATCAGGGATGGAGCCAAGATGGCAACAAGAGAGGAACATCTCTTAGGCACTCTCTCATAAAACTTATAAACTAAGGACTCTAACTAGGTTTTCGAGAGATAGAACCCACAGAGGGACCTAGTGAGGCAGTTCTCCTACTCAAGGTAACCTGGAAAAGAGCAGAAAGGCTCTGCTCCCCAGGGTTGGAGGGGCAGCAGAAGGGTGACCCGCCAGAGCGAAAGAACTTCAGCCTCCCGGAGGCAGCCCCAGGATGCTGGGAGCCACAGCTCACAGCAGCAGGGGAGTTTACTGACCCTGTGCCCTGGGGAGCACAACTTGGGGGAAAAGTGGGGGGATCTCTGCCAGAGTGAGCATGTGAAGCCCAGCCCTCAGGGCACATAGCAAGCAACATGGCCAAGGCAGTCCAGATCCAGGAACAGAAGCAGGTGAAGCCAGTAAGCAGGAGCCCCCAGGACATGAGCCCATTGATCCTAGGGAGGGGAGTGAAGAGAGACTGCAGAGCTCTGCTCCTGGAACAGGACCCTGGGGTTCTGACCACATTCAGATCCTGATCACAGTCTAGGCCCCCCTATAAAACGGCAGGCCCCTCCACCTCAGCTCCATGGCAGAGGGGGACACTTATGGTCATTCACAGACCAGGAGGGAGGAGGGAGCCTCACACACTGAGATCCTTGTGGGAGTGTCCCAAAAACTCAGGAAGCACCCCAAAAAACAGACTTAGGCTGGGAAAATAAGCAAGCAGAGAAACAAGAGGAACACCATTGAGAAATAGTTTGCCTGTGAGCCCAAGAAGGATCAAACCACTCAGTCTGAAGATGAGGAAACACAAGCTCCTGCATCTAAAGACTCCCAAGAAAAATAGAAATTGGGCTCAGGATATGACAGAGCTCAAAAAAAGACTTTAAAAATCAAATGAAGGGGTTAGAAGAAAAACTAGGAAAAGAAATGAGAAAGATTCAGAAAAAACATGAAAATGAAGTCAGCAGCTTACTCAAGGAAATCCAAAAAAATGCTGATGAAAATAGCATGCTAAAAACCAGCTTAGGTCAAATGGATAAAACAGTTCAAAAAGTTATTAAGGAGAAGAATGCTTTAAAAAGCAGAATGGGCCAGATGGAAAAAGATAAGAAAGCTCTCTGAGGAAAACAAATCCTTCAGATAAAGAATAGAACTCAGGGAGATTGCTGAATTTACAAGAAATCAGGACTCAATACTTCAAAACCAAAAGAATGAAAAATTAGAAGAAAATGTGAAACATCTCACTGAAAAAAACAACTGATATGGAAAACAGATTTAGGAAAGATAATTTAAAAATTATTGGAATACCTGAAAGTCATGATCAGGAAAAGAGCCTTGACATCATTTTCAAAGAATTACTACAGGAAAATTGCCCTGATATACTAGAAGCAGAGGGCAAAATAGAAATGGAGAGAATCCACAGATGCCCCTGAGAAAGAGATCCCCAAAAACCAACCCCCAGGAATATTATAGCCAAGTTCTAGAACTCCCAAGTCAAAGAGAAAATATTACAAGCAGCCAGAAGAACACAATTCAAATACCATGGAGCTGCAATCAGAATCTCACAGGACTTAGCAGCAACTACATTAAAAGCTTGTAGGGCTTGGAATATAATGTACTGGAAGGCAAAAGAGCTTAGAATGTAACTGAGAATCAACTATCCAGCAAAACTGAATGTCCTCTTCCAGGGAAAAAGATGGACTTTCAATGAACCAGGGGAATTTCAAATGTCCCTGTTGGAATGGCCAGAGCTGAACAGAAGATTTGATCTTCAAATACAGGACTCAGGTGAAGCATAGAGATTGGAGGAGAAGGGGAAAATATGAGGGACTTAATGATGATGAACTGCATGTATTCCTGTATAGAAAAATGACACTGATAATACTCAAATGAACCTTCCCAATTAACAGAGCAGGTAGAAGGAGCTTTTATAGATGAAGCATGGGAGAAAGCTGAATTTGAAGATAAAATATGGTGTAAAAATGTAGTCAATAGAAAAAAGGGAAATGGAATGGGAGAAAGAAAAAGGAGAGGGGGAATAGGCCAAGATATTTCACATAAGATTTTTCTTTGTTACAATGAGCTATTGCAATGATATGGAAGGGGGGAAGGCAAGGGGGAATGAGGGAATCTTCAATCTCATCAGAGGTGGCTAGGAAACAGCATATACTCAATGGGGTATAGACATCTGGAGTAAGAAGGAAAGGCGAGGAGAGGGGGGAAGTGGTAGAGATGTGAATGATGGAGGAGAGGATGGACCATGGGGGGAGAGTGGTCAATTATAACACATTTTCTTTTTTACTTCTTGCAAGGAGCTGGGATTGGATGGCCTGTCTGGGACCATAGGGCCAGGTGGATGCTGGGCCTAAGGGGTGGTATGGGGGCTCAGGGCTTCTTGGCCCCAGGGCCAGGGATCTGTCTGCTGCACCACTCAGCTACCCTACAACAGAGTCAACGTGAAAGAAGAGAGAAAATATAGTACATGATAGTGGAGAAATACCAAAGGAGGGAGTTGTGATCAGCAATGGCAAAGGTGGAAAAATATGGAAGTAACTTTTGTGATGGATTTATCATAAAGAATGTGATCCACCCATGACAGAATTGGTGGTGTTGGAACACAGACTGAAGCACATTTTTTATTATTATTATTTTGGGGGGTGGTGCAGGGCAAATGGGGCTGGATGGCCTGCCTGAGCCACATAGCAGGGTGATCGTTGGGTGTCTGAGGCTGGATTTGGACCCAGGTGCTCCTGGCTCAGGGGCCAGTGCTCTGTCCACCACCCAGCCACCCCTACTATTATTACTATTTTATTTTATTTTGGGTCTTCCCCCCCCCCTTTTTTTTTTGGTTTTGCAGGGCAGTGGGGTTGGGGTGGTTTTCATGTCACACAGCTGGGTGATTTTTGGGTGTATGGGGCTGGATATGGGCTTGGGTGCTCCTGGCTCCAGGGCTGGTGCTCCGTCCACTGTGCCACCTGGCTATACCTACAATTATTACTATTATTTTTTATTTTAATTTTTTTCTCTCCCCTTTATTTTATCACTCAAGCAAGTCTATATTTTTTGGAGGGAGGGGGTATTTTGTTTACTCTTAAACAAGAATATTTTATTAATGTATAAAAAATGTTATTTGTACAAAATGAGAATAAATAAATATTAAATTAAAAAATCACATAATCCCATATAATTTTCTTGGAATAAATTAAACTTAGTTTATAGTTAAATGTAGATATGAGAGTAAATAAGTTCAGTGCATAGATTAGTGACATGGCATGCTATCATTAGTCTGGAACCCTTTTCTTAGTCCCTCAGTCTGGATGGGTCTTTCAAAAGGTAGTGATGTACATTCATTGTATTTTGGGTTTGGGTTTTTTTTTTTGGAGTGTAAATTCATCGTAAAAAAAAATCTTTTAATTCAATATTTTAAACGATACTAAGGGATGTTATATCAGTTTCATGGCATGCAATTCCCAATCCCAAAACAACAAAAAACCAAAAAACTGTGTGTGTCTGTGTGTGTGTGTGTGAAAGAGAGAGAGAGAGAGAGAGAGAGAGAGAGAGAGAGAGAGAGAGAAGAGAAGAAAAAGGTATGGAGATCAAGTGAACAAAGTCAGATAGGGTTTACAGGTAACTAGTAGTTTGGAAATATATGTATGCACTTATAGGACTTACATGACTTGAAGCAGCTGCTACAAATTTTACAGAATCTTTTATAATTCAATTAAAACTTACCTACGAAAAGAAAAGTCAATATCAACATTAGACTTAGGGTGATTTTCTTCCATGTGATATATTCCCTAAGTAACATAAAACCAATAATACAATGTTATATTATTGAAAACCTTTTTGAAACATTATCATAATTTATGCCTCTAATCCCCTCAAATCCCTTCTATCTAAATGATCTATTTGCCATCTTTTTTTAAATAGTTAACCTGTTTCTATATGTAGACCATACTCCAGGACAGGCTAATGCCACAGAAAATAGAATAAAAGTAACATTCTAAGATAGAAATTACCTCAATTTAAAATTTCTGTGACATTGGGCCATTGTGTTTGCTATTGGGTGTGATTATCTGGTATCTCAATCCCTCTGTTTTGATTTCTAGTACCTGTGTGTTTCCAACTTACCTGACTTGATCATTTCAGTTCTGTGCCCGTTTCCAAACTCCTTAGGCATTTGCCTTCCCCTTCAGTTTAGGACTCAAAGAGGAGGTTCCCCCCCCACCCTGTGTAATCATCCAAGTTCTACTTTCCCCTGCTTCTTATTTACCTCAGTTAAAAAACTATCCCTTATTCTCAAAGACCACCATGAGGTGATGCCATGATATGCACATGGATTGGATTTGAGTGAGAGGGTGCTGTGCAATGTTACCAAAAAACTACTGCTGGACTGCTGGGTGAAAAGTCCTAACAACTTTCTTAATTGTTTTCTGGTCCAGTATTTTTCCTAGCTTCTTCCTACCTTTCCTTCATACTTCCTGTCTCATAGAACTAAGGACACAACCAAGGAAACACTGAATTTTTTTCTTTATTCTCTTTTTTGTCAAGGTCCATTTGGAGGGTTCTTTCCTTATTTTCAAATGTTAAGACCTCACTGACCTCCCTTTCTTGGGTAACTCAAACTTTATTCTGGGTTACATAAGACTTTTCCCCTTTAGATATGGACTTCGGTTATGGAAGAATTTGATTGGGGGCATCTGTCTCAACCTTACACTCGAGTCCTTTCTGGTTGAAGGGTATAGACCAAATCATTAAGCAGGAAAGGTTGCTTTCCCCAATGGGTCAAATACCTCCTGAACCCCATACAGCCTGTCTTGAGTATTCTAGACTCAATCTGCTCCCTAGAGATGGTTTCCTCCTCACAAAGTCCTGATTTTCATTCTGTGCCCAGTCCCAAAAATATTGGAGGAAGGTAGGACACTAGTTCCAGGAATTCATTCTAAAAACCAGACGTAGTTCTCCATTCTGCCCTTTCTTTGGAGTGCACATGCATGTGTATGTACACAAATACACACTCTCTCTCTCACATTTGCCCATGCCTCTGGCTGTGTCTATCTGAACCATTAGGTTGTAGTTTTAAGACCAGGACCTTTCCTTCTTCCTAAAGTTGATGAAAATTTGTTGTATTCTAAAGGGATAGATGTCATGTACTAAATGATGACTTCAAAATCTTGTCTTTCACCAATTCTGTAATGACCTTTATGTAAGACATTTTAAAGAAGAGTATACCAGGGAGATACATATGATGCTAGGATAAGTAAAATTTCATCCCCAAAAAGATTTGCACAGTATTGTGTTTTAGGTGGGTCAGAGTACCCAAAATCCGCTCCAGAGTTTCTTCTCAGCTTGTTGTGGTTGTAGTTTTGTCAGGGGGTACTTGAGACCAGACTTGATGCCCCACATGTAGTCTCCCCTGAGCCAGGGCTCAATGGACAGCTAGAACCTGCCAGCTGTACATTTGCCCAGGCATTGTCTGACTTCCTCACTGTTCAATATATATATATACTCACTGATTCAGATTCAAATATTCCCTCAATCTCTCCATATTTCCTTGATCACCTCTCCTCAGAATGCTTCCACTTCTGTGGAAGTCTCTGAAACAAAGTAAAAAAAAAGAAATTTAAAGTTTAAAGAAATGAGCACATCAAGAGAAATGAATTCTAGATAAAATCTGTTTTCCAAATGTCAAAGATGCTCATTAATATCCCAAAGAAACCAATGATGTTGGAAATTACATTACCATCAGACAAAACCATTCAATAATATATTGTGAGAATTATAAAATACAAATATAATTTTATATAGGATTTTAGAACATCATTCTATCCTATCTTCTCCAGAAGATTTCCCCTTCACTCATACACAAGAGACACCCCTACTTCAGGGGTGTCTGAGGGATAGGGGACCTGGAGTCATCTGCAGACAGCCTAGATACCCAAAATTCTCTTAAGATAGGAGTGAAATGTAATACCTGGTCTTTTAGTTAGTGAGGGTCAGAGTGATCAGTATTACATATATACGCATACTGAAGACTTTTAAAAAAACTATATAAATGTCGTTTATTAATACATTCATTTCTAGGGTGAGAAGGGCAAAAGTTGATAGGAGCATGTTAAATTTCTGTAGGTACTCTCACCATTCACCCATACAAGTAAACACAGGTCTCTGATTTGTTCAGAAAAGAGAAAAATACAGAAGGGTGATAAAAGGGTAAAATCTGTAACTAACCCTTTAAAAATATTGATAAATTTTGTTATTATATCATGGAAATAGGTACATTCTGATTTCTCCTCTGGGTTCAAGCTAGAATCAGTTTCATAGGATTCAATTTTGACTTTTATATTTCTTTCCATTTTCATTGTTTTCTCCTTGTATAAATTTTCCTGGTTCTGCTTACTTTATTCTGTTTACTTTATTTTTCATCTATTCATATGTCTTTGTAGTCTTTGTATCATTTCTTACTACATAGTAAAATTCCATTGCATTCATGTGCAATATAGTATACCTAATTATATATACTAATATAATAAACAGTGGGATCATTACATCAATGGGTATGAAGATTTTAGTAACTTTCTTAGCATGATTTAATTTACCTTCATAAATAGTCCAAATCACGGCCACTAACAAGGCAATAAACAAAGTATGCCATAACCCCTCCAACATTGACTTTTCCTATCTTTTATTATCTTTGCTAATTTCTAAGTTCAAGGTGAAACCTCAGAATTCTTTTATTATGATTTAGAGAATTTTTCATAAGGTCATTAAGAGCATAGTTCACTTGAGAGCTGTTTTTGCACATATCCTTTGACTGTTTGCCTATTGTTATATATTTTATTAGAATATATAATTCACCCCTTATATACATACAATGACTTCTTGTTCAAGTACATTGTTATGTCCAGTTCTGAGTGTACCATACTGTCCATGGGGTTTTCTTGGCAAAGATACTTTGAAATTTCCTTTTCCAGTGGATTAAGGCAAATAGAGGTTAAATGACTTGCCCAAGGTCACATAGTTAAGTGTCTATATACACACAATACCATATAAATATATAACTACTGTATTGGGGATATAATTATATTGTCCTCACTAAAAGTTGTCCATTATCTGAATTTAAATTGACAAGATATGCCTGAGTCTGAGTATAAGGGGTTAGGAAATTATTAGGCTTGGGGAGAACCAGCCATCCTTCCTTAGTATAAAAATTTCCTTGAGGTATTTTCTGCATGTTCCTGAGACTCCCAGCCATATGGATTCAGATGTTGTGAATCCTTCTCAGGTGAAGACTGATTGTGACAAGAATATCTTATTGTAATAGATGAGGACAGATTTTTGCAAGATGTCCTTATTATTACAGGTGATGAATGATCATGGTTAAGATAACATTGTGATTTGTTCATTTCTTCTCTGATTTGAACCAAAACACATTATAGCTACTGGTTGCTTTGCAACTTAACTACATAAATGTAAAAAGAATAAAAAACAACCACAAAACAGAAGTGAATGTTTTGAAACAATAAACAAGTTTGGTGCCAAAGAAGATATATGACAAGATACCTTCCCTAAGTCTTTGCATGGTCTGGGGAGAAGTATTCCCATAGGCATGAAACTTTGCACAATATCAATTGCTTTTGTGAGGGGGCCAAGCCAAAAAGGCAGTGGCTTTTCCTAGAGGCAGGAATTCCCAGAAAGCTCTTCCACAGAATACTCCAAATGACATAACCAAATTCTAGAATGGCAGAACTCACAAAGACTGAGTAAAACAATTTTCCAGCCCAAGACAACTAGGAAGATCTGCAGGGAAGGTCTATTCAACACCAAACAGGCTGGAAAGAGCCCCAGCACCACCAGGTCATGCTGTACTGGAGCAAATCAGCTCCAGCCTTCTAGAACAGTCCATAGGGTTCCTGGGTCCCTGGGGGGGGGGGGGGTGCCTGTATCCATGGTAGCAGGAGTAGTTTCCAGACCTTTCAGCCCAGGAATTACCAAAGACAACTTGGAAGTCAGTGAGGAAACTCTGCCCCACCAAAGTAAGTTTGGGATCCCAGGCCAGTGGAGGCCTCAGGGCAGCCTCTCCTCAAGAACCCGCAGAGTCAATCAGCAGTTGTTTCCAGAGAGCTCAGCCCACAGATGGGAAGGGAGCAGGGGAGACTGGACAGGACTCTGCTGCTTTATCCATACTAAGATCCAGGTCTCAGTCTGGGCCCCATACTTCTATGGAGGAGCAGATACCCTCCTTTACAGCTCTTCAGGGCAGAGGGGAGTGTTTGTAGTCATCCACAGGCCAGGAGAACAGTCAGAGCCTCTCAAGATATTGTAGGAATTAAGATCCCTGGGGAGGTGTCCCAAAAACCCTCAAAAGTTTTGGAAGTGTATTAATACCAAGTCATGGGCTGGGGAAATGAGCAAACAAAAGAAAAAAATATGACCATGGAAAATTACTTTGGTCCAATGGAGGATCAAAATGTATTTGCAAAAGATGAGAAAAAATCATGAAAATCAAGTAAGCAACTTAGTGAAGGAGACACCAAAAAAAAAAAAACCCAAAGAAAATAACATGTTAAAAAAAAGTTTAAGTCAAATGGGAAAAGCAGTCCAAAAGGTCAATGAGGAGAAGACTTTAAAAAAAGCAGAACTGGCCAGATGGAAAAGGAAAAAAAAAGCTCTAAAGAAAATTAT
Source organism: Macrotis lagotis (assembly GCF_037893015.1). Taxonomy (NCBI): domain Eukaryota; kingdom Metazoa; phylum Chordata; class Mammalia; order Peramelemorphia; family Peramelidae; genus Macrotis; species Macrotis lagotis. The sequence continues at coordinate 116,590,463 of NC_133665.1, forward strand.
ACCTTAGGGGGCGGCTAAGGGGCGGCTAGGTGGCGTGGTGGATAAAGCACCAGCCTTGGAGTTAGGAGTACTTGGGTTCAAATCTGGTCTCAGGCACTTAATTACCTAGCTGTGTGGCTTTGGGCAAGCCACTTAACCCCATTTGCCTTGCAAAAACCTAAAAAAAAATTATACCTTCAAATGCAGAATGAGGGAAGCTGATGACTGTGAAATCAAGAAAGAAAACAAAAAGAATGAAAAACTAGAAGAAAATGTGAAATATCTCATTGGAAAAACAACTGACCTGGAAAATAGATGCAAGAATGATAATTTACAAATTATTGGGCTCTGAAAGTCATGACGAGATGTCATTTTTCAAGAAATAATCCAGGAAAATTGCCCTGATATCCTAGAAGCAGAAGGTAAAAATAGAAATTATGGGGATCTACCAATCACTTCCTCACAAAAAACTGCCAGGAATATTATAGCCAAATTCCATAATTCCCAAGTCAAAGAGAAAATATTACAATATACAGGAAATATACAGGAAAACTACAAGCACTCATTCTCTACTATTTTTGCCAAGAGCTATGCTTGATACTGTAAATATCAAGTACAAAAAACTCCAGAAGTAAGATTCTTTCCCACAATAAAGCCTGGTCAGAAAATTTTCAAGTTAGAACAATATAACCTTAATAAGTATTCATATATATCATATATATAAATTTGCTTCACTCACCCAGCACCTTTCAACAATTGGCTTCCCTTATATGTATGTTTATACAGATAAAGTCAAGAGTAAAAACATGCAAATTTCATCAAAACAAACTTTTATAGATCATAATTTGAGTAAAACCTCACTTAAAGTAAAAAGAAACTTGATTTGATGTTCAAGTACCTTTCATTTCTAAGTATGCCAGATACTTATAAGAAAGTTTAGAAGGTCACATACCAAATCTGGGATTTGATTGGTAGATAATAAATCACAACGAATAATGTTGTCTTCAGGGCAAAACCCTCAAAGCTTTACACCTCTATTCAGGTATAATGCATTACATATAAAATGAAAGTATTCTGAGAAACAGACTATTCTTTTCTCTTCCAAGAAGAAAATAGTGAGTGATATAAGATCAGAACAGACTTTATATACCTTTGTCCCTTGCATCATTTTAATACATCATAATGGAAAAACAGTTGCTGATTAGTAAGCCTGAGTTAAGGAAGCACTTTACCCTCATGATGCCCTTTGCTTTCCATCTTATAATTACCATGACTATTAAATAACTCTAAGTCTTTTAAAATGAACCCAGCTTGAATTGTTCTTATTGCTAGAATTGAACAAGTTGAAAATTCCTGATGTTAGGGCAGGCTAGTTGGTACATAGATAGAGCACCAGCCCTGGAGTCAGGAGGACCTAATGTTGCAGATCTATAAACAATAGACAGGGTAATTGATAATTCAGTAAGTTGACATATATTGGGTTAGAGCCATTCAGGTGAGAAAAATTTTCTAAGTATAAACTCACTGGCTGAAATGTACTTTGGGAGAAACGTTCCCTCTTTCAGAACTCTGGGTTACCATGACATTTAAAATAGTTTGAAATTTGCATAATGGTACTCCAATGTTGTTCCTTCTAAAGTGTCTAACACCTAAAACTAGTCTGTTCATCTGGCAGGATACATTAATATCTCTTTATATACCCACTTTGATAAAAACTTCAAGTGACCTTGCTTTGAACATGATCCCTGAATAAAAACATAAGAACTTAAAGTTTTTTTAAACTGTTATCATTGAAATTAACTTATGAGAACATTTATACTGTAACCACTAAAAGGTTGCTAAGTATAAATCAAAAATTTCCAAAGTGCTGTATTTATTACATTATCTTGTTTAGGGGACCTCGAGTTCATGTTCAGCAAACTCAGAGATCCCATTTGACTCAGGTTCTATTTGGAACAAAATTTTTATATCAAAAGAATCACACAAATATTTGCTTCACTAAGGACCAAGAAATATGCCTATTTCCCCTCCTGCTACAGGGGAAAGCAGAAAGGAGAATGAGAATGATAGAATATACATTCAGTGGAAAGGAAAAGGTAGTCCTACATCATATCTTTTGGTTAAGTAGGTTTTTCACAATTACAAAAAAAAAAGACATTTAAGAGGAGAAGCTTTAATATAAGGGCAGTTATAAAAGAATGAAAATTCTAGTGTTTTATTTAAATATTTTGGGGGGAGTTGGAGTACTTAAATAATTTTTTCCTTTTTAAATTTTATTTTAGGTAATGGAGTTAAATGACTTGCCTAAGGTCACACAGCTAGGTAATTATTGAGGTCAAACTTGAACTCAGGTACTCCTGACTCCAAGGCCAGTGCTCTATCCACTGCACCACCTAGCTGCCCTTTAAGTAAATTTTTCTTTAAAAAAAATCAAAAAAGGAGCAGCTAAAAAATCAATTCGTATTAAAAATGATTTCTCTGTCTTTATTATGCCCCTTCATTAGACAAAAATTGGTTTACCTATGATATACATATTTTCCTCAGGGAAAATTATAGAATAAGGATTTCATTCTTAAAGAGTTTTTTAAACTGTATATGGAAATTTTGGGGCTGGAGCCAAGATGCAGAGAGGAGGCAGGAAGACCCAGAAAAACTTCCCCAGACACTCTAAATGCCATAAAATTATGACTAAACAAATGCTATAAAATTATGACTAAAGGAATTCTAGAATTACTCTAGCCAAATTCTAGAATGATAGATCCTACAGAAAGACTGAGTGAAACAAATTTCCAGCCCAAGACAATTTGGAAGATCCACAAAAAAGGTCTCTAAAGAGCACAGGTCAGTTACAGCAGTCAGCTTCTCATAAGACCTTGGAGGAACTAAGATCCCTGGTGAAGTGTCTCCAAACCCCAAAAGCTTTGGAAGTAGGTTAAAAGCAGATCATCGTCTGGGGAAATGAGTAAACAGAAAAAAAAAGAATGACCATGGATAATTACTTTGATCCCATGGAGGAATAAAACACACACTCAAAAGATGACAAAATCAAAGCTATTTTATCCAAAGCTTCCAAGAAAAATAGGAATTGGTCTCAGGCTATGGAAGAGCTCAAAAAAGACTTTGAAAAGCAAATAAGGGAAGTAGAGGAAAAATTTGGAAGAAAAACAAAAGCAATGCAGGAAAATAATTAAAACAAATCAACAGCTTGGTGAAGGAGATACAAAAAAAATATCAAAGAAAATAACATGTTAAAAGCAAGTTTAGGTCAAATGGAAAAAAAGCAGTCCAAAGGTTAATGAGGAGAAAAATATCTTAAAAAGCAGAATTGGCCAGGTGGAAAAGGAGATAAAAAAAATTCTGAAGAAAATAACACCTTTAAATGTAGAATGGAGCTGAGGGAAACTGATGATTGTGAGAAATTAAGAAATAGAAGAATGAAAAATTAAAAGAAAATGTGAAATATCTCATTGGGAAAAAAACTGACCCGGAAAACAGATGCAAGAGAGATAATTTTAAAATTATTGGACTATCTGAAAGTCATGACCAGAAAAAGAGCCTAAATTTCATTTTTCAAGAAATAATTCAGGAAAATTACCCTGATATCCTAGAAGCAGAGGATAAAATAGAAATTGAAGGAATCCACCAATCACCTCCTGAAAGAGAACCCCACCCCCAAAAAACTGCCAGGAATATTATAGTCAAATTCCAGAATTCCCAAGTCAAAGAGAAAATATTATAAGCATCCAGAAAGAAACAATTCAATTCCAGTCAGGATTATACAGAATTTAACAGTGTCTACCTTAAGGGCTCATAGGGTTTGGAATATGATATTCTGGAAGGCAAAGGAGTTTGGACTGCAACCAAAAATCAACTGCCCAGCAAACCTGAAACCTTTTTCTCAGACTTTCTTGTTGAAATGACCAGAGCTGAACAGAAAGTTTGATCTCCAAGTACAAGACTCAAGTGAAGCACAGAGAGAGTGGATGAGAAGGACTAATTATGAGGGATTTAATGATTTTGAACTGCTTGCATTCCTGCATGGGAAGAAGATACTGATAACTAATATAAACCTCATTTATTACAATAGTTAGAAGGAATACATATAGGCAAGGCACAGGAGAGAGCTGGATATGAAGGTATAATATATTATAAAGACGGAGTTAATGAATAAAGAAAAGAATGTACTTGGAGAAATGGAAAGAAGTATCATGTGCTTAGATATTTCATGTAAAAGAGGGAAGAAAAAACTTTTGCAATGGATTGGAAGAAGGGGAAGGTGATGGTGAATGAGTGAGCCTCATCAAAAATGGCTCTAAGAGGAAACAACATGCACATACAACAAAGTATAGAAATCTATCTTACCTTAGAGGAAAAAAGGAGAGGAAAGGGGTGGAAGAAAGGGGACGGGGGAGGGGGGATGTAGGTGATAGAAGAGAGAAAAGATCATGGGAGAGGGTAGTCAGATACAATATACTTTTGAGGAGCCACAGAGTGAAAGGAGAGAGAGAATAGAATAAATGGGGGTGGGGAAGAATAGAATGGAGGAAAATACAGTTAGCAATTGTAACTGTGGGAAAAATAATATTGAAGTAACTTCTCTGATGGACTTAAGATAAGGAATGCAACCCACCCCAGAGACAGAGCCAATGATATCTGAATATAGACTCAAGTATATTTTTCTCTCACTTTTTCTTGCGGTTTCTCTATCTTCGTGGGGGAGGGAGGTTTACATTTACATTCACAACAAGATTATTGTACTAATGTAAAAACAAATAAATTTTTAAAAAATGAATATGAAGCTTGCTAATCTATTAGATATTGTTGGAGTTTGATTTGAGAGGCCTTTAACAGATCAGTTTTCCAATGTTTTTGACAGATCAAAGTCTGGGAGCTCACATGAGTAATTGGGCATGATTGACCAAGATGAATATATTGTCGATGGTGAAGCTCTAGGGTGGGTGGATAAGCAAATTTTTTCAAGAGACCCTTGTATATCCTCAAGGGATCTCAGGAGGTCAAATTATTATAGACTATTATTAAATAATAAAAATGCTAACATATATATATACATGTGTATATATAAGTATATATATAAATTTAAAGTTTAGGGGAAGCTAGGTGGCACAGTGGATAGAGCACCAGGCCTGGAGTCAGGAGTAACTGAGTTCAGATCCAGCCTCAGACACCTAATAATTACCTAGTTGTGCGGCCTTAGGCAAGCCACTTAACCCCATTGCCTTGCAAAAACCTTAAAAAAAAGTGAATAAAAAGTAAATTTAAAGTTTGCAGGGCACTTATATATTATCTCAGTTGCTCCTCATACACCTGTGAAGTAGGTAAAATTATAGATGATACTGAGACTAAGTAATGTTAAGTGATTTGTTCAAAATTACAAGGTCACTAAATGACTCACAGAAGGGGTTTGAACTGGTCTTCTTCTACTATGTCATATTTCCTTATTCAGCTCATAGAACAACATTTTAAAGTTCTTTTAAGTGATTTTTTTAATGATGTAACTTATTGAATTGCAGAAAAGGGAATTTGATTTGAACTGGTAAATAAGGTTATTTGAGGGGATATTAACATGTAAATTGAAGTACTCTAATAGTTAGAAGTTGGAAGTATTAATTCTGTGAGAAAGAAGGGAGAATGACTTGGGGCCAGAGTAAGTTATTTGAAGTGAAGCTCAAAAAGAGGTTGGTGAGTGATTATGATGGGGATAAAATGGCAATATGGAGCAAGAAATATGCCCATTTTCCCTCCTGGATCAGCAAAAGAAAAAGGGGGAGTATGAGAATAATGGAGTATATATTCAGTAGAAAGGAAGGGGTAGCCCTACATAGTATCTTTTGGGTGAGTAGGTTTTCATGATTGCAAAAAGACAGAAGACATTTAAGAAGGAAAGGTCTAATATAAAAGGTAGTTAATAAAACAATTGAAATTCTATTTTTATTAAATACTCTTGGGGAGTTGGGGTGCTTAACTCAATTTTTTTTAAATCAAAAATTATTTCCATGGGGCAAAATGGAAGGGAAGATTGGGATAGGGACTCGGGAGGTCTAGACTTAATGTAGTTAGATATGAAGCGGTGAGATGTTTAAACTAGTGAAGGGAGCTTCTGTCTAAGCAGTCTATGTTGTTGAACCATCATAGGATAGTAGTTGTAATTTGTTTCCCAGTAGAAATGTCAATGCAGATTTATCATTCCCCACGCAAAGGCAAAAAAAAGCAGGTGTGATATGCATGGTCCCAAGTAGCCTTTGAAACTGGGGCTTGGCTGGCTATAGGGAACTGTTTAATCTACTCAATCTTCACTCATCAGTCAGGGAAGCTCTGCCCCTCAGCCAGCTCCAAGGCTGAGGAGTGGGGCCATGGAAATTCTTTTCTGTTAATGAGGGGAAGGTGTTGTTCTAGAAGAAAAATACAAAATGTCTGCACTGTCCTGGTGCTGATGGTCAAGGGTACAGTGGCTGGATGATGTGGAGGGATCCTGAGGCCCTCTGGCAATAGGGAAATTGAAAGAAAACTAGACTTCTTATCCAGATAATATGGATTAAAGGTAAAGATAAAGACAGAACTATTCATGTGCTCAGAGTGTGTGCTAAGTAGGAGAGGGATGTCTCATGGAGGTCCTAAATTAGATCAGAGATCCCAGTTTTCCGTTAGAGGGTGTCTTCAAGATAATGTTTATATATAAATGAAAACTTGAAGCCCAGAGGGATTGTAACATGGCCAAAGTGACACAGAAGAGTCATAATTAACACACAAATCTTCTAACTCCCAGTTCAATGTTTTTTTCAAAAAATACCACCTTATACTTTATGTGTAAGATTCAGAACAAGATGTTAGAGACAGGGGAAAAAATCAAAACTGTCCTTGCCTTTACATTTTACTGGAGGAGGGTTTTTCTACCATAGTACTTTGTCTCCATTGTTTTCGTTATAGGGAAGAGTAGAAAGATCTGAAATGCTTTGATCAAATATGAGCAAAACAAAGATGAGTTCTGGGCCAGAGGATTTATTAGACAAAAAGGGGGGAGGCTGTCAGATAATCAACAATTCTCATGAAATTCAATCTACATACTATATGAAGGAGAGGATTGCAAAGGAACACTATCAGTGATAGACTTTGTGTACCCTAAGACATGTGGGCTTGAATGAATATTGAAATGCTGGCAAAGTTGGGCCCTGGTGGAACCACTGATTGGCTTAGCACTTCAAATAATGTGATGAAAGTGCTTCCAAAAAAATGAAAGAAATAGATGGCGCATCATAAGGTTTCAAGCTGGCTCTATTGGAACAGTCACAATGAAAAGCCCAGCAGGGAAAACAGCAAAGCAGTTGGTGCTCTTTCATGTTCTCATACCACAAGAAAGAAAGATATAGAGGTACTACTACTCTTAACTTCTGGAAGTATTTCTATGTACTGGATATGTATTGGGAATATAAAAAAATCTCATTTGACCTCAAACTGACAAAGTAAGCCTGAACCTGAGCCCTAAGCAGGTTGGGAAATGATTAGGCTTGGGGAGAACTGGTCATTCTCTCAAGTATAAACAGTCTCTTCAAGTGTTTTCCAGATGTCCAGTTCCTGGGATCCTGTAAAAACCACCCAAAGCAGATCCCACAGCCTCCTTTGTTTGGAGCCTGATTTAAGCTGGGAGGCCAGGGGCCATTCTTTGGAGTCTTTCCTGAAGTTTGGATTCATGGCCCAGAATATTTGACCTTGTGAGACTTTGGAGGGCTGTTCCAGGAACTTTTCAGTTGTATGAATCCAGGTGATGACTGATTGTGATAAGATGATTTTAATGTGACTTGTGATTTTACTGAGATTTTTTCTTCACTGAAACTTACTATTTTATCCACTTAATAATCTGATATTTGTGGTCATTTCTCCTCTGATCTGAACCAAAATTAAATTACAACTGCAGTTATGTAGTGCTGAACTTTAGTGGGTAAACCATAAGTAAATGTTTTTGTTGTTTTAATTTTTTTTTTGATTAGTTAGGCAATTATCAAGTGTCCAAGGCTGAACCTGAACTCAGTTCCTCCTGACTCTAGGATTGATACTCTGCACCACCTAGCTGCCCCACCATAAGCAAATTTAAATTTACTGGTGTTATCAATGCTTTTGTTATGCATCAATATGATAACATCATAAAACTGGAAACATTTGTAATGGAATGTTTTTTCCAATAGTACTTTCAGCTCCATGCTACATATCACACTATCATCTTACATATCATGCTAAAGATCATTGTGGGGAAATTATAAAAAATAACTTCATCCCTAACCCCAAATTAGATGAAACGGGAACTAAAATCAAGGAATTACTAAAATCTTAAGTTGAGATTCTTGAGGTTGATGAAAATCTCTGCATAATACAAATTCTAATGTATTTTCCCACAATATACAGTATTATCATATAAAAATATGATAAGACCAGTATCTTACAGAACATGGTTCTCCTAGTGAGAACCAAAAGCTAAAAAGTGGAACTTATAAGGAATATCATTAAGGATAGGAATCAAATACCACCATGGCAGAAGTGCTTTGAGAGAGCTACTGAACAATTGTAGAAAGCACTGAAAAATTACATCAGTATCTCACTGGTAGAATGCATCGTATCGTACCAGATTAAAGGCAACAAAAAATAAAGTTAGACTTTAGAAAACAAAAATTTAACAAATTCTAGATTCCTTTATCCACAATTAAAATTGAAAGCCTAAAAGTTAAGGCCACATAAAACAAACAATTACATGTCAGGTTTATTTTTTTTTTATCTAAGGCAATGGGGTTAGGTAACTTGCCCAAGGTCTCACAGCTAGGCAATTATTATGGATCTGAAGTCACATTTGAACTCAGGTCCTCCTGACTCCAGGGCTGGGGTTCTATCTACTATATCACCTAGCTGCCTCTCGATGTCAGTTTTTTAAAAACTTGCTACTTTGGTCTTAGGAAGCAACAAATTTAGGGGAGAATGAAGAATCTTGGAAAAGGAAGATTTGTATTATTTCTAGACATTTTTGATTGCATGAAGTGTAATACAGCAAAAATATAAGTCAATAAAGCCACAGACAAAGCATATGGAAAGGGTAGGAAATTAAGTAAAATGTAACCATGGATGGCTATGTGGAGCAATAGAGGTAGGTATACTGATCAGGATGGGACATAGAGTCCAGAGCAGAATTCCAGATATTTTCTGATATGGGCGATAAGGTAGTTGGCAAGGCTATGGAGAAAGTAATAGGGGGGCAGGGGTGTAGCCAAGATGGCAGCTTGAAGGCAACATTTCCCGGGAACTCCTTCCCCCCAACCTCCAAAAAACAAACTAAGATGGCTCTAGCCAAAATATAGAGGGGCAGAAAGTAATCCCAAAATTTAAGGACATTTTATGTGCTGGATACTGCTCTTAGGCACTGGTAATAAAAATACAACAAATAAAATTCCTACTGGCAGGAATTTATATTTGAACAGAAGAGACAACAAGGACATCTACAAACTTATATAGAATATAAAAGAAAGTAGGTCAATATGGGTTTAAGAGGTTGGGCACTATCACTGTGGGAGTATTAGGAAAGTCTTCATGTAGAAAGGAATACTTAAGCTGAATTTTGAAGGGAAAAAGGGATTCTATGAGGTAGAGGAAGAGAAGGAAGGAACTCCAAGCACAGTAGAGAACCAGTGCAAAAACAAAAAGGAGGGGTGATGGGGTATCTTTTATGAGGAATTAAGAGGTAGCCAGTTTGATGATCATTGTTGGAAGGGTTCTGCTCATCTCACTCAGCATCAGTTCATGCAAATCCCTCCAGGTTTCCCTGAAATCCCGTCCCTCCTGGTTTCTAATAGAAAAATAGTGTTCCATGACATACATATACCACAGTTTACTAAGCCATTCCCCAATTGAAGGACATTTACTGGATTTCCAATTCTTTGCCACCACAAACAGGGCTGCTATAAATATTTTTGTACAAGTAATGTTTTTACCCTTTTTCCTCATCTCTTCAGGGTATAGACCCAGTAGTGGTATTGCTGGGTCAAAGGGTATGCACATTTTTGTTGCCCTTTGGGCATAGTTCCAAATAGCTCTCCAGAAGGGTTGGATGAGTTCACAGCTCCACCAACAGTGTAATAGTGTCCCAGATTTCCCACATCCCTTCCAACAATGATCATTATCCTTCCTGGTCATACTGGCCAATCTGAGAGGTGTGAGGTGGTACCTCAGAGAAGCTTTAATTTGCATTTCTCTAATAATTAATGATTTAAAGCATTTTTTCATATGACTATGGATTACTTTGATCTCCTCATCTGTAAATTTCCTTTGCATATCCTTTGACCATTTATGACATCAAATTCTTTAGTTCCATTAAAAAAAAAGACATGAAAATCAGCCTGAAGGAGCAGGAGACTATTTGCCTGATGCCTAACTACCAATCAAAACTGAGAACAACCACAGTTGGCTTCTAATACAATGGCTGACAACTCCAATGTCTTTACCATGAAAAAGTAGTTTAGCAGCACTAGATAGAAGATGATGGGTTTAAATGAAGAAAGGTTTCTCAAGTTCTTACCAATTCGAAACAGTTTTGCCTACAGAAATGTACAATGTTGACTGAAATATCTTTAGGGACAAATTCCTTAAATCCTCAAAAATGTATTCATGGTCAAATATTTCTTAAGTTACTTAGAAAGATCTTTTTTTTTTAAGGCAACTGGGGTTAAGTGGCTTGCCCAAGGCCACACAGCTAGGTAATTATTAAGTGTCCGAGACTGAATTTGAACCCAGGTACTCCTGACTCCAGGGCCGGTGCTTTATCCACTACGCCACCTAGCTGACCCTAAAAAGATCTTCTAACTCAGTTTTTTGTAAGTGGATCTATGCATGTGGTGTGATGGCTATTCAAAGATAGAATGCACAAATAGTCATTATAGTGCTATAGTTTTATAAATAGAGTCAAAATGTAGGAATTGAATTTTGCAAATTTTTAAAGAATTTGATTCCTAAGAAGTCATACAAAAACACAACTTTCCCCCCCTCCTGTGCAGGAATGGAAGGGAGTGTGTCTACGGACATAGAACATTACATGTGCTGATTTGTTGATTAGTTGATTTTTTTTTGTTTTCATCTTTTTTATTTTTTAATAGTTCTCAGGGAGAAGACAAAGGATAAAGCAGAAAATCTAGATGTAAAAACAGAAAATATCAATAAAATTATGAAAATACATATGTTATCAAAAATAGAAAATTAACTCAAATTGCAACTTTATAAAGAATATAGATGTTTTATCTCCTGACTGATCTTTTCAATTAATTATTAGATTTAACTCCTGGATATTCCAATGGCATCTCAAACTTAAATAGTTCTTAATTTAATCCTAAACAAAACTCATTGTTCCCCCCCAAAAAATTTTTTCCTTAACATTTCTAATTTCTTTTTCATGTTCAATTGATTTACCTCTCAAAATCATGTGAAACTGACAAAAAGAGAAAGAGGTAGATCAGACTAACAAGGGAGTATTTGAAGCAATAGAACTCAGTAACCCAGTGGATATAACTAGAAAATACAAATTACCAGTTAAAGAACTCCCTGTTTGATTAAAAACTGCTGGGAAAATTGGAAAACAGGCTGGCAGCAGTGAAGTTTAAACCTCTTTCTTATAACATTTTCCACAATATATTTTAAATGGATTTATATTCCTAATATTAAAGATCATACTATTTTTAAAAATTAGAAGAGAAGCAGATCAAATAACATTCAGAGCTATAAGTAGTTATTCATAACCAAATGATAGAGACAATTACAAAAGATAAAATACATCATTTCAATTATATGAATCTGAAAAGCTTCTATAAAGACAAAATTAATGCACCTAGGATAAGAAGTGGTCAAAATGAGGGGAAAATATGTATGTCAAATTTTTCTGACAAGAATTTTAGAAACTAAGATATACATACTCACTGTATAAAGATATACATGGATAGAGCACCGGCCTTGGAGTCAGAAGGACCTGAGTTCAAATCCGGCCTCAGACACTTAATAATTACCTAGCTATGTGGCCTTGGGCAAGTCACTTAACCCCATTGCCTTATCAAAAAATAGATATACATGCATTATATACCTACATATATGCATACATTAACAACCACATGGAAGAATGTTCAAAATCACTAAAAACAAAATGCAAATCAAAACAATTCCAAGATTTTTACCTCACAAGCTGCAAATTGGCAAATGTGACAAAAGATGACAGTTGTCCATGTTAGAGCAGTTGTGGGAAGAAAGGCACGCTGTTAGAGATTGCTGGTGGAGCTGTGAACAATAGTTTGGAAATTAGTTTGGAATTATACAAATAAAGTGACTAAAATATTCATATGCAAATAAAGTAACCTATAGATTCTAAAGGTAATCTTATAGCTCAAAGAGGCCATTGCTAAGAAGAAAGTCTCCATATACTATAAAATATCTGTAGCTGCAGTTTTAATGATAGCAAAGAATTAGATTGTGGAATGGCTAAACAAATTGGGGTTCTTTTTTTGTTTTTTAGTTTTTGCAAGGCAATGGGGTTAAGTGGCTTGCCCAAGACCACACAGCTAGGTAATTATTAAGTGTCTGAGGCCGAACTTGAACTCAGGTACTCCTGATTCCAGGGCTGATGCTCTATCCACTGCACAACCTAGCCGCCCCATGGAGTTCTTAAATGTAAAAAAAAATACTACTATGCTATAAGATATAACAAATGTGATGAATAGAGAGAATTGTGTAAAGACATGAACTGGTGTAACATAAAAAAAGCACAGCCAAGAAAACAATGTGCACAATAATGACAACAATGTAAACAAAAAGGCAATCACACATGCAAAAATATCAAAATTGAATCTTGAAAATTTATAATACAATTCAAAAAGATGAGATATGAGAAGACATTCCTACCCCATCTCTGTTTAGAAATGACAGGTCAACAAATAGTGCATATATTTTTAAACTTTTCTGATGCATGGATCAGTTTTTCCCTCTTTATCTTTTTTTTTGTCTTAAAAATACTATTTTTACATGGGGTGGCTTTCTAGGAGAGGCAAATGGAATGAATATTGGGGGAGACCATGGTGATGTACAAAAAAGATATTAAAAAAAATTCAAAAGACAGTCTCTTTAATCTGAAATTCTCAATGTCCATCTTCTGTTTTTCCCTTTCTCATCATCCTTCAAAATACATTTTAAAGTTGTTTTGAAAAACCAACAATTCATAAAATTCACCACTAATAGTACCTTAAACTTTGGGTACAATTTAAGATTCAAGGATTATTCTTACCCTAATTAATTTCACATCTGCTATATTCATAGGAGGTAAAGAAGAATTATCTAATTCTTCATACAGATTGCTCTAGAGCAGCAGGTCCTACCAGTCTCCAGATTCTATAAGTCCCTACTACTTTATGAAAGATACAAATCCGTTTTTCTGTACTTGTCTTTTAAGGATTCAGATTCATAGAAGAGTAAGGTGAATTAATAAGATCAACACATGAGGATGGACATTTATTTTGGTCAATAAAAGACCTTAAGAACTACGTGTCAAGGACCAAAGAGCCACCGATTGCCAGTTGAGCTATTTCACCCCAATTTATAAACTCAGCCTTTCCCCATAATCTGGGATCTGAGATGTGTAAAATCTAAGGAACCTTTTTTTCCCCCCATAATTTTGTGACTGAGAATCTGGCTTCCTTGTCTCATTATCTTGTTGTATTATAAAATTATCATAGTGGTATATACTTCTGTACTATAGTAATTATGTATTTCCTGTACTTTTAACAATCCAAGGAATACCATGAGTATTACAGCTCCTGCATGTTTTTAACACAGTCGAAACTTTCTTTCTTCTTTTTTTTTTTTTTTTGGCAAGGCAAACGGAGTTAAGTGGCTTGCCCAAGGCCACACAGCTAGGTAATTATCAAGTGTCTGAGGCCGGACTTGAACTCAGGTACTCCTGATTCCAGGGCTGATGCTCTGTCCACTGCACCACCCAGCCTCCCCCCAACGCTTTATTTCATAGCTTTATTCAGAATTTGTTAATTTGTTTTATGCTTATTTCTTATATTTGACAGAGTCTAACAACTTCAATTACTTAATTTTAGGGTCATAAAAAGAGTATAACCAGGCAAAACTGAACAGTATGAATACAACTAACTTTAGAAAAGAGAGCTAAAACCCTAATGAAGTCAGAAAACTACTAAATTATTGTCCAATATAATAAACAATATCCATAATGATTCTCTGTGTTAAGACAGTAATAAGGTATGTAATATAGTTTTGACTAATTTTAATCAAAACTGGTTCAGTGTTAAAGGGTTAATTTTTAGTGATATGGAAAATTCATTTGAACACCAAGGAGCTAGGATTTTGAAATCAGAAGCACAGATCTAAATCTCACCCGAGCCAGTTCCGTTATGATGCCGGCAAGTCACTTAATATCCCTGGGTCTTAGTCTCATCAGTAGCATAAGGGGGGACTATTTTACACTGACTCTAAAACCTCTCTTAGCTTTGTATTCTATGGCTCCTATGGTACTTCTTTCCCAGAGAATGCTGGATAAAGATAAAAGCTAACACTTTATTTACAATATTCAAATTGTTTTATATGTATCATCTCATTTAATCCTAACAGGCTTGGGAAATGGGTGCTATTATTATCCTGTTTTTGTGGATATAGAAGCGGAGGCTGAGATTAATTTAATTGATTTTCCCAAGGTCACATGGCTAGTAAGTGTCTGAGGCAGCATTTCAGCTCAGGTCTTTCTAATTTCAAGTCCAACTTTCTATCTACTATGCCACCTAATTGCCTAAATAAAAAGAGACAGTGAAGTAGACATGTAAAATGATTATTGCTGGATAGCCTTTGCCAGTGATGAGAGGTTAAGTTTAGTCATGAATATCATAAGTGACTCTTAGATTAATTGCTGGCTCTGGAACAGCACAGGATCTGAATGTGTATAACAGTTCCTCAAAATTCCTTAACTCAGGAAAACATAATCATACTATATGAACTTTTGATTCCTCCAGATATTCAAAATTCAGGACCACATAAAACAGCACAGGGAAAAATAGGAAGGAAATCGTGGCTCACTGTAGCAGAGCCAATTGTGCTTGTTTGGTTATTCACTTCTGAACTCTTCTGAACATCACAAGTTTAACTAAAATATAGAGGAGATGCAAGCCACACACACATACACATGCTATTTATAGAAGCACTTTTTGTGTTAGCAAAGTACTAGAAATAAAGAAGATAGTTACTGGTTGGGGAATGCCTATACAACCTGTGGAATGTGAATGCTATGGAATATGACTGTGCTGAAAGAGATGATGAAAAAAGATGAATAAGCACGGAGAAGATACTGTAAGTGAAGCAAAAGGAACTAGATTCAAGAAAAAAATGTATACCATGAATAAGAAGGTGTAAATGGGAAGAACAACAAAACTGTCAAATTTAAATGGTGAAGAATACTGATCAAAGTTCACCCCCCCAAAAAAGAGGTATAAGAAGATAAATATCTCTTCTTCCTTCTTTTCACATGTGTGGTTATATGGATGCAGAACATGTAATATAAATTCCATTTTTTTCTCTTTGCTAGTTTTTCTGAACTTTTTAATCTTCACTTTTTTAAACTTCTTGTTATAGGAGATAGATATCTATGGAGGGAGAAGGGATAGCAATAGAAAATATAGGTGATATATAAGAACAAGCAATGAATAAAATGTGTGTGTATTTGTATTATGGCAGTTCAATATGCATGTGCCAGCACTAAATGAACTGCAGTAAATCTGCTCTTTCTCAAACCACATATAAGTACAGCCTCTAAGGTTCATCTCTGTTATGTAATTCTGTGTTCCTCTACCCTCATTCCTCTTGGTAATAGAAGAGAATACTAGTCTTGAAGTCAGAAGACCTGAGATCACTTCTGCTACTTAAAAACTTTTGACTATGAACACATCACAATCAAGCCCATAAATGGGATAATTATTTAATTTCCCTGGAATCATTTCACTTTTATTGTTATATCACCATATAATATGTATTTTGAAAAAATATATAAATTGACTTTGCACTACCTTTTTTAGAGGGTAAAATACTTTAAAAGATATGTGACTCATATATGTATATAAAATTTATAGTCACATATATTTATTCATTTTGCCTCATATCTATACCTACATCTAACTATCTATTTATCATTTAGACTCAGAGATTCAAGAGAAGGATCCAGACTGGTCTACCAGAGACTTTTCTACAAGAGAACAAATATTGGCTAAATTGGCAAGTTATTGCCTAGATAGCAATTTGAATCAGAAGCCAATGGAGTAGGGCAGCTAGGTGGTGTAGTGGATAGAGCACCGGAGGAGTCAGGAGTACCTGGGTTCAAATCCGGTCTCAGACACTTAATAATTACCTAGCTGTGTGGCCTTGGGCAAGCCACTTAACCCCATTTGCCTTGAGAAAAAAAAAAGAAAATGTGAAAAAGAGAAGCCAATGGAGTGGACTTGATCCTCAAGACAAAAGAAAGTAAATTAATCCCTCGATGCCCTTGATCTCCTTCTTCATGGCTTCCTCTAGAACCTTGTTACTGTAGTCGTCTACTCTTTCAAGGATCTTCCATCTTCCCCTTATCAATGATTTCTTACCCATTTACTTCAGTTTCATTCAAATCTCCCTAATACTTAACAATGATTTTTAAAAAAATCCTTTCCTTGATCTTCCTTCTCATTCAACTATTATCCCAGCTTTCTCTTCCTTGCAAAACTTCTTGAAAGAAAACGCCTCTCCTCAAAGTCTCAGCACTTACCTTTCTAGTCTTCTTACACTTTATAATCCAGGGAATTGATCCTTGCTTCTTGCTTGCACTAAAGTCTCTGTCTCTCCTCTGGGTATTTTTATTTGTTGTTCCCTTCTACTTGGACCTCTCTCTCTCATTTCAACCTAGAAACTTTCCTGGCTTCCTTCAAATATCTGTTCATGTCTCACTTTTTTTTTCAAGAAGACTCTCACAATATCTCTCTATGCTAGTACTTTCCCCCTTTAATTATCTCCAATTTAGCCTTTATCTAGCTTATCTGTACATAGTTGTTTGTATGTCAGCTCCCTCATTAAACTGTGAGTCGCTTTAGAGCAGTAATGGTCTTTGCCTTTCTTTGTATACCAGCTCTTAGCAAAGTGCTCAGCATATAATGATTCTCAAGACCCTCCAAGCATTTATTAAATGCTTGTTGATTGATATACCACAGCTTTCTCAATTGTAAATAGGTGGACTAGCTAAGATCTATGGTTCTCCCAACTCTAAAATCTCTATTCCACATTCTCTTTTCAATCTTTTGTGATTAAGAATTCCACCTACAGTGTGTTACTGAAACTGCTTTCTCATGTGTATATATATATAACTGACCAAACCCATCAACTTTTTTTTAAATCAGTTTTCATCTTCTCTGAAAGCTTTGAAATGAATGGGGTTAAACTGAAGAGCTGAACTTGGACTCTGAAATGAAAGGGTTAACCATGATATTCTAGTATCTAGCTTTGGGTGGAAAGAGACCCCAGAGAATTACTGACCTAAGGCTGTTTTTGTAAACTGGCCCAAGCACATGAAACACCAAGGACAGATCTCATCCTTGCACCATGATCTCTAAGGCTCCTTGCTCCATCTCCCTTTCTGGGAACTTTGCAAATGGAAAATTCCCCAGCCTATGAGTACCTGGCTGAGGTTCAAGATTTTTCTAACTAGTGAACTTCAATTCTCTTAGACCTCTTATTTCTTGACACGGCTAGCTTTTTATTCATAATAAAGACTGACTGAAACAGATTATTATCTATCACATAATCTTCTACCAACCAAGAGGGGTCCCTCTAACCTTTGTGGGTCCCTTCCCTCAAGAAAACTGTTGACTATCCACCTCCTACCAAATATTATGCTTTCATTAGTTTCAGAAGCATCACCCTCTCCTGACTCTTATTTCTTCAAACCTCTCTATGTGGAAGGCCCATTGGAACCACAAATACCATGTTTTCTCTAGAGTAGTAACCTCTCTCTCTGATGTGACTATTTGTATCACCATTCACTCTATCTCCTGTGTTTATAACTCTAGGATTCTTTCCCTCTCCCACACCTTTTATATTTAAATTCTGTTGATTCCACCTCCACAAAATTCCATGCATACATGTCTCTTCCTTCCATCTCTTCCTTCTTCTAATCAAACTTGTATAGGATTTCATTTGCATTTTCCTAGACTGTTACAGTATATTCAGTAATTTATTCTAATAGATCTGTGTTCTAATAAATGTTGTTATATTCTCCAACAATACAAATCTCATTGGGACTGCTCTCATTTCCTCCTATAATCTTCCACATTATACTGTCCACCCAAAGTGCTGGTAGCCTACCTCTAAATTCCTTGGTATTATTTCATGTGACATACTATATATATATGAAGGAATACTGGAGCACCTACTTGTGAGCCTATCATTTTTTTTCCATCGTTCTGATGACCTCAGTAACTTAAACTGGAATAAATCTTATGGAATGTGTTTTAGCTGGACTGTAAAAGCCTTATATATAGTTTACTTAATAAACATACATGGAGCCACATAGAAGATCATAGTATTTAAGAGTTGGGAGAAACTTCTATAGCATCTAGTTTTAACAACTTCATTTTAATTGGATTGTCATCTATAGTTTCTTATAAAAGATACATCATTAACTGAACCTAGTGGTCTCCTTGCTAGAAATATATTCATTTAGAACACATTCACTGGTGCTCTAAGTTAGTAGAGTATTTTTTTTCTATGTGTGCCAAGCACTGTATGTGCTAGGGGGAAAAAATTCAAGTGATAGCCCCTAGTCTCCAGGAGAGAACATAAAGGAAAGCTGGGGATGAGAAGATAGTTTGTGGTACTACCTGAAGGGAAGGCAGTTGGTGGAGAACAGTTGACTCAGGAGTGAAAAATATACTTTAAAGTTATGTCCTGGAAGCATGGTCACAATTTATCTAATAACCCTTTTTCCAGAGGCATGTGAGGTCAAAAGCCCTGGAAAACTTCTAAAGACTTCTCAGTTTTCTAACTCAGTCTCCACCCAAGAAACTGTGGGAAAATTTTGGTCATTCAGTAGGCTGATACCAATTCACCACATAGGGGGACAGTACAGATGAAAAGGAAAGTTTTAAGGGAAAAACCAATAAAAATTAATCAGGGCCCTTGAAAAATAGGAACCTTCCAAA
Organism: Macrotis lagotis; assembly: GCF_037893015.1. Classification (NCBI taxonomy): domain Eukaryota; kingdom Metazoa; phylum Chordata; class Mammalia; order Peramelemorphia; family Peramelidae; genus Macrotis; species Macrotis lagotis. Next base: position 116,609,698 of record NC_133665.1, read on the forward strand.
GAACACCCCTTTCCCAAGGAAACATGTAATTTCCTACCATTTAATTATTGATACTCTTGTGATAAATCCTTGCTCCCATTGGGAATTATCAAGTGATGCTCTCAGTTGTGGCTCATCCTATAGTTCCTTGTGGTTCTCAGCTGGCATTGCCAAGCATTACTCTCCATTACTGCCCCTTCCTCTGGTCCTTGGGACATATAAGGTCTATGAAATCATTTGGTTTGCCTCTGCCAGCAACCACAGGTAAGATATGAAATTCAATAAATCTAGTAGCTTTTTAAGGGTGAATGAATTAAATGCTTGACCAAATATACGAGGTTAATTTTTAAGTTGATAATTTTGTATGGCCCAAGAATGATGGTATAAATATTCAAATGGCCCTTGGCAAAAAGGAAAAGTTCCCCACTATGTTTATAGCTTCTCACAGCAAGGATCCAGATAAGCCAAAAGCAAAAACAAAACATATCTTTCAATACAGCCTTAAACAAGAGAAGACCACTAGAATTTTCTCTGCTTGGCAGGAAACATAATTGTTCCCTGTACCATAATCTGTGATGCCAAATTTAGGGGTTGGTCACACTGAAGTTTTTCTCCCTTTGCCATTCTAGGTAATGTCCAGCCTACTGTCTCCTGGTTGTCCTGCTTTGTTACCTGGTTTCCTTCTTAGTCCCTTCCTATAAACTAGTTGTTCTTTCTCAGTCTTCTTGGCTGAATCTTCATTCTTGTCCCATTCCCCAAGTCTCTGTCCTGAACCCTCTTCTCTCTCTAGCCTTCACAACATCTCCCATGATCTGACAGGCTCTCCTAAATTCAATTACCTTTGCCAAGATGATTCTCAAATCCATGCATCCACTCTGAATTTTCTCTGGAACTCCAGTCACATATCAATGACTGTCTACAGCTACTGCCGGATATATCCATCTCAATGTCCCCAAAGCATCTCAAACTCAACCTGTCTAAAAAAGAATTACTTATTATAATGTTTTATTATTCCCTCTCTTCTAACTCAACCTGTTTAGATTATTTATTATAATTTTTCATTATTCCCTCTCTTCCAACTCAACATGGTTTTTTTTTGGTTTGTTTTTAAGGTTTTTGCAAGGCAAATGGGGTTAAGTGGCTTGCCCAAGGCCACACAGCTAGGTAAGTATCAAGTGTCTGAGATGGATTTGAACTCAGGTACTCCTGACTCCAGGGCCGGTGCTTTATTCACTGCGCCACCCTAGCGGCCCCACCAACTCAACCTGCTTAGATTATTCATTATAATTTGTCATTATTCCCTCTCTTCCAACTCAACCTGTTTAAAGAAGACTATTCATTATAATTTTTCGTTATTTCCTCCCTCTCATAGGCTGTTCTCCAGACTTTCCTAGTTCTACCCAGGGCATTACCTTAGAATCAATCACCCTTTCTCTTTTCTCAATCCCTACTCTATAGGCAATCCAAGTTCAAGAGTTTAAATTCAATTAGCATTCCAAGACCTATTTTTTTTGTATTATAAAGATTTTATTTATTTCGAGTTTTACAATTTTCCCCCTAATCTTGCTTCCCTCGCCCAGAAGGCAATTTGCCAGTCTTTACATTGTTTCCATGTTGTACATTGATCCAAATTGAATGTGATGAGAGAGAAATCATAGCTTTAAGGAAGAAACATAAAGTATAAGAGAGAGCAAGATCAGACGATAAGATATCAGGGGCTTTTTCCTAAATGAAAGGTAATAGTCCTTGGCAAGACCGATTTAAAAAACCGTTATTTACTGTCTAACAGTCAAAGGAAGCCCACCGAGCTCTTCCTCCGCCGTCAGAGCATTAAGGTGAAGTCTGCCTTTTGCTGTCATGGCCCTGGTGAGTCTATGAGGAGCCGGGGAGAAAGGAGGAGAGAAGAGATGGGATGCTGCCCCAAAGGGCTCGCGGTGGGGGAGGGGCTCGCTTTACAGAAGAGGAAACTGAGGCAGGCGGATCTGAGCTCGGGGCTCGCTGGGGCGCCCCGGAGGCGCGGCGGGTCTGCCTCCCGGGGGCCTCGGCCCCCTCCTTCCCGCGGGGGGGCCCCGGACGAGCCTCTGCCCGCTCCGGGCCTCCGCGGCTCCATCGGTATAAGGTGTCCCGGGCCGCGGCCCGGGCTGGAAGAGGCGCCCCGCCCCCGCCCCGCGGGGCCGCGTCCGCGCGTGATTGGAGCCGCCGGGCCCGCGCGCCCGCCTGGGCCTATTAAGAGGGCCCGTTGCCCGGCGACCGCGGCTTGTTGTCGGCCCGGGCTGCGGCTGCCGCGCGCTCCTCCGACGCGCTGCCCCTCCCCCCGGCCGCAGACAGGTGAGGGGGGCGGGGCCCCCTGGCCCGGCTCCGAGCCCGGGGGGGGCGCCGAGGAGCCCCGCGAGTCGGGGCGCGGCGGGTGACGTGTGTCTTGGGTTCGTTTCAGGGTCTCGGCCATGAGGAACACCAGCAAGGACCTGGCGCTCCCCACCAGCCGCTACGCCCCCTGCGGTGAGTAGGCCGCCCGGGCCGGGGCCGGGGCCGGGGCCGGGGCCGGGAGCGGGGCCGGGGCCGGGAGCGGGGCCGGGAGCGGGGCCGGGGCCGAGAGCGGGGCCGGGGCAGGGGCCGGGGCCGGGGCAGGGGCCGGGAGCGGGGCCGGGGCCGGGAGCGGGGCCGGGGCCGGGGCCGGGAGCGGGGCCGGGGCCGGGAGCGGGGCCGGGAGCGGGGCCGGGGCCGGGAGCGGGGCCGGGAGCGGGGCCGGGAGCGGGGCCGGGAGCGGGGCCGGGAGCGGGGCCGGGGCCGGGGCCGGGGCCGGGAGCGGGGCCGGGGCCGGGAGCGGGGCCGGGGCCGGGAGCGGGGCCGGGAGCGGGAGCGGGGCCGGGAGCGGGGCCGGGAGCGGGGCCGGGGCCGGGGCCGGGGCCGGGGCCGGGGGCAGGGCCGGATGACACGGGCCCATCTAGCACGGTTTTAGAAAAGAAAGTTTCCTTATCTCCCTACCTGTACAGAGTAGAGATGGAAAAGGAAGTGCGCCAAATTTGTGGGTTTGGGACAGAACAAATACTGCAGGAACGGCAGCAGACTAGAAGCCGTGTCTGCTAGGCCATTAAAGTTGCTTTGATTTTTTTTTTCCAACTGTAAAGGACCCAGAGGTCCGTTTCTCTCCCGAGGAAGCGAGGAATCCAGTCTGTAACGATAAAGTGCTAGACAACTCCCGCGGCTCTTGTACGGTGCAGCCTCCCTACCGCTTAATGTAGTGATAGGCAACTTTCGTTTGATGGCCCCTCTGCGAACAGCGCACCTTTGTGGGTAATTTTGCAGTTTGCAAAGTGCTGTTCTCACAACCACCCTAGAAAGTTGGGAGTGCAAGTGGTGAATTGTCTGTAGTCTCACAGAATAGCTGGAATTACTGGAATAGTGGACCATGATATAGTCCTTTAAAGTACCTGTGAGTTGTACACCACAAACATGGAGGAAGAGCCTCAAGTTTGTATTTACTTAAAAAAAAAGAACCACTTAGTGATGAAACGCAAAAGAAGGGGGGGAGACAATCTCTGGCTCTCAAAAAACTTAGGTTATGATCCCCAGAAAAAGGGAAAACAAAAGTTCATGGAGTTCCTTGAAATTGTCACGGGCCAGTCTTCTGATAATTAAGGGACTTAAAGTGATACTTTGTAACTGTTACTTCTAAGGGGTGGGGGAGGGAGAGAACTGAAAAACTACTCCAACTTCTAATAGGGAGAGGGAGGAAAGAAAATAAGAAAAAGGTTGATAGAAGCAGAGGCAAAGAAAGGACAGGGTGAAAGAAGTGGGAGAGTCATTATGGAAAGCATCCTGGAATAGTTTTCTTGGCTGCCTTGTGCCTTGTTTTCCCGTCTCCCAGTTCAGTTCCTTGTTGCTGCATACAGTCAGATCTTAAAGGGCAAACTCATTTTATGAATAAGAAAATTGAGACCCAAACAAAGGAGGTGATTTATCAGTAAGTCACAGCCAGACTGGCCTTAGAACTCCTCATCTGACTCACAGGCTAAGATCGTCTGGTTTTTCTGTTTAGAAAGGGGAGGGGCAGCAGCTTCAGAAAAATAATAAAATATTTTTTAAGCCATTTAAGCATTTTTAAGCATCCATTAGTATAGAGAACACCTCGTAATGAAATTCTTTTAATTCATATTGGCACCTGCTCTTTGGTTCATATAGTATAGGGCTGACCTGGATGTAAGGCTAAAGTAATTTGCCCTAGGTCGTGTGTTTGTGTGTGTGTGTGTGTGTGTGTGTGTGTGTGTGTGTGTGTGTGTCTGTGTCTGTGTCTGTGTCTGTGTCTGTGTCTGTGTCTGTGTCTGTGTCTTTGTGTCTGTGTGTGTGTCCACTGTGCTTTGCTAGCTCTGGTTATATCTTGTGACAGATTCCTGGTCCTGAATAAAAGCTTTGATGCTCTGATGCTGTTAGTGTCAGAATTCTTTGAACTTCTCATCTCTATGGGGTACTCAGAATTGTTTAATCTGGCTTTTTTAATCACTTTTTTTTGCAAGGCAGTGGGGTTAAGTGGCTTGCCCAGGGTCACACAGCTAGGTCATATTTGAACTCAGACCCTTTTGACTCCAGGGCCAGTGCTTTATCCACTGCGCCACCTAGCCGCCCCTTTTTAATCTTTCTTTTAAATTTTATTTATTAAGGCAGTGGGGTTAAGTGACTTGCTCAAGGTCTCACAGCAAGGCAATTATTAGTAAGTGACAGAGGTTGGATTTGAACTCAAGTCCTTCTGACTCCAGGACTGGTGCTCCATGCTAGCTGCCCCCACTTTCTTAACCTTAGCTTCTATCCCCTGGCCCCAATGGCTTTTCTGAGATTATCTCTCAATTTTACCATATTTTAACCTGTTTTAAAGTCATGTTCATGCATATTCCCACTACCACCTGGAATATCCTCTTCTGGCATTTTTGCTTGCCCACATTTCTGTCTTCTTTGAAGGCTTTAATAGTTAATAAATATCTGTGTGTATCTGTCCCACACCCCATCTTTTCATGACTGAATTTGTCATCCCATTTCTAGATTATAAAACCTTGAAGATCATATATCTTATCTTTGTTTCCTAAAAAAAAATTCAGAATTACTTGTATATAGTAGTTATTCAACACATATTTATTGAATTATCAAATAAAAAAGGAAAATGAATATTTTTCCATTCCTTATGTTCTTATTATAAATGTTATAAATGATAGAAGACAGGAAAATCTATGAGCCATTAAAATTGAAAGCAAAGAACAATGAACCAGGAATTCAAGATATTTGGATTCCAGTGCCATCTAGATGTACCTTACCTTTTGAAGGTCTTTTAATCTCTCTGCTCTTCAGTTACCTTCTCCAGAATATAAGAAAAATATTACAGAAAGGCAATGTCACCTTGATTCTAGTGCTCTGAAACTTAACTTCTTTGACCTTAAATTTCATTAATTATAAAATGTATAATTTCTAAGGATCTTTCCAGCTCTGGAGTGTGATTTCTCTTGGGAAAAAAACATAAGAAATCTTTGACCTAACAAGCAACTTATTGTAACTTTTAGTAGCCTACGATAATTTTAGATGACTTCATTTTTAAAAATACTGTTCAAAATTTGTTAATTTCCTTTTTCAAGACCCTAGAAGCTATGATTATTCTAGAGAGTTGAAAGTTTGGTTAAGTAATTTAAGAACATGTGTTTAATAAATGTTTATTAAATTAAAAACATTTAACAAATGGGTAAATAGATATGTTAGTTGCGTTGTTTAACAGTAATGGTTAATGATTTATAGAAAGATTACCTAAAAGCCTTAAATGCATTAATAATTACTAAATATATCATTATATGTATGATTAAATACTTATAATTTGAAAACATTACATAATTGATAGATGCTATTTCAACCTCACTCTTCTAGTGTCCCTTGTGGTCAATGGGGGTTATAACAGATTGAAAAGTAGTGGAGAAACAAGGTAAACCTAGCTCTTAAAGAAATCCTTGCTCTAGGCCTGATGAACCAGCAACATTTGAAATTGATTTGAAGGATCATATAAATTGGGAGGAAGGGGGGGGAGAAGGCTTCAACTTTCTAGAATTGGTTTTATTGATCTCTTCTAGATTCATCTTTTTGAAATAAGATTCTCACATCTCACCAGAAAAATCTTCCTTGACTAATTGAGTTCCATCCTCTAATCTACGTTATTCTTGTCTTGAAAGTGTGTGATACATATATTGTCAGATTTGAGTATAAATGTTAACCACTGTAATAAAATGCTTTCCTGGGGCTGCTAGGTGGCGCAGTGGATAAAGCACTGGCTCTGGAGTCAGGAGTACCTGGGTTCAAATCCGGTTTCAGACACTTAATAATCACCTAGCTGTGTGGCCTTGGGCAAGCCACTTAACCCCATTTGCCTTGCAAAAACCTAAAAAAAAAAAACCAAAAATAAAATAAAATGCTTTCCTGCAATGAGAAGATAGATGGAAACTTTTTGTTTATAATCAACATAGAATTGGTTTATTGATTGATTAAGCACCTCAGTGGCAAGTGTTGTGATTTATGTTCTGGTAGTATAAATACGAAAAATGAAGCATTTTATATTCTTTAGTTTATAATAATATACTCAACAAATAGTCTTCCAGCTTTTGCTTCAAGAACTCCAATAAGGAGGAATTCACTGTCTTCCAAGAAAGCCTATTCCAATTTTGAAGACGTTGTTAGATGTTTTTCCTGACACAAGAAAAATAAATTTATTTCTTTAAAATTTCTACCTATTATTTCTAGTTCTAACCTCTGCAACCATACAAAGCAAGTATTTTCCCTCTTTGAGTTCAAATACTGTAAATATGCCCAGGAAATCATTATTTTCCCTTAAGTCTCCTCATGGAAAGCCAGAAACTACCTTCATTTTAATTCTTAACTTAATCTCTTTGTCCCCCACCCTCTTCCCTTATCCCTGATAATTCCTCCTAATTACCCCTCCAGCCCAAAGAAAAAGGGCATCCCTCAGCCATAGCTACCATTTCTTTGCGGATCTCTAAATTTTAACCTGTTGAATGAAAATAATTCAGTTAATAAGTATTTACTACATACCTCTGTCACATGCTCTGCTAGGTATTGGAGACATATGAACAAAGAAAAACAATCACTGCTTTTTTAGGGCACTTACGCTCTAATGAGAGAGAAAACAAATACATATAAGTATGTCCAAAATATAGCTAACATTTATATAGTTCTTTTTATGTATCAGGCACTACGCCAAAAATTTTTACAATTGTTGTCTCATTTGGTCCTCACAAAAATCCTGGAGAAAGGGACTTTTATTATTCCCCATTTTACAATTGAGAAAACTGAAGCAGACAGAAATAAGTGACTTCCCTAGGCTCTCACAGCTAGGATGTGTCTAAGTTTGCATTTGACCACTGTGCCACCTCCCTGCTTCTAGGAACAGACTTTCGATGTTTTTATTTTGCCTTTTATTTTAGATTTTAGAAAACTGAGGTCTAGAGAGTAAAAGGTGGTTTGCTCATTTGAAATTGTTCTTGAACAATTAGTACGATTTCAAAAAACAAAATTGTATATTCTGGTCAAGAAATAGCATAAGGGGCAGCTAGGTGGCGCAGTGGATAAAGCACCGGCCTTGGAATCAGGAGTACCTGGGTTCAAATCCGGTCTCAGACACTTAATAATTACAAGCCACTTAACCCCGTTTGCCTTGCAAAAACCTAAAAAGAAAAAGAAAAGAAAAAAAAAAGAAATAACATAAGAAAAGGCAGAAAATTTAGGGACATCTTGAATGAGCAGCAAAAAGTCCCATTTTTGGCTAAAACATAGGGTATATGAAGAAGATAGGAAGAGATACTAAGTTGTTCTGTTTTAGTATTTTTTTATTTAAATGCCCTTAAAATATGAGTTTTTCAAACCTTCTTCAGATGCTCTGTGGGTTTAGAACATTAACTAGGTTAAAGAAACATTAAAGATCATCTTAATGCTTCCAGTTCTATGCCATTATATGACAAGACAGTGTTTTTTAGGGTTATATCCCATATGTAACTTGTAGTTCAATTATATTCTACTTTTACAGAGAAGAATGAGAGAAAAATTTGATAATACATCTGGGGGGAGGGGAGAAATAATTTTAAAGCACTTAAAATTCACATATTTGAAAATGAGGTGGGAAGAAGGGGAGACACTTAAAGTTTTTTATAAGATATAATTTATTTTACTTAAGTCAATAGTAGGTCTTAGAAATATTAGAACTAGTAATTCTAAAGATCTACTTTGTAATTTTTCATTTCATTTTTTTAACTCAAACATTAAAAATCTAATATTTGTATGGGATTATGCTAGGCTGTAGAAATATAAAAAGAAAGATAAATATTAAAGAGAAGTGAGACAGTCTCAACTCCTAGCACCTACTGCTTGGTCTCATCTCAGAGAAGTCTAGTATATTGTATAAACAAATATGAAACTAATTAATAGACACCAATAATTACATTTATGCCTAATATAAATATTTTATTTCTAGATTGGTATTACCATCTTCCATTGAAAAGATCGGAGAAGTCCTCAGAAATTACAATTCCTCCAACATCCCAGATTCCAGGCCTGAGTGAACTTGCTGAACCACATAATGAGATTACATTTGGCACCCGAAGAAATTGGATAAAAGACACTGACTCAGAATATGTCAAACTAGCAAAACAAGGCGGCAGACCTGGTAAATAAATGCATGTGCTTTATTTCCTTTTGGATATTGTATTTTTTATGACTTGTGATAAGGAAGCTTAATAAAAGGGGAATTTGTTTTTAGCTAATTTCTTTAATATAAATATTTGTATCTGTCAAATTTTATTTTATATTTTGGGGAGGCAATGCAGAGCCTTAAGGATGCTCTCAGAACCATATTGACTGGCTTGAGAAGCAATTTAAGTTTAGTATTAAAAACCCAGCTTCAGCTTTCACTTATTTTTTTTGTTGTTTGTGTTTTTGGATTTTTTTGCAAGGCAGTGGGGCTAAGTGACTTGCCCAAGGTCACAGCTAGATCTGTCTGAGGTCAGGTTTGAACTCAGGTCCTTCTGACTCTAGGGTCCATGCTCTATCCACTGTGCCACCTTAGCTGCCCTCAGATTTCACTTATTACATCAGGTGTGTGACCTTAGCAAGGCATATGCTTCCCAGGCAATTCCCTAGGACAGATTTTTTTAAATAAATTTTTAACACTTTTATTTAAAGTTTTAATTTCCCAAGCTACTACCTTGTGCCCATCAGACTGGCTAATATGATAGAAAAGGAAAATGGTAAGTGTTAGAGATGCATTTTTGGTGGAGTTGTGAATTGATCCAACCATCTGGAGAACACTCTTTAACTGTGACCATGGGGCTATAAAATTGTATATATCATAACCTTTGATATTCAACAATGCTACTACTAGGACTGTATCCCAAAGATAACCTAAGAACGGGAAAGGACCCATACACATAAAAGGTTTGTAGTGCTCTTTTTCTGATGGCAAAGAATTGTAAATTGAGAAGATGCCCATCAATTTGGGAAACAAGTTGTGGTATATTTCAGAAAAACCTGGACTTATAGGAACTGATGCTGAGTGAAGACTATTCATGTAGAGAAAAACTGATGGACTCTGAAGGCAGAGTGAAGCACACTATTTTCATATTTTTGTTGTTTTTGTTTTTTCTTTCTCATGGTTTTTCCCTTTTCTGATTCTTTTCTAACAACTTGGCTAATGGGGAAATATGCTTAAGATGATTGTACATGTATAACCTATAAAAGATTACTGTTTTGGGGTGAGGGGACGGATTGAAAAATATTTGGAACTCAAAATGTTACAGAAATGAATGTTGAAAGCTATCTTTGCATATAATGGGACAAACACCAAAATAAAAGAATAGAATTTTGAGTTCCTAATTCTATCCTTCCCTCCCTTCCTCACTGCTCACTCAGAGGGTAAACAGTCAGATAGAGGTTATATATGTGCAATTATGTAAAACATTTTCATATTAGTCATTTTGTGCAACAAGACTTAAATAAAAGAAAAAATGAAAGTGAAAAATAGCATGCTTCAGTCTGTATCCAATCAATAGCAGTTCTTTCCCTAGAATAGGGATACTTCACCGTTAGTGATTTGTGATTGTCTTGGCTCCTTGAATTGCTGAGAATAGCCAAGTCATTCATAGTTCTTCATTGAACAGCATTGCTGTTACTGTGTGCATCATTCCCCTGTTTTGTTCACTTCACTGTGCATCATTTCCTGTAAGTCTTTCCAAGTTTTTCTAAAATTGTCCTACTTGTCATTTCTTAGAATACAATAATAATTTCATTATAATTATATTCCATTTGTTTAGGCATTCCCTAATTGATGGGCATCACTGTTAGCCACACGAAGAGCTGCTGTAATATTTTTGTACAAATAGATCTTTTTTCTTTTTTTTTTTTTTTTTGTTGATGTCTTTGGGATGCAGAGCCCAGAACTAATCTAAGTCAAAGAGGGCTTTGATAACCTGACTTCAAAGGTGAAAGTTTGTCACCTGGAGTTTAGCAGGCTGACAAATCCTGGTTCCTTCCAGTGTTTTTTGAGTGTCTAATGAATGGCATTTATAGTTGTTTTGGGGAGATTTAGCTTGATATTTAAGTTAATATGACTTGTGTGAATATATATGTGTTCTCTGGAGTATTACTATAAGTATTTAATATTCTTATAATTTGACCTTGTCAATTTTATAGACAAAATACATTTTAAAGAAATTTGATTGCTTTTGTATCATATTCATTTCCAGTAATAACTATCTATTCTTGTCCTTCCACAGAGCCATACCTTATAATATAAAATAAAGAGGGGGGAGAAATTTAGCAAAAAGCTAATCTACATAGCACTTAAGTCCAGTGTATGCATTCCACATTTATAGGTCCTCCAGCCCCTTTCAAAGAGAGAATATATCATACTTCTTCCTCAAAATCAAAACAGTATTGCATAATTATAACATTGCCTAAGACATAATTGAAGGATTCTTCTCCATACTATACCTAACAAATAGTCATCCTCCTTCTGCTTTAAGATCTTCAAGAAAGGGGAATATACCATCTCTCAAGGATATTAATATCTAAGGATATTAATTTCAACTCATTCCACTTTAGAGAATTGTAGGGAATTTTTTCCTGACATCAAATCATTAATTTTCCTTCTTTTGAAATTTCCTCCCATTCATTGCTCCTGATTTTTCCTTCTGGTTAAATAGAATAAGAATATTCTTCCTTTCCCCGACCCAGTCTTATTTTAACCAGGCTAAAGATGCACAGCTTCTTCACCTGACATAAACATCAGACCCTTCCCCATCATGGTTGCCTTCCCTGGCAAGGTGCCTAGTACCAAACACAATAGTCTTGTTGAGGACAAAATACAGTGGGACTCTCAATCTGGCTTTATTTATTAAAGGCCTACTGACGTCTGGAGACTGTACTGTGGTAGAAGGCTGTGGAATGGCAAAAGACAGCTCCTGCTCCCAAGGACTATGCATGGGAGACATCACCAACAAGATAGTTTATAGATTAAATCACAAATGGACAACAGTGAAAATTAAGGAGAATCAGAAAAGTCTTCTTGCAATAGGTGGGATTTTAGATGGGACTTGAAGGAATCCAGGACATGGAGATCAGGAGGCAGAACGTTTCAGACAGTGACATTTCCCAGAATCGAGATGTATACTGTCTTGTTTTAGGAACAGCAAATAAGTCAGTGTCCCTAGATCACAGAGAACGTGGGGGAAGAAGAGGGAAACATAAGTTATAAGAACACAGGAAAGATGGTGGGGTTGGTTATAAAGGGCCCTGAATGCTAGAGGATTTTATATTTGGTCCTAGAGGTAATGGGGGAGGGGGTATTAAATAGGCTGAAGAGGTCAGGAAGACTTTGGCATCTGAATGAAGGATAGACTCGACTAGGAAACACTTGGAATAGACCAAACAGTCTATTATAATAATTTCATGTATGTCTATAATATAATTTAGACTATAATTATAATAATAGTCTAGGTGTGATATGAAGAGGACCTGGATTAGGATACGGGATAGACCTTATGGGGAATGGGGGGATGGAGGTGGAGAAAGGGAAAGGTTATTATTTGAGTATGAGTGACTCAGGATAGTGGTTCCCTAAATAGTCATAGGAAGTTAAGAAAAAGAGGGTTTAGAAGGAAAGATGTTCTGATATTTCAATTTTTAACACTTCTTTTAAGATGTCTACAGTATATCCAATTAAAGGTATTCAGTAGGTTCCTAGAGATGTGAGAGTAGCGATCACCAGAGAAGTTCAACCTAGATAGATTTGGGAATCATCAGCAGATAGATAAATTGAAATCATGCTCACTGGCCTATAGTTTGCAAGCTCTTTTATTCTCCCTTTTAAAAAAAAATTGACATTTGCTCTTCCTTTAATCTGGTAGTAATTCTTCCTTTTCCCATGATCTTTCAGGTAACACTCAACAAATACATCTTCCAGTTCTTTGAGGTCTAAGGATATTAATTTCATCTGGGCCAGGTGACTTGACTTTATCAAGGGCAGCTACTCTCTTCTTGTCTCCTTATTTGTTTCTATTTGACTCCCCTGTTAATCATTTTTTTTGCCTTGTCATCTCCAATGTAAAGGTCATTCTCCTTTGCAGAAAAAATAAAAATAAAATAAGAATTAACAGCTCTGTCTTTCCTCAGCTGTCAGTTATCGTCCTTTCTCTTCGGGCAAAGGTCTCTTCTTTCTTGGATCCTCTCTTTTCTCTTGGAATCATTAATAAATCCTTTTGTGACAGCCTTAACTTCTTGCTGACCTCAGCTCATCCTGAATGTCAGCATTTCTAACTTGGTTTTTACAGGTGTCACATTCTTATCCTCAGTTTCCTGACCTGACTTCCATTTTCTATACTTAACTCTCATTTTTTTTTACATCTAAGTTCATTGGTGAGTTCCTAGTACATCCACATCTATCTCATCAAACAAATTCCATTTTTTCCTTGTGTTCATTGTTTTATTAATACAGGACTATTTTTGTTTTCATGGTTTAAATTCAACTTGATCATACTTAACCTTTTTTTTAGATATTTTGCTGATTTAGCCAGGTTTTTACTTAGCCTTTTTGAATAATTGTTCATTTTCCTTCTTAATGTCTTAGAATAATTTGTTTAGTACAAGTACTAATTATTCTTTAAAAGCTTATTAGAGGGGCAGCTAGGTGGCGCAGTGGATAAAGCACCGGCTCTGGAGTCAGGAGTACCTGGCTTCAAATCCAGTCTCAGACACTTAATAATTACCTAGCTGTGTGGCCCTGAGCAAGCCACTTAACCCTATTTGCCTTGCAAAAACCTAAAAAAAAAGCTTATCAGAATTCACATATAAATCCATCTGGATCAGGGTTTGCTTTGTTTTTTGTTTTTTCCTCTTCTCATTCTTTATAGTTCACTTATTTTTTCTGACCTTTGATTAAGATATCTATTTTATTTGCTGTTAATTTGAGAATTTTGTATTTTCAAAAGCCATTTCTCCATTTCTTTTAGCTTCTCAGTTTTGTTGGCATATAATTGTAAATAGTTGGTTCAGATGAGTTTTATTTCTTCAGAGAAGCAAAATTAATAACTTATCAGAAAATAATCCGTTACATGAAGTGAACTATTTGAATAAAAAATCTTAAATTTCTCTTTAAAATTTGTAGATTTGTTTCTTTTTTTCCCATCTAATTTCCTAACCTTATAGTAAAGTATGCAGTAATTTCTACTTTCTAATCATTAATTGGTGATCTGCTTGAATTGCCAAAATGTTTCTGAACTTTTATAAACTACACTCAAACTGTGACCATTAACTTCTCCAATCTGTGAACAGTTTAATAGGATCATACATTTACAGCTACAGAGGACCATATCATTAACCAGATGAGTAAACTGAGCCCCAGAGAGTTGAAGTAACTTCCCTAAAGTCACACCAGGTGATAATTGTCAGAGCTGAGATTTGAACCCAATCATGTTTTGCATTCATATTATTTTCTTCATGTAGTTTTGAACTATGCATGCTAGTAATTAAGACACCAGTTTCTAGGTGTTACTTCAGGAGTGAATACTATATACAAATATGAACCCAAGGTTTAGCCATGGACTAAAGATGATCATACCATTTTATACTAGGCATGTCTGACTAAAAGGACCAGAGGAAACTTTCTAAAATCTATGTGGAGTAGCTTTATTTTATTATTTTTTCTTTCTCTACATTTTCCTCCAAGAATTATTTTGTGAGTTTTTGAGGAAAATTAATTGTATGTCAGATAATTTGAACCTCTTCTTTCTCAGCAACTTAAAACGACTTAATATTTACTAAATTTCTTGAAATAAAAACATTTGATATATTAAATATTTTCAGTTTTTTGTATGAAGATTTTTACCAGGTTCTCTTTTAAATCTTCCCAACTTTTGATTTAACTCTTGCAATTTTGTAATATTCTTTTTTGGGGGGGTGGCAAGGCAGTGGGGTTAAGTGACTCTTGCCCAAGATCACACAGCTAGGTAATCATTAATTGTCTGAGGTTGGATTTGAACTCGGGTCCTCCTGAATGCAGGGCCGGTGCTCTGTCCACTGTGCCACCTAGCTGCGCCAATTTTGTAATATTCTGAATCTCTGAATGAGATGTAGTTACCACATGTGAGCATTTTTGAGTTTCTTGGAATTGACCCCCTCTTGTCAAGAAGGCTGCCCTTTGTCCAATTCTACCTCAGATACTTTTATCAGCCCTGTGACCTGGGCAAGACACTCAATAGTTCTCTGCCTCACTTTCCTCATCTATCAAATGGTAATAATAATAGCAGGCCCCTTGCAAGGTTGCACTACAGATCAAAAAGGATAACCCAAAAGCATTACATAGATGCTAGCAGTTGTCTTGTAGTTGCCTCATCATTAAAGAAAGGCTTTCTGTAGGGAGGAGATGGGAGCTGAGCTTTTGAAAGAAGTTCGGCTTGCTCAGAGGCGGAGGTGGAGAGCATTGCCAAAGCCTGAGGGTCAACCTATGCAAAAAAGTGGGGCATTGCACAGAGGAATAGTGAGGAGCCTGTTTGGTTGAAGGTGGGGTGGGAAGTGTAGATGATGCTGGAAAAAAATGGGTCTGAGCCTTGGCCTTCAAGGAGCAAAGGGTTGTTTCCCATTCTGCCCCAGACGTCCAGGTAAGCTTGGGCAAATCACAACTCTCTTTTCCTAAATTTCTTCATCTGCAATAGGAGGGAGCTGGACTCTAAAGTCTCTTCTGTCTCTAAATCTCTGATCTTTTTTGATCTAAGAGAACATAAAGAGCAACTGGGATTGGCCTTTATTTAGGTAAAATAGGCAAATAAGTTTTAAAAGCTGGCCAGTTTTAATCAACTCTGATATATTCTCAATACTTAAAATGTAATTATTCCATTAGTTTTAGAACACTCAGTTCTGAGTGTAAATATCAAAAGAAGAAATGGGGGGGGGAAGAACACAGTTATAAACTCAACCTGCTTTTTGTATAATTATTTCAGAAAATAGCCATATTTTTATGTTGGAAAATAAGTAAGTTTATTTGGTAGCAATTTTTAAAAAACTACAGATGTGATTTAGAAAAACAAATGAATTTTATTAATTACACGGCTCTATTAGATTGCTTCCCATTGGGGAGGGGGGAGGGAAGGGGAGAGGAAGAAAAATATAAAAACTCAAAACTTTACAAAAAAAGATGTGAATGTTATCTCTAAATATGACCTTTATCTATTAGAGGTTTTAAGTTTTCAATAAACTAGCAGGTGTCAGTGATATCTACAGAATATTTGCATGATAAATAGCAGTAAAAACAGTAATTTGAATTTAGTTTTCAGTTGTTGTTGATAATAGCTATAGCTGTCCCTTGGTAATGAGGAAAATCTAAATCTTGTCTTAATCTTTAATTTAAGATTTACTGAAACATTATGGTGCTGGTACAAGGAAAGGATCTCCTGTTGCATATTCCATGCCAGAGTGGTATACCCATCACAGTAAACCACCAACAGCCGAACAGAGAGAGTAAGTGCCCTTGAATTCCTCTTAAGATCTTGCTCACCCATTTGATGGGGGGGGGGGGGGCGGTAAAGTTTTCTTTCACCATATTTTAATTGAAAGACAGACTTGCCACAATGCATTTGCCATGACTATTAAATTAAATATGATTCTGGAAAGTTGATCAGATACAGCCCTGAGGTTCAGGAGCTTCCATAACTTCTAGCATTCTGCCACTGAAGAGTTTGTAACCCTGAGCAATTAATTCAATGATAAATGTTCTCTCTTTATAGAAGGAGACCTTTATATGCCCAGCTAATATTTCTTGGAATAAATGATACTCTTTATTCAAGGTATCTGATTGCCTTAGTGAAAAAAGGTAAATCTAAAATAGCCTCAGACTTAATACAGGTCATTTATTTATACACCATGCTGTTTACCAAATCCTTTTAGTGTTCCTGGACATTCTGCTTATGCACCAAGTTCCACCTACCCCAGGTAGTTAATATTTTCACATATCAGTTTTATTTATTTATTCATTCATTCATTCATTCATTTATTTATTTAGAATTTTATAATTTTTCCCCTAATCTTGCTTCCCTTCCCCCACCCCCCACAGAGGGCAGTCTGTTAGTCTTTACATTGTTCCCATGGTATACATTGATCTAAATTGAATGTGATGGGAGAGAAATCATATCTTAAAGAAGAAAAATAAAGTATAAGAGAGACATGCCAGTTTTCCTTAAAAGTGGTACACTTTGTTTTTTCTTCTGGAGGGTCATTCCAGATCCAAAAAAATAGGTGCTGAAAAGAAGATAGACTATTTATTTGGGCAAGACAAGAAAGGGAAGAGTAGACTTCAAGGGCTGAAGGCAAGAAAGGATAAAAGGGCAAGAGGGAAAATATTCATTGAGAAAATGTTATTTTGGAACTATTATTTCAAATTATTAAATCCCTTTATTTTTTCCTGTAGAATACATGTAACTTCCATGCCCGACTATATGGTTTATGAAGAATTTAACCCTGATCAGGCCAATGGTAACTATGAATCCAAAAGGGGGCCTTTTGATTTTGATATGAAAACAATTTGGCAGAGGGAAGCTGAGGAGCAGGAAAAGGAGAAAAAAAAGGTGACTCCATCTCGAGCTGGGATTTCGTTGTTCCCGTGTGCTTCAGAAACTGTGTTAGGAGCTTCAAATGCTTTAATGTTATTTAATCTTTTAATATTCTGTATTCGACAAAAATGTAGAATTGTCTACCATGTTCTGCCAACTGTGCTACATGCTGGAAATGTAGAACCCAAACAGAAGACAGTCCCTCCATACCTGCAAGAATTTCACTTTCTACTGGAATACAGATTATATTACTAAAATTGAAGTATTTTGGTGAATTTCAAACTCATAATCATGTGCCTTTTTAAAATTTCTTCTAAAACTTGCTTTCTTGAGGCAGGTAACTTGCTCTGCCTCACTCCAAATTCATTTCTTTTTATTATTATATTTTCAACTAACCAAAACTTGATCTAGAAAGAACAAAGTGATATGATGCGTGTATTTATCTATCATAATGAAATTATGAAAAGAAAATATTATATCTTTTCTCCAGGTCCCTTCCAACTCTTAATTTAACAAATCCTCATTCACAAAATTTAATTCCTAAAGATGTAAAACCTGTTGATAACAGGATTACAGAAACCAAGGCAGCCAGAGGAGTCTCATTAGAATAAGGTCATAATCTTGCCTTTTCTCCAAAGTTTTGCCTTTTCCTTACCCCTTAATTGAAAGACCCATTAAACTAATTTAAGCTAAAATGCTACTGAGGCTTAACTCTTGAATATTTTGAAGGAAAAAACCTATTAATCCCAAGTGCATTCTGTCACTGGAACTGGTAGGATCTTTCAAAGTTTAGACTGCTGACATGGCTCTCAAGTGCCAAGATTCCCTTCCTCCATAAGATAGAAAGTAGAATGAAGAAAATATTTTCCTCTGTTGACAAATAATGAAACTTAATTCAGGGGGAGTGACTGCCTTTTCCATAAGAAATAATTACTCGGTAACTGACTTAAATTATAACCTAATTTCTATTCCATGTTGTCACATGCTGAATTGAAAAATGGACAGTTCCATTGGACTGAACTTGGATATATAATGATGCTGATATGTCATCATTAGAGAGATTGTAAAGATATAATTATAAGCAACAGAATCAAATGCATTTATGATTTCCCTATCTTATATTTTGATTCTTTGTGCAAAAATAAAGTGGGGGGGGGAAGATATTGACTCTGACTCATATAGATGAGGTTAAAATTGTAAATAGAAAATAGGAACAAAAGAAAGATATGACAGTAACATTTAATACATGTATAGAGAGTAGCATGTTATGTGAGAGATGAATGTTCTTAGTAAAGCAGTGAATTGTAAGGAAATTAGGGACTTAGATCTGTGGGAAGTCTCCATTCTCTAATTAGTGAAAGTTTTATTAAGGGCTATTATTTGAAGAATGTTCTCAAGCAGTTGAAGGGTAAGAATTCGATTATCTGGTTGTAGATATAGTAGTATTTGAGGCAGGAAGAAAATCATGGAAGAAGTCTTAGAGACAAGAATAGAATGATTAGGAAAGAACTTAGATGTGCCCAAAAAGAACAAGATGATCAGACAAGGGAAAGAGAAGAAATTCTAACAGAGAAACTGATAAAAGACTTTTAAGAGCAGTAAGAGTCATTTCTTTTACTTCTTAGGAAATTGAAAAATCTTGAAGAGGAAGGAAGGATATGGTTGACATATGAAAATGATGAAATTGTTTTTAAAAATTGCAATAGTTTTGAGAATCAACTAAATGCAGATTGTTCTAGAAGTCAGGAGACCAGCTAATAGGTGACTTATAGTAATCTAATTGAGGAGGAAATATTTCAGTATATTTTTTTAAAGTTTGATTTTTTTTTAATATAACCCACATTTTTGATAGAATTTCTTCTCTATACTTACCCAGAAGGCCAATTCTTATCATTTTTAGAAGGGAATATAAAAAGAAACAAATAAAACAAAACTAATTCATAAAAAGAATTAATGTTATATAAGTGTTTTTCATATCTGTGATCCTTAACTTCTCCAAAGAACTGTGGATTGGCATCTTCTCATATCTCTTTTTTTGGGACCCCAAGTATCTAATATAACTTAAGATCATTCAGTTTTGATTGTTTTGTTGTTGTTTCTATTTACATTGGTGTAGTCATTGTGAGGTTTTGTTTCCTTCTTTCTGTTCATATGGAAACAATTTTTACTTCTATATATTCATCATTTCTTAAAACACAGTCATACTCCATTGCATTCATCTGCCAAAATTTTCTTAACTATGCTCCAAATGATAAGGATCCTTTTTTGTTTACAGTTCTTTGGTACCACAAAAAAAAAAATGAGGCAATATTTTTGTGTATATGGGACATTTTGTTAGTTGCTAAACTCCTTAGAATATAGACCTTGAAAAGAAGAAGAAAAAAAGAATATATTGCAGTGAAATCTCTTGATCAGAGATTTTAGATATTTTGTTAATTCTCTTTTCATAGTTCTAAATTGCTTTTCAGAATGATTGGAGCAATTCTTCTCTATAGCAACAATACATAGAGGTAGCTAGATAGTTAAGAGCATAAGCCCTGGAGTCTCAGACACTTATTAGCTGCGTGACCCTAGGCATGTCACTTAACCCTGATTGTTTCTGCATAGAAAAAGAAAACCCAGTACATTAACGTGTCTATTTTTCCACAACTATTCCAATATTTGACTATTAATTTGGGGAAATATTCATGAGAATGAGATTTTAAAATGTGAGGAGCAATTCCTAATTTAATAGCATTGCCCATTATAATGGAAAAACTAGATACAGGATAGGGACATAGAAGGAAAATGAGCAATATATAGAAGACATAGGTAGTTCTGATTACTTCCTACTTAACTTTAAGGAAAGTTACTCTGGGCCAATGACATTCAGAAATTCCCCTTTTTTCCAAGCTGGAATTCTCCCCCCACCCCGTGTAGAGCCCACCAGCCCCCACAAAATCACCATGCTATAACCGAGAGCAGTCTGCAGTTGAAGGACTGGAGGTAGCACATCTGATTCCTGGACCTTCAGTCACAGCAGTTAGGGAAAAGGACCAGGCTTGTGGATGATGTGATGTTACGAGACCTAAGGAGATGAGGGGCTGAAGCTGGACTAGCCAGCAAGATCAGTAGACCAAACTGAAGGTTTGTTCTCTCCTTCCATTCATTTTTACCTTTCTCTCACAAAAAAAAAAAAAGCAACCTTTTGGAAAAATGTTAGACTTCAAATTTCAATCTACAAAAGCAATGTACAAATATTGCTATTGTATTGAAAATACCCTGCAGTACAACATATTTCTTAGGTGTACTGATGAAGGTATTTATTTATACAACAAAATTGTACCTAACACCATCAAAAAAGTTTAGTTTGCAGTATCTGGGATGAATGAAAAAGCATTTATTAAGCTTTACTATGTATAAAGCACTATGCTAAGATCTAGAGAGATATAGATGGAATATGATAACCTTTTTTACACAAAATTGGTTGCTCTGATATTTAAATGCAAATGCTTTCTACATTTAGCATCTAAAATGCTTGTTCATTCATTAGGTTGACTCACTCAAAAATACATATCTTATTCTAGTTAAATATAAATTGCGGTGTGTGGCCTATAATATTGATGTAAGTAATTATTACTTGAATGAATAACAACTCTTATCCACTGCCAACTAACTGAGCTAGCTGGGCAACTCGTTATTGGTGTGTCCTCCCTTTTTTCTCTCTTTTTCTTTTCCTTCTGATTCTTTTATACCTTTGTCTACCTGAAATGGCCTGAGGTGTGTTATGTCCTTCTATAGATTAAACTGAACTAAAAAATGTGATGTCTCTTATTCAGATTCTTATTCAGAATTTGTACTTTGGGGGATATTCATTGGGATTTTCTTGAAAGAGATTTTGTCAAAGAATATTCTTCCTGAAATAGTATGTTATTTTGACACCAGTAGTAGTATATGTATTGTATTGCAAACAAGACAAATTTTGATCATTTAACTGTTATTTTCTGATTTTTTTTTCTCAATTAGTATGTGGTTTCTGAATGCTTTACTAAATTAGTGTTATGTGTGCTCTTTTAAACACAGGTGAAGTTGCCAGCAATTAACTCAAGGTACCCAAGCAGAGCAGGATCTACTGCCGGTTCTAGAGATAACAATGCAAGGAATAGGCTTTCCTTTCCTCCTATGTAAGTTATTAGAGCAATGGTAATTTTCTTTGAATAAACTTTTGAGTCTTGATTCTACCTTTAGCCATTTGTATATAATAAAACAGAGCTATTAATCTTATTAATTACTTCCAACAAACACTGTTCTTACCTTGTCTCGACATTGGAAATTTCTGTTTTTTCCATTTATTTTATTTTCTATCCTTTCCAACTGAAATGCTTGCCACTGTCCTCACACAGCTCCTGGAAGAGAATTAGCCCTCAAATATTTGCTGATTGATTGCCACTTGTTTCTATACTTTTCTTCCTTTCAAAATCTGGTTGAAAATGAATTTTCAGGAATATTTTGTCATTAATCCAACCACTCGGTCTGTTTGTATGATGCCTCTTTTCCACACTTTTGTTTAAACTTGTAGTCTGTAGCTGTAAAGACTTTGTAGATGTGCTCTAGAATATTACTACAGTATAAGCTATTTAAGGACTATTGTATCTTTAGTTTATCTTCTTTTTTTCCTAGACACCTAATTTGTTATCCAGTGACAGACTGGTTCAGATTTCCCCCTAGTTGCTATTTGGAATTTATTCATTATCCCTTTTCCTTTTTTTGAAATTCATTATATATATATATATATATATTTTTAGTGATGGGATGGGGCAGCTAGGTGGCACAGTGGATAGAGTACCGGCCCTGGAGTCAGGAGTACCTGAGTTCAAATCCAGCCTCAGACACTTAATAATTACCTGAGCTATGTAGCCTTGGGCAAGGCACTTAACCCCATTGCCTTGCAAAAACCTAAAAAAAAAAACCAAAAGTATTTGGTGCAGTGCTTTGATGCAGTGTTTGATACAATCAGCATATTCTGACAAGTAAAGACATATGAAGAATCTCACTCATTACAGGGAATTCTTCCATATAAATTCTACATTGCACATCTACAATAGTGTCAGATAATTTTGGCAAGAAGTTTCACAATATTTAATGTTTCACTTGATATTAATAATCAAGTCATTAAAGTTTAGCATTAGATTTTTTTTCAAGGCTCTGATGATTTTACTTCAAGTATAAGGGATAAAATTTTGGAGGAAAGCCTTAAAGTTAGAATCAAATGCTCAACAACCAATAAGCTCAGTGGGATCTTGCCTTCTATTACCTTATAGACAGTCAACCATAAAAGTGCAGTGTTCTCTTGATTGTATCTTGCAACAGTCTACCTTTTCTCCTCTCAATACTTTTATCAAAGATGATGTCCCCAATGCAAACATGGATTATTCTCTTTTTTTTTTTTTAAGATTTTTGCAAGGCAATGGGGTGCTTGCCCAAGGCCACACAACTAGATAATTATTAAGTGTCTGAGGCTGGATTTGAACTCAGGTACTCCTGACTCCAGGGCCGGTGTTCTATCCACTGCACCACCTAGCTGCCCTAGCATGGATTCTCATAAAAATATTATAGTGTTGGGGAGTCAGTAATGTACTGTTACTATTTTTTCATAATATGATAAGTATTTTTGATTCTGGATGCATAATAAAACCACCTGCTAAATCCCCTTTTTTTACCTTTCCAAATAGTTGTCTGTGAGCCATCCTTTTATTTATCTGTAACTTTAGGAATGTTTTGTGATCGTTACCACTAGAGGGAACATGCACTTGAATGAAATCCTAGTAAATCCATTTGAATTTCCACATGGGCTATATTTAGTAAGTTTTGAATACATACATGTAAATTATATATTTATGTCATATGTTTATAGCCACATATATGCATTAATAAAGCAGCAATATGTACATAATATGTATGTATACATACATATGTGTGGGCACACATAAATACACACATCAATACACACACTAAATTTGTTGAGGTTGATACCCTGGGGGAACAACCTTGCCTTTCCCTCAAAACTTGATAACTTTGTCATTAGAGGAAGAGGTATAGGGCATTTTTTTTATGTTATGTTTTTCTTTTAACTTACTTTTTTAAAGTCGTGTGTTTTATATTTGCAGGGAAGCAGTAGGGCATAATGAATAGCGGGCCAGGCTTGAAGTCTAGAGGACTTGTTCATCTTTCTATGATAGATTCTGACCCTGTGATCATAGGCACTATACTTTATCTCAGGGTGTCAGGAAGTTCACTAAGAATACTTAAGTTAAGGGCAGCTAGGTGGTGCAGTGGATAGAGCACCGGCCCTGGAGTCAGGAGTACCTGAGTTCAAATCCAGCCTCAGACACTTAATAATTACCTAGCTGTGTGGCCTTGGGCAAGCCACTTAACCCCATTGCCTTGCAAAAAAAAAACCTAAAAACAAAAAAAACAAAAAAGAATACTTAAGTTGTGGAAGGGTTACTGATCTTTACAAGTGAAGGGAATTTCCAACTCTATGAAATAACAAATTTTGAATGGAAGTATTTCAAAACATTTCCTTGGAAATATTAGTCTACTTGACTGGAATACATTTCCTTGAGAGAGAGATATATATATATATGTATATATGTATATATGTATATATATATGCATATATATATATAATGTGTGTATATGTGTGTGTATACAGATAGATATCCATATATATGTACTTATATATATGTATATCTACATATATATCTATATTGAGTTATATATAGATATCTATTTTGAGATAAATATATATTATCTCAATCATAAGGGTATCATTTATCTAAGCCAGCTTACAATTATATGTGTTAATGGAGGAGTAGGAGCTCATGAAACAAGAATGAAAATATTTTAGCCAATAACTTCATCTTCCTTTTTTCATCTTCTTTATAAAATTTTTAATTGGAGGAACTGATAAGCAACTAGATTTCTCACATTTTATTGTAGGGCCATGGAGAAAAAGAAATTCCTTAGCTGTTCTTCCCAGAGCCTGAGCAGGTGCCATGGTTTCTCTTTGATGAGACTGAATCTCTTCCCTTTCTCAGCCTTCAAGGCCTCTTTTCAAATAGTAGTGAGGGACTTGGTACTGTGGAGGATGCAGAGAAGGATGTGAAGCTGTCCTTCTACAGAAGCATACTGAATTGAGTTAAAGAGACTAAGATAGAAAATAGGACAATTCAGTATAGGAAGAGAGAGGACTGACTTACCTAAGGAAAAATTGTTTAGCTCCTTTTAATGACCCCCAAACTTCTTCCTGAAACCAAGGCCAATCTTTATAATGCTGGTGTTCTTCTGTTGTCATGGTGAAAACAAAACAACGTGTCTGCAACAGAAGATGTCTGGTGTAGACTTCTGTTCCTTCCCAGTGTTTTTTCACTTGATCAAGAGAAGCATGGAGGCCCTTGAATTCTGTCCTGGGCTTGCTTAATACTTTGCTGATTTCTTAGATTTTATTACATTAGATGATGGCAGATCATTGAGAGGTATAAGCCACGAGTAAGCCTTTATGTTTATAAAGTCCATTCTATCACTTCATTGAAAATCCCCCAGCACTTAGACTGTCTGACATAGCACCAGCTAGAACATTTTCATCAGCCATACTAGGAAGAACCAGGACATTGGGAAATGGTGCAGGAGAAGGTGAGCTAGGTAGAATTTGAAACTCCTGAATATGGACCACATTTTGTCATATCAAATTTTTTATTGTTGCTGGAGTAATAGATCAGTAGATGTACAAGCTAGTGTAGTCTTTCAATGTCTTCATAATTTTGTCATAATCTAAGCTAGTACCATTTTATGTTCAAAGAAAAAAGATTTCTACCAATATATACTTTTTCAATTTGACACTTATACTTAGTTTTGCCTTTTTCTTTCCTTTTTTTTTTTGAGGCCGGGTCACAAAACCAGTGAACCAGTAAACTTCTCCAAACTAATTAGCAACGGTTATAAGGATGAGTGGCTACAACATCGTGGAGACACAGGAAAAAATTCTCCAGCAATATCTAAAATTTCGGAGGCATCTGAGTCATCTTCTCCATTGCCTCAAGATTCAGAGGTTCCAGAAAATGCTAAGAATCTTGAAGGTAGAGTATTCTATGTTGTGTAATATCTCTAAAGTCTTTGGTAAATATTGCAGGTGACTTTCTGGAACTTTCATATTTTATTATGGAAGGCAGTTGGAACATCAGTTTTTAAAAAGACCACTAGGCCTTCAAATTTGGTACTAAAGATGTATGTTCTTTTAATTTGGAAAACATGAAAGGGATTGCTAAAGGTGTAAGTGGTTTCATATTTTCTTTTGTTTGATTTGAAAAATGTACCATATTAGTTATCCAAACTATTTAGATCATTCTTTGCTGGGAATTCATAGCAAAATTAAATATAGTGAGGACTGTCTGCAGGCACTGTCCCAAGAGCTTAAAAAATATGATCTCACTTGGACAAATCAAATTGGCTGGTAAGGTACAACTGTAGGTCTTTATTTGCTTTATTTAACCAGTGAGACTATTTTGCTTAACTGGAGATGTCCAAGAGATAGGACCAGGCACCAGAGAGACAAAAAATGCACTTCAAATTAGGGAGTTTTCTTGAGAGTCGGTGTAGGAGGGGGGCAGTGATCTGACTTCTCACATTGTTATGCCAGACTCTTCTCTCTTCTCCTACCCTGTTGTTGCTTTATGCCTCAGGGCAGTTCCAAGGTGTGGAGGGGTAGATGTGCTGCTTTGGGGGCAGCTGGTAGCACAATGAGCAGAGCACTGGATATGGAGGCAGGAAGACCCAAGTTTAAATCTAACTTCAGATACATGCCAGCTGTGTGACCCTGGGCAGGTCACTTTACCTGTTTCTTCAGTTCTCAGGTGGGGATAATTAGAACACCACTGACAAGGTTCTTGTAAGAATCAAAGGAGGTATTTGTTAAAAAACAAAACAAAAAAAAACACTTGTAAAAAAACATATCTGGTACATAATAGGCAACTAAAAAAATTCTTATTCTCATCTCAGCCTCACCTTTGATGCAATGGTTAGGGAGATAATGGAAGATAATTGTTTATGAAAGGGTCCCAGTAGATAACAGAAAAGGAAGAAGATACTGCAAGAAAATACAACAGAAGGGACCTGTCACAAATAAGATCAACCTTGAAAAGCAGGTTTTCTGGCCAGGACTGGCTACAGATCTTTTTTCAGGAGGAAGAAAAAGAACAGTGACCCTTAACTTCTCATCACAATCAAATGGCACAAACTAAGATTTTGCTTAATTTTTTGTAAGACAGTCCTTTGGAAAGAATTCACTCTCCTAAACCTGTGAAAAGACTGCTCATCTGTGCTTTAATCATATTAATAAAGTATCAGAATGAATAGAGGTTCATCAAATAATCCTCAACAACACAAAAATACTTTTATTTTTGAAAGCAGTAACATTACTGATTTGGTTAGAATTCTGCCTGTCATTTTGAGGCATCTGTGTTTTTGTAAGAGGCTGCCGATGAGAGCAGGAGCCTGTTCCTCTCGGGCACCAGGGCTTGTAGAGAAACATGGGTATTTTGGTGGAGCTGTTTGAGATGCTTTGATGCTCTTTCCCCATGGTCTCTACTTGCTGGGCCAATTATCCAGCTGCTAACTACAGGAAAATACCAAGACTAAAGATGTTGGAGAAGAAGATTAGGAACTCCATTTTTAGTAGAAGACTGGTCACAAAACCAGTGAGTGATGATCACCAGGATCAGTGATTCTTGGCCAGCATTGTATTTCAACATCAAGTCAGCCAGACTACTGGTTCTCATTTTATTTTGTACTTTATTTCTGGTAACTAGGTTCTTGCATTGTTTCATATAACCTGACCCTTCTTTGATCCATCCATTCTTGCTCTCCAATACTGTATTTCAGAAGTATTTTCTGCCCATCCTCAGTTTCCATGAGGTCCCTGACTGTCTGTCCTCTGGCCGGGTTCCTGCTGTGATCACTATATATTTGCCTGATTTCCCATCACTTACCTTTACCTTCACCTGGTACCAGTTGCCATAATCTGATGTACCTATCCATTGACATACCTGACTGTTACCTATCTTGCCACTTTCCTGAGGCTAACTATCCTTTTATTGGAACTTCATTTTGCTGTTGGATGCTAGAATTCTTCCTTAATCATCACAGGAAGACCTCTTGGTTTCTATGTCCCAGTGAATCATCATATTACAGCCTCCTGGTTTTATCCTTTATCTTTTTTTATCCTTATCATTACTAATCTCTTGAAAAGGTTCTCTCTCTGCCACCAGGAACACTTTGTTCCCCTTCTTTCTGGGTTTGAAATCATTCTAGTTAGTTGGGAGTTACCATAAAACTGGTCTAGAAAACTAAGGTTTTACTGTGCTTTGAATAGGGTCTGTAGTAATAGAAATATCAAATTGCACAAGTGAATTAAGCAAGAAAAGTCCACAAAGCAATAGGCTCAGTAATATTAGTGAAGTATGCAAGTTTTAAAACTGATTAGAAGAACCCAAGGCAAGAAAACCAGGATCTCTCTGATCAGGTTCATTGGGTTCTGTTTAATTCAAAATGGAGAAAAATTCGAACTTATTTATTTGGTGCCACTTTTCAAAGTATATTGTTACTGCTTTTGAATTTTCATAGTCCTAAATAGTTCTTTGAACTTGACAGCGCATATAGTTCATTCATCATCATAAGATTGAGCTTTGGAATTCACATCCTTATTAGTGTACCTTCTGTTTCACTGCCCCTTGATTGGAAGGATGGAGAATGGAACCAAAAACTTCTCTCATAGTCTCTCATTACAGACAGTTCAAACTCCTAGCCATCTCTTCATTTTCCATCCATTTTTCTGCTTGATTCTGTGATACCATCATCATCATCATCATGGCCATCCCTTACTCTCCACAGGACCCCACTCCCTCTTGTATTGTGTCTTTTCTTATTCTATTGTAATATTGAGGCCTTTATCTTATTTGTATTCCCAGTGCTTAGCAGAATGCCTTGCACAATAAATGGTTATTATTAAATAGCCAGACAGGATTCCAAAAATGCACCACATTTATAAACATGTAGTTAAACAAAATAGAATTGTTATTGAATTATTTCAATTGAAGAAATTGTATACTATGTTGTAGTTGTACTTTTAGTTGATTAATATATACTTAGATCTTTTTCTTTCATTGCAGGTATACCAGCAGCTGAGTCTGGAGAAACACCAACTGAACTCAAATAAAATCTATAGCTAATATTATAAATATTTTTTTAAATGTAAAATTTAATAATACTGTGAGCAACTATATTTATGAAACCTTTATTATTACTTTTATATTAAACTAGGTTTTTAAGGGATTATCTATCTTGCAGTGAAATTTTATATGCCTGCAGTATAGATTGTGTATTTTTCTTACTTTGTTTCATTTTTCTGGATGGTAACATAAGGTCAACATATTAAACTAAGACCTTTTTGTTACCTCTCTCTCTCTCTCTGCTGAACTATGAATTCCCCACATCATTGATACCAATTATTTTTTTTCCCTGCAAAATTCTTTAGGTCAACTTAGCTACTGCTCAAAGTACTATTTGGTGGCATTTCTACTAAAAATAGACTGTTGAGATTCTAACAGCCTCATAGGTTATAGTGTTGAAAGTAAAAGGATATAAAAACAAGCATATAAGATGCTATACAAACTCTAATTGACACTTTAATTCCTTTTAGAAACAATTTTTTATCTTTTGAAAGTTGTTTTCAGACTGTTTAATATATTTAATACTAGAATGTTATGCTATTGGTTCATGTTAAGTAAAAAATATTTTGTTAATTGTATCTGTCTTGAAGTTAAAAGATTTAATATGAGACTTTATAATTTTTGTTTGTTTTAAAAGTTTTTCAAATTTTTTCAATATTGAAAATGTAGAACATGAAATATTTAGTACCATAATGTTTATTACTTTAAGAAAAATTGTTTGATTTTAATATTTGTGATGTAATTGAAAAGTCTTGCTAGAAAAAAATGATTTCACACTAATCACATTTTTGAATTTGTATTATGGATTTCATTTTAAGTAAATTTATATTAGGATGTGCTTTTATAATTTGAATTCAATTCATGAGGGAATTTATAGTTTTCCATATTAAGAATTTTAGAAACTCAAATAGATTTTTCAAATGGTCTGGTTTTTTCGAGAATCCACTTATCGTGCACATGCTCATTTGAAATTAAATCTTTAAAATTAATTACTTAAATGAAGCATTTATGTGAGCCATGATATTTGGCAGTTTGAATTGATAATATAGTGGGATACATAAAAATTGAAATATAAATATAAATTAAACAAGTGAAAATTGTAATGAGAACATTGTTTCTACTTAAATTTAGAGGTAATAGGGAGAGGGATAAAAATGAATGACTAGAAACTTTTATGTCAGAATTAGAATGGTCTTTTACACTCTTAAAAAAACTTAAATTTTTCAGTATTTCAAAAAATCCTTAATTTACTGATATGGTGATTCCTTCCATGAACCTAGATCTCAGGGACACTATGCTGTTATGAAAGAAGACTGGATTTAGAGTCAGAGGATTCTGCCCGATTGCCCAAGTAGGTCTCAGCTTCCTCATTTGTAAAATTAGTGGGTTGGACCTGATTATCTCTAGGGCCTCTTATACATTCTTTGGTCTAAGTTCTAAATCTATGATCAAACCTCCATATCTTAGTCAACTCTGCCAGGAGCTGTTATGATCATTCTGGTTGGGGATGAGTCTTACTGGACTTAGCAAAGCTGATCCTCAGATGACAAACTAAAAGATCTTTGTACTCCATATAATCAGTCAAAGTTTATTCATTTCTTACAGAATCATAGACATCTTCACTATAGTAAACTTGGAAGAAGCCAATATCCCAAGAAAAAAGCAGGAGCATGATTTAAAAAAAAATCTTTTAAAATTATTATTGACAATTCCTATTTATTTACAGATCTCTCTCTCTCTCTCTCTCTCTCTCTCTCTCTCTCTCTCTCTCTCTCTCTCTCCTGCTCAAAGAGTCATCCCTTTCAACAAAGAATAGAAGGGGGAGGGGCATCAGTTCAGCAATGCTTACCCACATATCAACAGAGTCTGAAAGTATATTTCGTGTTCCACAGTCATAGTCCTCCGTTTCTTCTCTAGAGCCGACTTGAGCATTATAATTTCATAGCATTCCATTTATTTCTTTTTTATTTTTGCATATTGTCTCTCATTGAAATGTAAACTCCCTTGTAGGCAGAGACAATTTTACCTCTGTGTTGCCAGCTCGTAGCAAAATGCCGGCACTTAGTAAGTACTAAATAAATGCTTGGTGATTTAATGACTCTTTCAGTTAATCCATTATTTATTAAGCTTCTACTATGGTTCTAGGAACTTTGCTAGGCACTAGGAATATAAGGGTTAAAAATGGAACATTTCCTATTACTAATCAGCCTGCATACCAATAGGGGAAGCAGCAAATACAAACAAATAGACAAAATATAGAGTGGATAAATATATTAAAGGTAGTTTGGGAGGGAAGGCTTAATGTAGAAGATAGTGCCAGAGCTTCATCTTAAACATGAAGATGAGAGGAGAATGCATTTTAGTCCTGGGACATGGTCTGTACAAAGGCCTTAAGATAAAGTTGGAGTATATGAGTGAAGAATAGAGAGTGTGAATTGAACATGAAGATAAGAGGAGAAGCATTTTAGTCCTGGGGGGATGGTCAATACAAAGGCCTCAAGATAAAGATGGAGTATATGAGTGAAAATAGTGTTTTCTGTTCTTTTTATTTATTTTATTTTTTTAATAAATATTTAATTTACTTATTTAAGTTCCCATACTTCCCTTTGTTCTTTATATTGTTATATTATTTCTTGTGGTCCTATCATTATTAATGACATTCATGTACTATAACTTGTTAGGGCCATCCTCCAATTGATGGGCATCTGCTTTGTTACCAGTTCTTTTCTACTACAAAAAAATGGCTACTATAAATATATTCATATTTATATTCTGTATGTTTGTGTAACGATAGGTTCTTTGGTCAATTAGTTAGAAGAAAGGAATATTAGAATATGATAGTTATTAAATCTACCTCTTGTGAATAATATAGTAAGGAAACTGAGGTGACCAAGGAGGAAAAAAAGCAAAAAAAAGAAGAAAAAAAAAGATGTGGTAACAAAGCAGCAAATTCAATAAAAGTGGCAACTAAGAGAGCTTGTAAAGGGGAGAAGAGAAGGTGGTACTTGCTCTTCCTTGACCCCCAAGGGACTATATTAGGAATACTATCACTATTACTCCATGGAGAAAAGAACTAGGTACATTGTCTTACAATTATAGTCCTATTCATATGTATTAACATATGACCTCTGCAGTCACTATAGTGATAGGTAAAGGAATGAATTAACTGAAAGTTCTGTTGACCCTAAAAAAGGAAATTGTAAAAATTCTTTATAAGTTGAAAATGAGGAGAGAAGTTTTGATGAAATAGTGTGATTTTTGGCTTATCCATGTTATGATATCAAGACTCAAATTATTTTGTTGCTTCTAGTCAAAACAGAGATGTGGAAAGTGACCATGATCTTCACACAACTAAATTTAAATTCTCAGACTATGTTTTGTATATGTAGTTCTCAGTGAAGCAATCAGAAGTAGACCAATATTTTTAAAAATGTTATTAGCAAATATACTTACTCAAATTGTAGATATTTTGTGAATGTCGAATACAAAGTTTTAAGGTAAGATGTCAATTCATTACTTAAAGAGTACCATGGCTTATTCATAATTGTATCTTTTATTTCAATATGCATTGATCTTTTATTTTGTGAAATAAATTTGAAGTTGATTATAAAGTATACATACTTTATAGCTTTACAGCTATAAAAGCTTTTATAGCTTTTATTTTTATAAGTTAGCAATTTTATATACTTTATTCCATTTGATCCTTAACAATAATTCTTTAATGATAATTTTATCCTTGAAAAAACTGAGGAACCATTCTGGATGTGATCCATAATCATTAGGTAAAGTGACTACTGAATCTTGAAGTTTGTGAGGAGAGCATAAAACTAGGCATAATCTGATATTCACTCTAGATTTTCAAAGGGTTCAAAGAAAAGCTGAACAGAGTCCTACAGAATAAAATACTTATAAAAGAGAAGTCAGCCCTGAAGAGTTAGGAAGCATCCATGATTTAAATTCTGAAGACAACAGTTCAAAGGAGATGATTATTTGAAATATCTGAAGAGTGCGCACGGAACTCCCCAAAATAGATTTATGGATGCACTGTGAACTCTTTAATCAACCTAGATCTATAGGTGTATGGGAACTTAATCTAATGATTTTTGAAAGACATGTATTGGGGTTTTACTGAAGCAAGGAATTCCCAACATAAAACAACACACAAGCTTTAAGGGGGGGTCAGTGAATGAGGAGAGGAGGGACAGACAATCCTGCCAACTATCCCAGTTTTATGGAGGCTGATGTAGAGATAGACCCTCCAAGAAAATATTGCAATACTAAGGTAGGAAGGACCCATGCCAGCTTGGTAGTAAATAGGTTTCATTAGGGTTAATTGGGGGAGTTTACCCATGGGATTTACTTCTTGGCAGCAGGAAGAGAAGAATGCCGGATCCTTGTACCAATCCCAGGTTAGGCCAGGTCTAATAGAGAAAATAGAACAGAAAAAAAGCATATCACTATGAATGGATCCAGAGTCAAGTGCAGTTGTCCCCATGAGACAGATGGAGCTACTTTTGCAGTTAACATTTATTCAGGTACTTTACGTTAACTCTGAGACTTGAGGTCATATTCCCAGGCTTTGGCTATCATTGCACATACAGGTAGGGGATAACTCTTAACATTAGGGTCAGCCAAAATGCATACTCCAAATCCTCTGCAGATCATTTAAGACATACCAGTTATAAAAATCCAATTCTGCTGCAAATGAAGACAGGCTACCTTGAGAGAGATTGTTCAAAATCTATCAGAAGGAAGCCTAGGGATTTTCACACCTGTTTATATCATCTGGAATTGTAGAATTTTAATTATATGCAAGCAGTAACACTCTGAGGGGTAACATATTCAACTGCAAAAATAGAGATAGCCAGGGCAACTAGATGGGGCAGTGGATAGAGTACTGACCCTGGAGTCAGGAAGACCTGAGTTCAAATCTGTCCTCAGATGCTTAATTACCTAGCTGTGTGGCCTTGGTCAAGCCACTTAACTGCATTTGCCTTGTAAAAAAAAGATATCCACCCATTTCATAGGGTGGTTATGAAGAAAGCATTTGTAAAAGGATAAGTGCTATATTAATGTTACCATTATTACTGATGCTCATATGGTCCCTGGAAAAATACCTCAGAGTCTTGTAGTCTTTGAAGTACTATTGGCTGTGAGTGAAAGAAGTCCCTATGGTCAGGTCCAGCAATACTTGGTTAAAACCTTTTGCAATGTTTCTTTTTATAATTTTTTTCTGGTGCTATTAAGATAGTGCCACATTATTCTAGATTATAGTGATTATCCAGTTAATATTGCTGGAAGCTGGGTTATAAATATGCAGTATAACTCCTTCATGGATGTATTTCCACCAATCATTTCCAAAACAAAACTGGAGAAAAAGCTTCTTAGGACATAACTGGTTATTATAAGCGGTCAGTGTCATAATAATAGAATTAGCTTGAATACAGGAAGTTGGTATTGCTTTTCTGAGACTACCTCCTATGAAAATGAGACTTTGCCAGATCTCAGTCTGCTTGAGGTAAAACACCCCATTTAGTGATTAAGGCTGGGTAAAAAAAAAGAGGCAAAGATGTCTTTTACCTACTTAAAAAAAATCCCAAAATTCAAGATTTCTGACCAGAACAGAATGCTGTTTATGTTCATTCTGTGTCATCAAACCCCAAACAATGGCTGGTATAATAGGCCAGTCTGTGAGAGTCAGAGTGATTTGGGTTTAAGGCATGGTGAAGTAGCACCATGAATCCCAGTTATCAAAGCCTGGCTGGAATAACTCCATTTGAATCCCAGGTATCAAAGCCTGACTATGAGTAGCTCTATTTAAATCTCAATTATCAAAGCCTGATTTTCTAGTGCTGTATTTCAAGAAATAAATGAAACTTCATGGGACAAAAAAAGAGAAGAAAACTTGCCTATAAACCCTTGAAATGTCAAAATTTATAATTTGAGTAGAACACCCACAGGTAAGAGTATGGATGGATGGAGAAAAGGAACTGGCCAGTTGGATCCCCAGTGAGGTAGCTACTACTATTCACAGATTATTTGTCATTTGGACCAATGACATCAGGAAGGCCTAGACAAACAGACCTGGGAAAGACCTTAACTTAAAAAGACCTAGGTCTCCCATTTCATCAGGGTCATCCCTAGTCGTCCTGATGGATACAGATGGCTTTGGAGGAGAATGAGACTGATGACTTTCCACAGCCCTGCGTCACTTATCTAATTCACTTATAAATCAAGAAATCATGTTTCTGGCATCATTGGTCAGGCATTAAGTATCCTTAAATCAATTGGATATATCCAGTGGGTTATATAAACTGTTCTGGTACTAAAATATAATGATAAGGTGAAACTAGAAATTTCTGGATTGTTAATAAGGGTACTTAAGCTGCTCATGTTATCAGTTATCACTGAAGAATGATTGGAAGAATGTTGGAAAAGAATGCTAACTGGAGTCACTCTATGACCTTGGACAAGTTACTGGATCTTAGTTTCCTCATTTGTAAAACCAGGGGGTTAGATAACTGAGACCCCTCAGATTTAATCAATGATCCTATGGTTAAAATATGTTTAAAGACATTTGTCTGGGATGATGTGGATGAAGGAATTCACAAATAAAAAGGAACTGGAATTAGATGATACCCTGTCTGAGTAGCTTATTTTATTTAATTTTTTTCCCCAGTTACATGAAAAAAAGAAGTTTCAATATTCATTTCCAAAACCCTGCAAAACACTGCAGTTAGGTGGTACAGTAGATAGAGTACTTACCCTGAAGTCGGTAGGACCTGAGCTCAAATCCGGCCTCAGATACTTTAAATACTCAATTTAGCTAAATAATCTAGGACAAATCACTTAATTCCATTGCCTTGCAAAAATTAAAAAAACAAAACAAAACATTGAATCCCTAATTCTCTCCCCTCGCACCCTACTCCACCTCATTGAGAAAGCAAATTATTTGATGTGTAGTCATGAAAAATATTTTCACAATAGTCATGTTGTAAAAGTAAACATAACCCCCCCCCAAAAAAAAGAGAAACCTCAAAGAAAAAGGTGGGGGGGGAAATATGCTTCAATCTATATTCAGACATCAACTCCATCTGAGATGGATAAAGCTATTCTTTATCATAATTCCTTCATATTTGTTGGGTCACAGCATTGCTGAGAAAAGGTATGTCATTCAAAGCTGATCATCATCCTGCAGTATTTTGTATACAGTACATTTCCCAAAGGATCTGCTCATGTAAGTTTTTTACTGAGAGCAAACTCCATTTCCCATAGCAGAATCTCAATCACATACCATAATTTGTTTAGCCATTTCCCAACCAGTTGGCATTCCCTTAATCTCCAGCTCCCCATCACCAGCAAAGAGCTACTAGAAATAATTCCTCTTGGGGCGGCTAGGTGGCATAGTGGATAGAGCACCGACCCTGGAGTCAGACACTTAATAATTACCTAGCTGTGTGGCCTTGGGCAAACCACTTAACTCCATTTGCCTTGCAAAAACATAAATAATCCCTCTACATAATGGTTTTTTTTTCTTCCTGTATTTCATCTCTTCTGGAATATAGAGCTAGCAATGGTACTGCTAGGCCAAAGGGGAAGTATGACTTTATACCCCTTGGGTATAGTTCCAAATTGCATTGAGTAGTAGCTTTGTTGTTATTCAGTCGTTATTCAGTCATTTTGTTGGGGGGGGGGGGGGTTAAGCAAATATTCTGGAGTGGATCTTTCCTTCTCCAATTTATTTTACAGGTGAGAAAATTGAAGCAAAGGAGACCCTGACTGACCCAGGGTCACACATTGAGTAAGTGAGGTCAGATTACTTTTTTAGGGTTTTTTTTTTTTGCAAGGCAATGGGGTTAAGTGGCTTGCCCAAGGCCTATTTTGTCTGAGGCCTATTTTGAACACAGTACTCCTGATTCCAGGGCTGGTGCTCCATTCATGTGACGCCAGATTTGAACTTGGGTCTTTCTGACTCCAGGCCCAGTTATCTTTATATCTATCTGAGTCCATTCTTTTTTGGGTTGTTTTTTTTTTTAGGTTTTTGCAGGGCAAACGGGGTTAAGTGGCTTGCCCAAGGCCATACAGCTAGGTAATTATTAAGTGTCTGAGACCGGATTTGAACCCAGGTACTCCTGACTCCAGGGCCGGTACTTTATCCACTATGCCACCTAGCTGCCCCTGAGTCCATTCTTACTCTGAAAAACCAATGGAAAAAACTCACTGGATTGGCTACTGAGCCTCAAATTCCTGGTCTTTAAACTAGTGGATTAAAGTAGATTGTTTTATCTTTAATTCTTAAATTCCATGGCTATGATTTTTTTTATTATTGAATATGATTTGTATTTGAGAACACATTTAGAGATGAAACCATGTGTTAGATCTTGATTTTCATCTTGTATGATGCATGCTAGGAATTACCTAGGAGAAATTTTATTGTATGTAACATACACCAAACAAACATTTTGAGTTATGACATGACTGTGTAATGCTTACTGAAATTCAGTTCTGTGGCTTATTTTTGTGTCTTGTGTTTTGCAATATGTGCTTTAGCCTCAAGATCCCCTTGTAGTGTATGCAAATGTAGCATATTCAGATTCAGAATACTATTTGTGTTATATCTTCAAATCTTACAAATATATTCACCCATGAATTTATTATGGTAGATCATGACTGGTGACACATGAATTTTATGTAAAATGCACTTAATGAAACAAAACAGCAATTATTAGGAGTGGCTCCAAGACCAGCAATCTCTTAAATTGGTTCGCTTTTAGGAGGAAATGAAGCAATGGCAGGACCTTGATTTACTTTACCTTGACACAGCAAAGATACAGAACAAGCCTCTCCCTGACCATTCCCCAGGCCCCAAAAACACACTCATCTCTTTATAGAAATATACCTGGTCATCAGGGCAGGACATGGTGAAAACAAAGAAGCTACTCAGTAATTTAGAACTAAACCCAAGGTATTAAGCCATACATTCTCTTTGGCCTAGCAGTACCATTGCTAATCCAACTATACATAGGCAGTATCTTTTAATGCCTGTTGGGTGACCAAAAAAAAAAAATAAACAGGTGCCAATTATGTCTTCAGGACAATTTTGTCTCCTTTTAGAGAGACAAAATTTAATTGTAGTCAGTAGAGGGAAAGAGGAGAGGTCTAGG
The DNA here is from genome assembly GCF_037893015.1 of Macrotis lagotis. Taxonomy (NCBI): domain Eukaryota; kingdom Metazoa; phylum Chordata; class Mammalia; order Peramelemorphia; family Peramelidae; genus Macrotis; species Macrotis lagotis. The sequence goes on from NC_133665.1 coordinate 116,647,234, forward strand.
CAATGTGAGTGGCAGCAAAGAAATTGCTGGGAGAATACTTGTAAATATTGGTTGTATCATATCCTAAAAATCTAGATCACTGGTGTCAAATTCAGAAATAGAGCTTACCAATCTATACATAAGGAACCTTGTGGGACGCACATTTAAATTTTTTTATTTTTTATTCTTTTTTTAGTTTTTGCAAGGCAATGGGGTTAAGTGACTTGCCCAAGGCCACACAGCTAGGTAATTATTAAGTGTCTGAGGCTGGATTTGAACTCAGGTACTCCTGACTCCAGGGCTGGTGCTCTATCCACTGCACCACCTAACCACCCCCCCTTAAATTTTTTTTTTATTAACATTAATATTAGATAGGAACAACATTTTTTATCTCTTTGGGCCATACTTGGGAGTGTTATGGACTGCTAAGTCCACAGGGATGTTTAACATCCCTGTTCTAGAGGCCTTCATTATTTAAATGATTTTAAGATCATTTTTTGGGCAGCTAGGTGGCACAGAATGCTAGGCCTGAAATCAGGAAGACTACTGTCACTGTGTGACCCTGGACAAGCCAATAACCCTGTTTGCCTCAGTTTCCTCATCTACAAAATGAACTGAAGGAGGAAATGGCAAAACACTCCAGTATCTTTGCTGGACATGACTAAAAAACAAGTTTAATAGTCCTGTTACAGCCACTATAATGGGGGGGGGGGGGAATTATACTCCTCCCTTTATAGTGCAGAAAAAGAAAAAAATATCAAAGAGAACAAAATTCATACATCCTTGTTTTTTCCTCTTTTTCAGGATTCAGTCTCTAGGGGCTGGTGATATAATCAATCTTTGTAGTTTGCAACAGGTCTCCTAATGCAAGCTGATGAAAATGAAACAGAATACACCAGGAATAACAGATCCATAGCCCATTTGTACACTTTCAGTATAGTTACACATTTTCCCAGATTTGAGGTACTGATGATGAGCAGGAATAACTCTAGGAACATCAGGCTAATTAAAAAGAAAATTCTGGCATAGTCAAATCTTCACAAATCAGGTCGTCTGAAGTAAGGCTATTTAGAGGTCATAAGCCTCTTGCGTGTAACCTTTCTTGACATCTAAGACACTGGCAAAGCTTTCACCTTAGCATGAGCCACTCAGTATTCCTCAACCCATCTTCTAAGGCATCAAGAGAAAGATACTATTGAGGAATTCTTATCACAGAAGGCCTAACAGCCTCCCAGAGAATGATTCTTCCCACCTTAAAACATTTGACTGAATGTCAATAACTTAGGAGGTCAGGAGGTATAGCTAGAAGAGAAAAAGTCCAATAAGATTAAGCTAAGAACATTTTATGCCACCCAACGAGGTTACAGGTGACAAAATGAACCTATCAATTAGACTTGTTAACCACTTCACTATCTGGATAGTTACTATTTGAGAAGTTGAGTAACAAGATATCAAATGATTTTATTTTGGGGAAGAATGTGATAACCTTGGGGATCTCTATGACTTATCAAAGATGAGGTTTCTTCTAGTGGGGATGTATTCTCCTTAGTTAAAACATCCTGATTGAGCAAGAAATCCCACTTCTGGGAACCAAGATGGTGGAATAAGCAGTAAATTTCTGCAACTTAATTATATTTACCAACAACTATACTTACCAGACACCATAAAATAGTGTCTTTGAACAAATCCTGAAATAGTATATTTCAAGGGAATGGGATGAAATAATCTTTTAGCCCAGAAATTTGAGAGAAACTACAGAAAAGCTCTGTCACACTTAAGTAAAGGGGGAGCTGGGGAGAACAGTCAAGGACAGGAAGCATCCCAGCAAGCCAACAGCAAGCCCCACCTCAGCAAACCGATGGGAGATCTTGAGCCTACGTGGTGAAGCAGGCAAATAACAGCACCAGGACTCTCCACCTGCCATAGCATAGCCAGGGGAATGGGCAGATTTCAGCTTGAAGAATCACCTTATGCTTCTGCACAGCAACGCTGGGAAAATGGTAGCTTCAGAATCGCTCCACCAGATCTCAGCATACACCAGACCTCACCACAAGGATCTCTGCTTAGCACCAGGAAAGCTGTCAGACCCTTATTCCCTCCAGAAGCGACAGCCATTCCCCACCCCACCACCTCAGCACAGCACCAGACATGAGCCCCAAGGACGCATCAGCACAAAGAGAAGAAAAAATTGAAGGAATTGGAATAATCAATAAAGAAACAAAACTCACTCTTTGCAGATAATACAATAAGGTATACTTAAGAGAACTCTAGAAATCAACTAAAACATCACTCGAAATAACTTTAGCAGGGTAGCTAGGTGGTACAGTGGGTAGAGCACTGGCTTTGGAGTCAGGAGGACCTGAGTTCAAATCTAGCCTCAGATACTTAATACCTAGCTGTATGACCTTGGGCAACTCACTTTAACCCCATTGCCTTGCAAAAACCTAAAAAAAAAAAAAAGATAACTTTAGCAAAGTTACAGAATATAAAAGAAACCCATATAAATCATCAGTATTTATATGGCATATATAACATAGTCCAGCAGCAAGAGATAGAGAAATTTCTTGAGAGTCTACCTTCCAGAACCCACTAAGGAACTTTATGAACATAATTGCAAAACACTTCACACAATAATAAAAATGACCAATCTGCCTAGGTTAATTTACTTATTTAATGTCATACCAATCAAGCTATCAAAAATAGGGAAAAGACTACATCTGGAAGAACAAAAGCATATCAAGGGAATTAATGAAAAAATGACCAAGGAAGATAGCCTAGCAATATGAGATCTTGAACTATTATAAAACATTAATCACTGAAACTTTCTGGTATGGGCTAAGAAATAGAAGGGTATATCAGTGGGCCAAACTGGGTACATGAGTCACAGTAGCCAATGGCTATAGAAGAGAGAGTTCCAGAACATACCCAAAAGGAAAATCCCCACCATGCCTCTTAACATAGTAAACTGGGAATGGGACCATAATCAAAGTTATACATGCTGGCTTCTTCCCAGACTCTTTCTCCCTTCAGTGACCTATTAAGAGATGAACATGATGCATCTCTCTTGAAACTCAAAGAAGAACCAGAAGAGTCTGGACCTCTCTTCTTTCCCAGTCTCTCCAACTCTGCCTGTCCCTTACAGAAACTTGAAATACTAACTAATCAATCTCCACCAACTATATCTCTCACCATTCAAAGCACAGCTCAACGATGCTATGAATAATAATTTTCCCTATGTATCAAACCCAGTATGAATTCAGATTTAAATTATCCAATTTAAAACCATTCTAAATGATTCCAACTACTTTTCAACTCTTTCACAAAGAAATAACAATCTGTGGAATGTAGCTCAAAAATCTTGAGAAATCCCAAAACTAATTTCCTTGTGATATAACAAACATTTCTTCAAGTGGAATTTTTAAATTGATCAGCATGAAAATCTTCCTGTTATGTCCTTTTCTCAATAGTCTAAAGATATTAGGTACAAGAGACCTATAGAAGTGAAAAGGAGAAAGATAATAGGTAAGACTTAGCCAGAAAGTCTTGATATCAGATTCTCTACAATTGCCAAAAACAAAACAAGAAAAACTAGACTGTCCTGACTCAGATTTTTGCCATTTGTCTCCCTAATAAGTTTCTCCTCCTCTAGTTGTGTTTCAATTGGTCTTATATGGTACAAAGAATTAGAGCAAGGGGTGGCTAGGTGGTGCAGTGGATAGAGCACCAGCCATGGAGTCAGGAGTACCTGGGTTCAAATCCGGTCTCAGACACTTAATAATTACCTAGCTGTGTGGCCTTGGGCAAGCCACTTTACCCCATTGCCTTGTAAAAACCTAAAAAAAAAAAGAATTAGAGCAAAATGTCACAGTACCTTGCAGAAGATTAGGGACAATTGGGCTCCACAAGGTTGATGTGGATATTAAATCTTACATAGTAAGTGCTGGATTTCTATTCTCCCTGTCCTGCCCTGAAGTTGTAGCAAACCCATTAACTACCCCCAATTTTTTTTTTTTAGAAATTGAGAGCATGGGGGTGGCTAGGTGGCACAGTGGTAAAGCACTGGCTCTGAAGTCAGGAGTACCTGGGTTCAAATCCAGTCTCAGACACTTAATAATTGTGGCCTTGGGCAAGTCACTTAACCCCATTTGCCTTGCAAAAACCTAAAAAAAAAAAAGAAATGGAGAGTATGCCCACCAATTGGGGAATGACAAGAAAATGTCAGTATAATTAATTATATCAATTAAAAAAACTATCAGAAATCACATGATTAAATCAAAAGATGCTGAAAAGGCTTTCTGACAAACTACAGCACCCATTCCTACTAAAAACACCAGAGAGAGAGAGAGTGCGTGTAGGAATAAATGGATTATTCCTCAGAATAAAAAGCAGTATCTATCTGAAACTATCAACAAGCATTATATGCAAAGGGAATAGGCTTGAGGCATTCCTATAAGATCAGGGGTGAAACAAGGCTGAGGATTATCACCACTACTATTCAATATTGTATTAGAAATGTGAGCTTCAGCAATAAGAGAAGAAAAAGAAATGGAAAGAATTAGAATTGGGAAGGAAGAGTCAAAACAATCTCTTTGCAGATAACATGATGGTATACCTAGAGAATCCCAAAAAATCATCTAAAAAACTACTAGAAATAATTAGCAACTTTAGCAATGTTTCAGGATATAAAATAAATCCTCATAAATCCTCAGCATTTCTATATATGACTAGCAAGATACAGCAAGGAAGAGCTAGAAAGAGAAATCCCATTCAAAGTAACCTCAGACAATATAAAATACCTGGGAGTCTACCTGTCAAGACAGACTCAAAAACTTTTTTCAAAACAATTACAAAACACATCTCACACAAATAAAATCAGATTTAAATAACTGGGCAAACATCAACTGCTTATGGATAGGTCAAGCTAAAATAATAAAAATGACAATTCTACCCAAACTAAACTACTTGTTTAGTGCCTTACCAATCAAAATTCCAAAAGATTACTTTAATGGGTTAGAAAAAGTTGTAAATTCATAGGCAGAAATAAAAAGTCAAGAATTTCCAGGGATTCAATGAAAAAAAAGTACAAAAGAAGGGGGCTTAGCCTTACCAGATCTAATATTATAAAGCATCAGTCATCAAAACTGCCTGGTATTGGCTAAGAAATAGAGTGGTAGATCAATGGAATAGACTAGGTGCAATAGCAGGAAATGATTATAGTAATCTGCTGTTTGATAAACCCAAAGAGTCCAACTATTGGGATAAAAACTGTTGGGAAAATTGGAAGTTAGTATGGAAGAAACTTAGATTAGACCAACACCTCACACCCTTTACCAAGATAAGATCAAAATGGATGTAGGATTTAGACAGAAAAAATATTATAAGCAAACTAGAAGACCAAGGAATAGTTTACCTCAGATCCATGGAAAGGGAAGCAGTTTATGACCAAGGAAGAGATGAAGGACATCATTAAAAACAAACTAGATAATTTTCATTACATTAAATTAAAAAACTTTTGCACAAACAAAACCACTATAACCAAGATCAAAAGAAATGTAATAACTTGCGAAACAATTTTTACAACTATTATTTCTGATAAAGGACTCATTTCTAAAATATACAAAGAACTGACACAAATTTAAAAAAATTAAACAAGCCATTCCCCAACTGACAAATGATCAAAGGATATGCAAAGACAATGTACAGCTGAGGAAATCAAAACAATCCATAGTCATATGAAAAATTGCTCTAAATCATTACTTATTAGAGAAATGCAAATCAAAGCTTCTCTGAGGTACCACCTCATACTTCTCAGACTGACCAGTATGACCAGAAAGGAGAATGATCAATCCTGGAAGCGATGTGGGAAATCTGGGACACCAATATATTGTTGGTGGAACTATGAACTCATCCAATCTTTCTGGAGATCAATTTGGAATTACAACCAAAGGGCAACAAAAATGTGTATACCCTTTGATTCAGCAAAACTGCTACTAGGTCTATACCCTAAAGAGATTATGAAAAAGGGTAAAAAGATCACTTGTACAAAAATATTCATAGCAACCCTGTTTTGGTGGAAAAGAATTGGAAATTAAGTGAATGTCCTTCAAATGGGGAATGGTTTAACACATGGTATATGTATGTGATGGAACACTATTTTTCTATTAGAAACCAGGAGGGATGGGATTTCAGGGAAGCCTGGAATGATTTGCATGAAGTAATGCTGAGTGAGATGTGCAGAACCAGAAAAACATTGTTCACCCTAACAACAACATGGGGGTGATGATCAACCTTGATGGACTTGCTCATTCCTTCAGTGCAACAATCAGGGACAACTTTGGAGAATACCATCTGTATCCAGAGAAAGAATTGTGGAGTTTGAACAAAGACCTTCAATTTAGGGTTAAAAAAAGTTATCTTATTAGGTAATTTTGCTATCTCTTATACTTTATTTTTTTTTCTTAAGGATATGATTTCTCTCTCATCACATTCAACTTAGATCAATGCATACCATGGAAACAATGTAAAGACTAGCAGAATGCCATCTGTGGGGGGTGGGAGGGAAAATTATAAAACTCAAAATAAATAAAATCTTTCTAAAAAAAAGAAATTGAGAGTATGCCCACCAATTGGGTAATGATGGAACAAATTGTGATAAATGAATGTAATGGAATTTATTATTCTGTAAGAAATCAAGTAGATTTCAGAAAAACCTGGAAAGATTTTCATGGTCTTGATGCTAGGCAAAGGGAGCAGAACCAAGAGAACACTGTACACATTAGCAGCAACATTATGTGATGATCCACTATGATATATACTTGACTCTTCTCAGTAATACAATAATCCAAGTTAATTCTAAAAGACTTATGATGGAAAGTGCCATTCACATCCAGAGAAAGAACTATAGAATTTGAATGCAGATGGAAGGAAGCGTATACTATTTTCAGTTTTCAAATTTTTTTGTTTTTTGTTTTTTGAGGTTTTCCTTTTGTTCTGACTCTTCTTTTACAACATGACTAATATGGAGATATGTTTAACATGATTGTACATGCACAATATATCAGATGGATTAGGGAAGGTAAAGAGGAGGGAGAAATATTTGGAACTCAAAATCTTAAAAAAATGAATACTGAAATCTATCTTAATATGCATTTTTTAAAAATATCCCAAAAAGTGAAAAAATATTCTGGTTAGTCAAGAAATTTCTGAGAGAGTGGAGGCTTCCTCCAAGATGGAATTGGCTTATCCAATTGTTGAATAAAATGTAGACTGAAGGTTTCTATTTATACAAACTAGTAGCTCTGTTTCTTTTATTTCTAAGGTCAAAGCAAAAAATTGTTTTTCCAATTACATGCAATGGTAGTTTTTATCAATCAATTTTTGGTAAGGTTTTGAGTTTTACATTTTTCTACCTCCTTCCCTTCCCTCCCCTCTCACTCTGTCAGAAAGCAATCTAATAAAGCATCTATATTTACAATCATGCTAAACATAGATCCATATTAATCATGTTGTGAGAATCAAATCCAAATGGAAGAAAAAAACTCTAAAGTTTCTCTAAAGAAAAAAATTATATGACAACTTTTAAAAATTGAAGATAAAGGTCGCTTTTTTCCCTGGGGAAATATTTTCTCAAAATTCATAGTCTGCTTCCCTCAAATACAAAATCTTTGCTCCTGAATCGAAACTTACTGAGGTAGACCGGTGCCACTTGAATACAGTTTTAAAACCTTTCTTGCCAAATCCTGTGCTTCCTGACTTGGCGCCAGGAAGACCTGCTTGTCAGTCTTTCTTCCGTCACTTAGTTGTGTGCCCTTGAACAAGTCTCTCATTTTTGGGGGTTTTAGTTTCCTCATCTGTAAAATGAGGGAGTTAGACTTTGTGCACTTTCAATATGACACTGATATTTTCCTGAGATTATAGGGGAATTCTGAACTCTACCAATTCTGGACTATTACCTCTCTCCTTAAACATTCAATGAATCCATCCATTAATCAGATCAACAGTGATTTAGAATCTACCGTGATCTCTTCTGAAGCCTGTGCAGGATGATAGGGATAGGGAGACAAACAAAACACAACTGGTTCTCTTGAATCTTGCATTTTAATGAGGGAAACACAATACACAAGTGTGCTCCTCAAAAGAGGACAGGGCTTCACAAATCTTCTTTTATGTCAGTTGACCATTATTAGAAGATAAAAGATGAGAAATTATGAAATAGTCATTTTTTCCCCTTTACAATTTGTTGTCATCTACATTTCCAATTTTATTTATCATAACTTTCTGTTGTTTTCGGTCAGAACTAGGATAAGGACAATCAGAGATTTGCTTCAGAGTTCCAAATTCAAAGCCACTGGCAGTTCCTGGAGTCTTTCAATAGGGTAGAAATAGTTAAGCTTGTCCCTAATTTGCATGAATAATTTGTTAAAATTAAAGGCTACCAGAAGGCAAGCAAGGATGAGTTCATCCCCTGCCCATCACTGAATGCAGTACCTCACTGACATCCAGGGTCTTGGTGCACTCTTAAATGGATGATTGGCAAATTTTTCCCAATTGGATAAATGATCAAAGGATATGAACAGGCAGTCATCATACAAAGATATCAAAGCTATCTATAGCCATATATAAAATGCTCTAAATCGTTATTGATTAGAGAAATGAACATTAAAACAGCTCAGAGACATCATCTTATACCCATCTGATTGCCAATATGACAAAAAAAAGGGAAAGTGTTAGATTTTAGAGGAGATCTGGGTAAATTGGGGGGGACACTAATGCATTCTGGTGCTGTGAACTGATTCAACCATTCCGGAGAGTAATTTGAAACTATGTCCTATGGGTTATAAAACTATGCTTACCCTTTGATCCGGCAATATCACTGCGAAATTTATATACCAAAGACATTTAAAAAAGGAGGCAATGGGGAGACCTATTTGTATAAATCTACAAATATAGCAGCTCTTTTTGTGGTAGCTAAGATTTGGAAATCAAAGGGATACCCATCAATTGAGGAATGTCTAAACAAGCTATGGTATATGATTGTAATGAAATATTATCGTACTATAAGCAGGATGATTTCAGAAAAACTTGGAAAGACACGAATTGATGTATAGTGAAGTGAAAAAAATTAGGAAAACATAATACACAGTAACAAAAATATTGTTTAATGAAAAACTGTGAATGACTTAGCTACTCTGATGGAATGATTCAAGTCAATTCCAAAAGACTAATGATAAAGCATACTATCCACCTCCAGAGAAAGAATTGATATTGATTGAATTTGGATTGAAGCATGCTATTTTTCACTTTCTTTCATTTTTTTTTTCTTTTGAGTCTTCTCGAACTTAAGAAAGAATGAAAATGACTAATATGGAAATGCTTTACATAATTGCACAGGTATAATTTTATATCTTATAGTTTATCATCTTGAGGAGGAAGTAGGGGAGGGAAGGAAGGAGGGATAGAATCCACAACTAAAATCGTTAAATAAAAATGTTAAAAATTTGAAAAACCAAATGTTAAGAAATTGTTTTAACATGCAATTGAAGAAAAAAAGAATTTTTATTAAATTTAAAAGGATGGTTGGCTTCTTCTCTTCAATCCCAGTGCTTAGTTTAGAGGCACAATTTGTGGTATTAGGACCACTGTAAAAATTCCTACTTATGACTTTAGTTCTATTCATGCCTCACCTTCCGGCTTTTATCTTTGTGATTTTCTTACCTCTGGCTATTATTTACAACTAACTTCCTCCCCATCTCCTCCTTACTGTTCAGTCAATTTAGCCATTTCTAACTCTGATCCCATTTGGCAAAGATACTGGAGTAGTTTGTCATTTTTTTCTCCTGCTCATTTTACAGCTGAGACAAACAAAGTGAAGTGACTTCCCCAGGATCACAAAGTTAATAAGTCAAAAATAAAAGTTTGAGGCTGGATTAGAATTCAAGATGAAGTTTCAAAATTCCATGTCAAACACTCTATAGTGTCACCTAGATACTCACCTACTTAACTACATCTCCACCTACTGATAACTTTTTTTTCCTCTTTAAGATCCAGCTCAGATACCATCTCTTCTAAGAAGCCTTCCCTAATAATAGCCTCTGGCTAGAAGTGATTTTCCTCTCCCTAAATCTTCCTCTGTTTAGCCATTCCTAAATACTTATAACATTTTAACTTGTATTTATGTTATTTTGTATACAAGTTTTTGCTCACCACTGGAATGCAAGTTTCTTTTTCTCATTGTAAGCCTAGTCTTATGTTGTATTGCACAGAGAATTTTCTTTTAAAAGTACCCACAATAAGAAATAAGAAAGGAGGGAGTTGAGATCAGCAATGGCAACCTTGGAAAAATATGGAAGTAACTTTTGCCATGGATTTACCATAAAGAATGTGATCCACCCATGACAGAGTTGTTGGTGTTGGAACACAGACTGAAGCACATTTTTTATTATTATTATTTGGGAGAGGGTGCAGGGCAAATGGGGCTGGGTGGCCTGCCTAGGGCCACAGAGCAGGGTGAACTTTGGGTGTCTGAGGCTGGATTTGGACCCAGGTGCTCCTGGCTCAAGGGCCAATGCTTTATCTGCCACCCAGCCACCCCTACTATTATTACTATTTTATTTTGGGTCTTTTTTCCCCCCTTCTTTTTGATTTTTGCAGGGCAGTGGGGATAGGGTGGCTTGCATGGCACACGGCTGGGTGATTGTTGGGTCTTCGGGGCTGGATGTGGGCTCAGGTGCTCATGGCTCCAGGGCTGGTGTTTCATCCATTGCACCACCTGGCCATACCTACAATTATTACTATTTTTTTATTTTAATTTTTTTTTCTCTCCCCTTTATCGCTCAAGCAAGTCTATATTCATGGGGCGAGGGGGTATTTCGTTTACTCTTAAACAAGAATGTTTTATTAATGTAAAAAAAAATTTGTACAAAATGAGAATTAAAAAATTAAAATTTAAAAGTACCCACAATATAACTAATATGGAAATGTGTTAAACATGATTGTACAGGTATAATCTATATTGGATTACTTGCTGTCATGCAAGAGAAGAGGGAAGAGAGGATGGTAGAAAATTGTGGAACTCAAAAGTTTAACAAAAGATGAATGTTCAAAACAATCTTTGCATATTAAAAGTGCCAATAATTCTATGGTGCTTGTGAATTAAAAAAAACACATGGGGGCCATAAACCTGTGCTATTCAATAATTAAAAACTACCGTCAATATATATGAGAGACGAATTATTCAGTCAATCAATCAACTTTTATTGCACTTCCAGGACTTGCCACTGGATTGAATGCTACTAGGGAAATTATATAAGATGGAGAATAAATGACAGAATTTATAACCTAGAATAAATAAGATAGCCAACTAAGAAGATAATGAACTCTTTCCCATATGGGAGAGGGATTACCTATATTGACCAGTTCCTGAATCCTTCAAAACAGCAAATCAAATTTAACATATGCATTCAGTAATGAAGGAGAAATATCCTAAATTGCCCTAGAAGAGTGATCCTTGAGCTGGGCTCAGAATGTATTGTAAGAATGGAATATAATAGAAAACAGCAATAGTTGTCAGTGAAGACATCCAGCCAGATCTGTTGGATGAACATGCAAGAATTCATAAGCAAGTTAGCAGCTGACCCTGGATAAAGAGACCTCTGATGAAAACAAGGGGATGAAAGATGACTTTGGAAACCCATTTCAGAATTTACTCATTTATCACATGCTAAACCAAGAACAACTAGGTGGTAGAGTGGATTAAGTGCCCAAGCCCAGAGTCAAGAGGACTCATCTTCCTGAGTTCAAATCTGGCCTCCAACACTATCTGTGGGACCTTCAGCAAGTCCCTTAACCCCATTTACACCAGTTTCTTCATCTGTAAATGAGCTAGAGAAGCAAATAGCAAACCACTCCAGTACCCTAGTCAAGAAAATCCTAAATAAGTTCAGGAAGAGTTGGACACGACTGTACAATAAAGCACAAAGCAAAGAAAGGCTAAAAGAGTAATGAAGTATTTGGGGAAGATTTTAAGAAGGGGCAAATGTGACTAAAATTATAGACTATGAAGAAAAAAAAGGCTGCTCAGTTAGTGACCTGGATTGTGGTAAATATTTCCTTTAATGCCCTCCTATGTGGGGATTAAAATTGTCCAACATACAATAAAGAGACTGAGGAAAAGCTCTGAGCCACTGGTACTTACTATGATCACCTCTAATGAAGTGAATCCTCACATCTCAGGTTGTAAAATGCTGTTTCCTTCCAGGGATTGATACCAAATTTTACCTGGACTTTCTAGAGCCACTCTACAAAATATAGAATAATTCAATTGGTTGATATATATAATGCATTTGTTAAAATAGGCAAGAGTTATGACAGAAAGGCTATGAGTTGGATGAAGCATGGCTAGGTGGTTATAAGATGGACAAGAGAGATGGCCCTGAAGGTACAAAAGTAAATTGTGGGATTTTCCATGTAATTGAGCCATCTCTGGCACATTGGGCTTGATCACCAAGATAAGGAAAACAAGGGTAGAGGGCCTCTAGCTAGCTTTCTATGACTATGAAGGTGTTCTCACCATCTGCAGTTAATAGTTCTGAGGCTTAATATCCAGAACTTATGATCATTACCACTAGAGAATCATATCAAATTAATATTCATTAGAATAGAGTAGGGGTCCTCACTCATTAAATATCAACTTTCTTCACTTTATTTCCTTCTTGACTGTCTTTCTTCTTTGTATTTTCCTTAACTAATCCTTTCACTTTCTGATTTATCATCTGTAGTAATGAAACTTCTATGACCCTGGGACTATCCCTTTTTTCAGCCATTTAAAAAAAAACAATTTCCCTTAGCAATGTTTTTCTCATTTATTATAATATTGAAATACCAGTAATGACTCTATTTTGCCTTTATCCATGTGAAGTTAAGTCTCAAAGTCACCTAAGTTTGGAGTCACAAGATTACTCCCCCCAACACACACACACACACTCCCACTCTACCCCTAGAGTCACCAAACTTAATGTTTCAAAGCTATCCCTTTTCCTTCTTTTTCCTCAGTGTCTTTTCATCCTTTCCCAATACCTTCCAGATCTCCTCCACTAAAAAAGTATATGTCTTAAGTTTCCATTCTGTTTCATTCTGTCCAAACTATATATTAACTGGATTAAAAACCATAGTTCTGGGTCCTTAGCCCCTGAGAGTCCTGAATCTGGTTTGTTTTGCAACCACAGCTACTGTTAAATAAATAAATAACTCATTTATCTGGAAGATACTCATAGGGCTAGTAATATTTAAATTATCTTTTATAACTGGGAAGAAAAGTCTTGTAGACTATAAAACACTATAGAAGTGATAAGAATTTGTGCAGCGATTTTAACACTTTCCATTTCTGATACTTTCACATGGAAAAATAATACAGTTCGTTGGAGAAAATTGCTGTATTTGGAGTCAAGGCATCTGGGTTTAAATCTAGACTCTGCCACTTTGCTAAATCCAATTCTAGGGTGGATGAGTGGGGAGGGAGGTGAACAGGTGGGACTAGGTTGGTGAGTTCATCTGGAATTTGGCAGATGGGGGTAGAAGGAAAAAAATCATACTGTTGAGGTTCAGGATACTGTCTCTTAAAAATTCAGGATTACCATATTTCCCCATGTATAAGAGGCGCCTTAATTTTGTGGCCTGAAATTTGAAAAAAAAAGTATTACCTAAAGTTATTGAACTGAAGTTTTATTCATCATGAAATTCAGGGGCCCTCTGCTCCTAGCTTTCAGGCATCTTTTGGGCAAGTCTGGTGTGTAGATGCATGAATAGCCCATTCTGTTTCACAAACCTTTGTCTTCCTTTGAAATCAGTCCCATCTTTTTCATCAGCAATTCTTCTGGCCTCCTGCTGAACCATCTTGGTGGACACAGGAATTCTAAGGGCCTTTTGCCTTCAATCCATCTCTTCAATTTCCTTTCTAACTCAGGCCATTTGGAAGACTTGCCTCTCATGGCCTTCTTCTGCCAGGGAGTTTTAAGTAGGGTTTCTTCTTCCCATAGACAGTTTGAGATTGTTTTCCCAGTTGGAGGAGGACCAGACTGATGTTCAACAGCATGATTTCCATTCACATTTGCAAATTGGATCACTTTGAACTTGAATTCAGCACAGAACAGAAATCTTTTCTGAGTCATTTCTGGGCAGTATATGGCAAAATATCACCTAATATACCCATAACATATGTGAAACAATGGGGTGGCTAGGTGGCCTAGTGGATAAAGCACGGGTTTTGGAGTCAGTAGTACTTGGGTTCAAATCTGGTCTCAGACAGTTAATAATTACCTAGTTATGTGGCCTTGGGCAAGCCACTTAACCCCATTTGCCTTGCAAAAAAACAAACAAAAAAACCCCTAAAAAAAAAACAAAAAAAAAAAGAGAAATATGATAGATTTTTCTCCAACTCTGGCTGGTCTCCCAAAGGGAGACAGCAACTTAACTGAGCGTGGGTGAGTTTTTAAAGGAGCAAAGACACAGGAAAATGAGGTATTTAGAGACTTGATGGGTTGGAGTTTAGGAGGCACAATCTTTTCAGGCTACTGAAGGGGTGTATGAGTATGTCTTATGCCTGGGATATACTAAGGTTGGGGAGTGGGGAAGGGGTTTGGCAAGTTCTTAGACTCTGAAGTCTAGTTACCTTATCACTGCTACTAGTAGCTTTCTATTTTAACTCATTATTCTTGCTAGTTAGGTGCTAAATTCAGTTGTTTTTGTCCTGTTTCTGAAGAATGAAAGTTCTGTTTCTAAATTTTATCATCCTACTCAAATCCCTGATTGCCTTGTCCTTGTTATAGTCCTAAAAATCACAATCCTTGCTTCAGAATGCTGCAGTAAATGATCTTTGGAAATTTATGTGAATGAAAAACTTATCACTATGAAGCCAGTGTGTTCTGTCTGTGCTGATCATGACCAAAAAGAAAATAAATTGCCTTTTCTGCACTGGATACCTTTCCAATTTGGCAGGATATTCAAAAGTCTGCATCATTTTAGTAAAAAAAATTTGAGAACTCAGAGCTGTCTGCATATCACAATGAAGCCTCAAATTAAGAACTACATTGTTTCATATAGGAAAGACAACTGGTGCTGGAGACAAAATCTGGGTTTCAATCCCTTTGACACATAACCTACTTTGGTCTTAAACATCATTTAACTCATTTTGCTCCTCTGAAAAATGAAAACATTTGACAAGTTGTTTTGCATACTATTTAGCAAATAGTAGGTGCTTAATAAATGTTCATTGATTGTTCATTGATTGATTGATAACAATTTGGAACTCTTTTCCAGATCTAGATCTATGAGCCTATGATGCTAATTTGGTATGCACAAACTAATAAAAAAAATAATAAAGAAGTGGAAAGCTTGAAGTGATGAATTGAGTCTGTTGAGAATTGCCCCTTCTGTCACTCGGACTGGTAAATCCCTGCCCACAGGCAGAAGATAAGCCCCTATCAACAAAACAATAAATCCCTGCCCTTGCCTGAAAGTACTATCTTTGAGCTATTCACCTATTTCCATTCCATTGTTCAAATCTATCAAACTACTAAAAGCCCACCTACTCCCATCTCCTCCTTAAACCCATCTCATCCTATTGACTATCCTACTGAAACTACTTAAAAATACTACAAGATATTCACAGTCTATACACTACCTTCTCTTTAATCAAAATTTGGCTATCTGGATACTGGACAATGCTCTTGAGTTTTCCTGGTCACCAGTGTAGTGAAACTGGACTGTGCTTATTTCCATGCTTTTTAGCATGTTGTTTTCAACCATGTTGTCAAATACCTTCAATGAGGATAGAGGTGTCAAGGTCAGCTACAGCTCTGATGGAGATTCTGTGTTTTCTTGGTGTTAATTGTTAGATCAAAATAAGCACAAGCAACAAAGTATGGATCGATTCTCTGTGGCTAGTGCTTATTTTGGCCTAATAGTTAACACCAAGAAAACACAGATGCTCCATCAGCCAGCATCCCACCATCCATATGTATTACAGCATATGGAGAAGTTTTGAATACTGTGGATGAAGTTCACTTACCTTGGCAGCATATTTTTCAAGGCTATACACACTGATATTGAGATTGACACTGGCATTGCCAGAGCTAAATCAGAGTTGGAAGACTGAAAGAAAGTGTGGAAGAAAAGAGATAATAGCCTGACTACCAAACTGAAGCTCTGCAAAGCTGTTGCACTGATCCCATAGATACATGCCTGTGAAACCTGGGAACTAGGGCTGTCAGGAAACTGAATTGCTTCCAATTGAACTTTCTTAGGAAGATTAGATACCACACATGGAGGTCCTTTCTGGAACTAAATCGCCAAACATTCAAACTCACTTCAGAGAGTGCAGCTCTGATGGGCTGACCATGTTATTCTAAAACCAAACCTATGTTTGCCAAAAAGACTATTGTATGGAGAACTCACATAAGGCAAGTACTCACATAGTGGTCAGAAAAAATGAATCAAGGACACCCTCAAGGTCTCTTTTAAGAATTTTGGAGTTGATTGCAGCATGGGAGAAGCTGAATCTGACCCACCCACCATGGTGTACTGTCATCAGATCATTTATTCAATGATTAAAGCAGAATTGAAGTAGCTCAAAAAAAAACCCATTTTGCTCAAATTAAGAGTATCCACTTCAAATATTCATATGACCAATTTGTACTTAACTTGTGGTAGAACATTCTGAGCTATTGATCTGATCAATCACAGTAAGACACACTGTAATTTGACTTTAAGTAGTTCAGTGGATAGAACACTGGTCTTGGACATAGGAAGACAGGAGTTCAAATACAACCTTAGATATTTGACACTAACTAACTGTGTGACCTTGGCCAAGGCACTTAACCCTGATTGCCTCACAACCAGGGCCATCTCCAGTAATCCTGATTCATCTCTAGTCACTGGACCTGGATGACTCTGGAAGAAACTGTGCGATTGGTGACTAGACTAGCACCCCTTTACTCATGGTATCACCTTCCTGATTTCCTTTGAGAACGAAGGACAAACATCACATCACATCGTCATCAACAACAGATCCTCTTCAAGAATGAGACAGCAAATATATATATATATATATATATATATATATATATATATAGCTTTAAAATTTACAATGTCTTTTCCTCATGACACAGTGAGACATCTTATAAGTATTATCCCATTATTATAGGGAATTAGAGCTCAGACAGTTTGTAATACCTTCAGCATGACATAACTACTCAATGTCAGAAGCAGGATTTGACCTCTGGGTTTCCAATCAGAAGGCAAGTATTCTTTCTACTATATAGCATGTTCCTCATTCATTTTCCCTTTGTATTTTTTCCTATCAAGTTCATTTCAAACTTCTTGGCATTGCATTCAGGGCTGCTGCCAAAATGATACCACACTATCATTTCTGTTTATTATTGCTGACTTTTCATTTTAGCCAACACTTGTTAAGTTCTTACTATGCAGAAGGTTCTATATCATGTACAGGTTTCCTCTCTTTGCTACTTGTCTGTCTTTGCTCATACTTTTGTGACTGGAATAGCATTTCCTTCTGTTCCTGTTTATCTTTTCTAAATCTCTCATTCTATCAGTAGTTATTGGTTCCAGGAGAACAAAGACCACACCTAATAAACATTATATCTTCTCTGTTTATCTCTTATTTAGTAAATAATTAATGCTGACTGAATAAATGAATATCAGATTTATCAAAAGCAAAATCATTTCCTCCAGGAATTCAATATATCTGATATTTGCATGATGCTTTGTTGTTGTCTAAGTAACTATTTAGATTATCTCCATTTATTTATGCTTCTCTAACTTCTATGGGGTAGAATGCATATCTTGGATTTAGGAAGACAGGTTCAAAGTCCTTCCTTGGTTCAGTCTGGTAGCAGGATCATGAGGAAGTCACCTTAAGCTATCAAATTGCATCAACAGAGGGAGTTTTTAATCTAGTGACTTCCTACCAGGGATCCAGATCCTTATGTTGGTCCAGAATTTGATTTTTATTTTCTCTTATAATGACCAAATTCTAGCCACTAGTAGCTTTAAATGGTGGGATTTTGTTATCATTAAGTAATCTCGTGAAAGGGTGAGGGGAAATAGATTTAAATATCTACATATATATAATTTAGCAGGATAATATCAGCTGTTGTTTTGTTATTGGGTGCTTGTTTTAAGAGTCTGGGAAGTCTGAATTACAGCGTTATACATGACCTGAACTCATTTGTTTCATGATATCACAGTCCTTCAACTGTTAATTTAGATCCTTAATTTCATGCATATGTCTTTAAAGCAAGTTAAAACTTAAAGTGATACATAAATGTTTTGTTGTGATTATTGTGTAGGGAGGGAATACTTTTCCTTATTAGAAATGATTTTCATTTTATTTATTTCCTGATTAATAATTCTCAATATTTCTTCTCTTCAGGTTGATCCTTGGAGGTCTATGCCCTTGGAGATATTTGCTTGGTTAAGTTAAAGCAGATAGAAGAAAATACAAAACAGGAATAAGAAAACCAATTGTGGGGGGCAAGCTAATTCTTTCCCTAGAGTCAGGCTTTTTGTTTTTTTTTTTAAAGATGAATCCTTTAAAACTGAGATATAATTTTACCTTCTCTATGAGGCGTTCAATGTTCCTTCTACTTGGTAATAATGACCTCTCTCTTCCCTTAACCTCACCTGACTTTAGGACTTTGACATCTCTAATAAATGGATTATTTTGTTTCATTTGTGTATTTGTCATAGTCAATTAACTCTCTGGACTTGACTTTCCTCATTTGTAAAATGAAATGGTTTGTTTTAGGTAACTTTTAAAATCCTTGACAATTCTAAATCTCTGATTCTATGGTGCAGAGTTGGCTCCAAGAGAACAAAAACCCACACCTAATAAACTTTGTATCTCCTTAGTTTATCTGTTATTTAGTATATAACTAATGTTTCATGAATAAATAAATATCAAATTTATCCAAAGCAATGTCATTTCCTCCATAAACTCAATATATCTGGTATTAGCCTGATGCCCTTTTCAAAGTACGTTTATTTAGATGATTTTCATTTGTATCTGCTTCTCTAACCTTTAGGTGGGTAGAATACATATCTTGAATTTAGGAAGACAGGGTCAAAGTCAGATATAAATTGCCTTAGTAAAGGAAATTTCCACTTGAGGGACTTCCTACCAGGGATCCAGATCCTTATGTTGGTCCAGAATTTGCTGGATTTCCTTTAATAATGGCCAATTCTAGGCACTAGTGACCTTAAATGATGGAATTTTGTTATTCCCAAGTAATCCCATGCAAAGATGAGGAGAAATGTATTTAGGTATCTACATATAATTTAGTTAGATATTATCAGCTGTTTTATTATTGAGGACGTGTTTTAGAGCCTGGGAAGTCTGAATTACAGTGTTACACATGACCTGAACCCATTTCTTTCCGTGATGTCACAATCCTTCAGAAGTCAGTTTAGATGCTTAATTTCACGCCTGTTAAAGCATTTTAAAACTTGAAGTATTTTATAAATACTATTATTGTGCCCACGATGGAGGGAGGTGGCACTTTTCCTTATTATTTATTTTCTGAGAAGTAATTCTGGTGAAGTTCTTAATAGTTTCTCCCTCCAGATTCTGGCGGCTCTCTTCCCTCCCAGAGGTCTTTTGGCTTCGTTAAGTTTAGCAGCTAGAAGTCCATACAAATCAGGAATGGGAAGACCACTCTTGGGCTGCCAGCTTGTTCCCTCCCTAGAGCCTGGCCCGGCCGCGTGGCAGAGACCTGTGATCCCCACCTCGCCCTCCACCAGCCCTTTGGAGCATCTGCTCTGCCCATCCGGGAAGAAAGGAGGAGGCTGTCCGGGGAGGGTGGGGACCAAGAGACCGAGCCCTCTTCCCAGAAGACGCCAGAGAGGACCAGGGGGCAAGCAGGCACCTATTCCGGTTTCTGGGTGTAGCCTCAGATCTTACTGAGTCATTTTTCCCCAAAGTGTGGGGAAACTCCGGGCTGAGAAATTGGTTTGGGCAGAGGGGGATGGAGTGGGGGGAAGCGGAGGAGGGCGGAGCCAGTGGCCCTGGCGGAGCCCAGCGTGCCCACTCCGCTCTCTGCCCGCGCTCTCCGCCCCCAAAGGGTGAGAAAATGAATTTCTCCACCCTCCGGAAAATGGGCAAAGGCGGAGCATCCTGCCGGGCTTCCCTTGGGCCGCTGGCTAAGATCCAGGAGCGTCCGGCTTGCGATTCAGTCATCCCCAGAGGGCGAGAGGAGTCGCAGTCTGCGCCGGCCGGGCTGCCCCGGCTGCCAGAGGTTCCCCGGGTGCTCTGCCCTGCCAGTCCTGCTGTTCAGCCCCTTGCCCGCCCCGCCCCGCCACGCAGGGGCGCCCCGAGTCGCCCCCAGGTGAGTCGGACGGTCCAGAGCAGTGGCAGCTGCCCGCCACCGCCGGGGGTCGGGAAGGTCCTACACCCCTTCCCCTCTCTGCTTTTCCTCGCCCATCCCAGCCCCTTCGCCCCTGGCTGTCAACCCAGCCTCTTGGCTACCTTCAGGACCCAGGTCATAGCCCACCTAGCCTCTGCAGGAAACCTTGCCCCCTCCGTTGCCCCACTCTTAGGTCTGAGCCCGCTGCCACTGCCTTCTTTTCCACATTATCTGCTCTCCTTTCCTTGGCGCATGTCCGCCTTGCCCCTGCTCTCCAGGTCATCTACCCCCAGTAGAGCGTCAGCTCCGGAGGGCTGAGACTGTTGGTGCCTCTTTTGTAGGATCCTCGGGCTCCCCACAGGCTCTGGCACTGGTTGACACCGGCAGATTCCCTCTGCCTCTAGGTGGTCCATACTTCTTCCTAGCACTTTCATTAGAATAACCTCATTGAATAGATCATTACCCCATTTTAAGGATTGCAGGGCAGAGATGTCACAGAATCACGGATCCGATTTCCATGGGACCTCAGAGACCAGCTGGGCCAATCCTTCTCAGTGGACCGATGAGAAAACTGAGGCACCCCGACTCAACTCTTTTCTGAAGAGATGGGTAAAATGGCTTAAGACTCCTGAGTGAAGTGTAACAGCTCATTGACCCTACTCGCTGCCAACATGAGATTTTCTTATAGTTTATAGGAAAATAGAGGATGGAATTTTGCTTTCCCTTAAAGTAACTTCTTTAGGGAAGCATCGAAATGGAGATGAGGATGATCGACTTAGCCCCAGGTGCTTAGGATGTTTTATCCAACAGATAATATGCCCACTTTTCATGATCCCTCAAAGCAAAATAATTGTAACAGTAACCGATTTTCCTCAATTAGTAATCATTTATTAAATATCTCTATTAAATTAAATACCTATATAAATGAATATGTTAAATACATGCCAAGAACTTTGCTACCTGTCTGATGTAGGAAAAGGAAAGTAAAACTTTTTACAAAAGTAAAAAACTCAAATTTTCTGGGAGAAGAAAACATGAAAGAAAATTGCAAAAAAAACCCTTATGTATATAGGTCTATACAAAAGTTATATACATCTCTTTGGATTTAGGTTTATACAAAGGAAATGCACATCTCTTTTATATTCCTATTGTGGGAGATGGGGAGGGTTTTAGTAACTGGAGTTTCTACCTATGCCATATTAGCCAAAAGTGCTTCTCCAGTCCAATCTTGAAGGAGACTAGGAATTTCAGAGACAGAGAGAGGTAAGAGGGAAGTACATGGGGATGGTAGTAATAGTACTCCTACCTGTTGTTGGTTAAAGCGGATTCCTACGTAATGGTCATATGATGCCATTATGTTAAAATTAATGAAGTAATATCACAAAGCACTGAGATTTGCTAGGGAAAAAATACTGTTCTTTAAGCATACTTGAGTGACTACCACATAGTCTTATATTGTAAAATTCTTGATCATGTCTTTTTGTAAATACTTTATAAGGGAGCCTCCTATTTGGTTGAAGATCTCTCATTCTTTTTGCTCTTATGGGATGCCAATATGCTCCTAAGGTGGTTGTTCTTCCTTTTGTTTTAATACATAAGATTCTTTTAACTGCTAATGTGTCAATAGAATCAATTAGACTTGCTTCACACCTATTCATATTTAAATATATGAATATTGACCAATTAAGTATCATAACTTTTTACTTCATCTAAGTCTCCTTCATCACCATTTAGTTGTAGTCATCATGCACTCTTCTTTGGGTTCTGCTTTTTTTTTTTCACTTTGCATTATTTCATAAATGAGAAGTTACATATTTTCACAGGGGCAAATACATTTTTAACTTCCTATCTGTAGGTGTTACTTTTCCCATTACCCCATACACTGTATCCTTCCTCTAGGGCTGAAACCATCTCAAGCTCTTAAACTCAACATATCTAGATAACAATTTAGTATTTTCTTCCCTAAACCCCTCTTCTTCCAAACTACCCTACTTTTGTTTAGGGTACCACCATCTATCCATTTAATCAGATTCATAATTTCAGAGTGAGTGGGATAAAGTCAGAGATTTCTTCAGTAGAATATTATAGATCAGAAAATACTTGAATTATGTGCCCCTCCTCCCCTCACCAAACAACTTCTGGAATATTGGTGGAGTCAACTGACCCCATCTTATCTGTTGAAGTCCATTCAATTCCTGGGGCTGAAGGGATAATCCAGTTTCTGTTTGAATTATCTGCTTTTTTCCTTAGCTTAATTTACGAGTTTAGATTTTGAAGAACACATTCCTCATTAATGAGGATGGGTATGGGGGAGGAAATCACATTAGGATAAATAATAACCCTTGCCTCAGTCTCTGTAATTGATTGGAGCCCATCTCTCCAGAAAGGAATAAAACTTCCTATCTTGAGAGATCTCCAAAATTTATTTAAGTGGGATTTGTCCCACACAAGAGGCATCTTCTACTCTTTCTTTTCTCATCCCCTATGAATTAAACTAAGATTTGTAAATTCTACTCCTGCAATATATTCATGATTTTATAAACTGACTGTTCCTGCCACTTTCATTTGGTGGTGAACTTCCTGGTAAAGTGACTGACTCTTCATATTTAGTTTGGCATGTTAATGACAGACACATTCTATCACACTGCTTGTACCCAAATCCTTTGCAGCTTGATGAGACCTGCTAGGATTGGGTTCAGCTGACACAGTTTTCAGAAACTCAATTGTGCAAATCTTACTTTTTTTCTTTATGTATCCTCATTGCCTAGAAGCAGTTGAGTGCAGAGTGGTTAGAGTAAGAAGACCAAGTCTGAATTTTGCTTAGGAAATATGAACAAGTCACATAATCTCTGTCTGACTCAGTTTTCTCATCTACAAAAGGGAGGAATGATAGTACCTACATCTCAAGGTTGTTGCGAGTATCAAATAAGAAATCGTGTGTAAAGTGTTTGCAAACCTAAAGTACTTTATAAATGCTATTATTATTATTATTATTATTATTATTATTGCTTCTTATTTGCTGCTTCATCTCATGTACAGTTGCCTAACTTGAATATGATTTAACTTACATTGTCTTTATTTTGATAATATAGATTTTTTTTCCTTAGTTAATTTCTGGATAATTTGTGCTCCTGATGGTTAATATTCTTGGAGTGTCATTATATTTGAGGAAGCAATTGTGCATTTGAAGACAGGCCTGAATTTGAATCCAATCCTGCTGTTGTCCTCTGCTGCTGGGGAAAGAGTCAGTAGAAACCTGGATTTGAATTCTATTTCTGGCATGGCCATGATCCACTCCAGTTGTCTGCTTCTGGGTTTCCTTACCTGTGAAATGTGGATAATAATACTTAAAGGATCCACCTTACAGTACTGCTATGAAGGTCAAATGAAATCATCTGAGTAAAGTTCTATGTAAATTAGAGTGTTAAATAAATATCTATAAAACTGTTAATTGTTGTAAAAGTATGCCCTTGGGCAAGCCTCTCTGATTGTTTCCTCCTTTGATACGTGAGAGCACTGAGCCTTCTTTTAGCTCTAAATTCTAAAATTCAATGAAAAATTCACCCACTACTCAACCTGGTCCTGTCCTCTGCACTAAAGGCCACTGAAACATCTATGTAACATCAGAGGCCAGGTGTTAAATCTGAAAGCAATGGATTCTTTTCTCCTTTTTACCCAATTCTGTTTCCGGTACTCTGCTTCTAAGTCCAGTAAGGTAAATTGACCTTTTGCAATCATTGAATGTTAGAACTGGAAAGGATGCTGAAAATTACCCAGTTCAGTACTCTTTTTTTAAATAAATAAGGAAACTAAACATCCTAAGGAAGAGTGACTTGTCCAAGGTCCCACAGTTCAGTAGTAGAACAAGTCCTAAAGTTAAAATTATGATGTCAAAGAATATTACAAGCCTGGAAACCAGGCTCTGACAGTATGTGACTTCTTTTCTTTTCTCATTCTTAATTTTCTTTTTTACTTACTTCATCTATCCCAGTATTATTCCCTGAGACTAACAACACAGGGAAAAGCGATTATTATGTTCAGGACCTCGGGACCAATTGAGGCAGAGCTATTGTTCTTGTTCTTTAGGAACAAGCTTGACCTACTTTTGTTGGGATGACTCATGGTTCTGATAGTAATTATTGGGAGAGAAGGAAATAGAAAAATTTTTTCTATAAGAATTGAGGAATATTTTAATTAATATTTGAAATACTTATGAATAGAATTAGGTTGCTCATTTCATAAGAGGGAAATTTGCAGTTCAACCAAAGGACTTTGGAGAAATAAATGGTGATGGAAAATGGTACAGAGAAATTAACCTCTGTATAGGAGTGGCTAGGTGGTGCAGTGAATAGAGCACTGGCTCTGGAGTCAGGAGTACCTACCTGAGTTCAAATTCGACCTTAGACACTTAATAATTACCTAGCTGTGTGGCCTTGGGCAAGCCACTTAACCCCCCCCCCCCCACTGCCTTGTAAAAACCTTAAAAAAGCTGTATAACTAGAAAAGATGTGTCAGTATGATGAAGTAAGATATTTGAGGACAAAGCTGTTAGACATCTTGTGTATAAATTATTTTCTACATAATATGGTGGAAAGCCCCCTTGATTTATTGGAGTACATGGACAAAGGGTGCATAGGATAAGAAAGCTTAGGCAGATTGTGTTAAAGGTCACAAAATGTCCAAGCCAGGGAAAGTTAATCTAGGCCATTTCTAGTGATATCATTATATAGTTAATGCTTATCCTGATAGCAATATTTAGAGTGTCTTTTCATAGTCAGTCAATAGAATGCTTGTCATTTTTCTTTGTAGTCTTTTTTTTTTTTGTCTTAGAATTTGGAGGACACCCTAATTCTTCCTGTAGTAATTTAATTTGTATCTTTCCCCCTCGTTTTTGATAGTAAATTTAATAAAATCTTTATTGATATGAGCTGTCTGTGGCCCACATCTCCCATGAGCACTCACATTAATGAAATCACAAACTCCACAATATCTTTATGAAGATTTATGGTTGCTGAATTCTATTTTAAAGACATCTCAATAAATGTGTTCATTTGAAGTTCCAGATTTTACATGTAGTCACTTATGTGGTCTCTGCCCAAAATTACCACCAATTTCTTCTTAAATGATTGCTAATTAGATAGGTCTTGAAAGGGATTTTTTTGGAGTACATTATTGACCCTATTGTCATATTTGCTTGCCGTTTCCGTTAGATACACACAGATTTAGCCCTTCTCCCTCTCACTTTAGGTTTTTTTTTTTTTTGCAAGGCAAATGGGGTTAAGTGGCTTGCCCAAGGCCACACAACTAGGTAATTATTAAGTGTCTGAGACCGGATTTGAACCCAGGTAGTCCTGACTCCAGGGCAGGTGCTTTATCCACTGCGCCACCTAGCCACCCCTCCCTCTCACTTTAAAGGGACAAAAGAAAATGCTTAGGATTTTGAGGAATTCCAATAAGTCACTCCTCTTTATTCTATAATTAGGGGCTTAACAAATGTTGATTAGCTTCCTAGACATACTGTTTCCCTTGGTCTGGTGTAAATAGCTTTGCTGAAGGATACATTGTTTCTTTTGTAAATCCACCCCCCCCTTTTTTTAAAAGTACCTCTTCCTGTTTACCTGTTCTCATTGATCTTACCCTAAACTACTTTGTGGGAGGGATTTTTTTTATTGTGAGACACCTGACTATCGTGTTGTCTTTCTTGCTTTTGAATAGATAAAATGCTGTTTACTTATCTGGCTTAGTCTTGAAGTTGCTAACTGGGACCCTGAACTTCCTGCAATAGTATCTTGTTCTTTACTTGTTCCCTCCCTTCTCCCTTCCTCTCCCCTTTGCTCTATCTCTGAGGACAGAGACTGATTTCTTTATTCTTTTTACTTGATATTGAACCTGGTCCAAGGTAAGCTCTAAATTAATGTAAGCTCTCTTTTTTTAATGTTTGTGAATTGATTGGCTGCTTAAGTGAACTCATATCACTGATTTTTTTTTTTTTCCTCAGAGTCCACCTTGAAACCAAAGAATGGCAACTCAGGAAAAGAAACCTGAAAATCGGCAGTCTTCAGAGTAAGATCCCAAACTGAATGCTCTTTGTTGTTTATGTGTTATGTTATCTGCCTCATTTATCATGCAAATCACCAGTCTGACTGGCATAGTTTATTAGGAGCTGTGTGATCTTGGGCAGTCTGTGCCCTTGACTAACTCTTTAGACTTAAGTTTCAATTAAAGAAAGAGTTTCCTCAACTAAATTTCCATGTATCTGTCAAAGTACAGGTCTAGTTCTTAGTTTCTTTTATCATCCAATATATAATAACATATGCAGACCTAATACAGACCTGTTTTTAAATATGTTGACATTTCAGCAGTTTTTCCCAGATCCACAAGTTGAAGTAGGACTTTTAAGATTGCTACCTTTTTTCCCTGTAAAAAAAGGCCAGTTTCCACACATGTATGTCACAATGTATTTTTCTTTTCTTCTCCTTCATCACTTGACAGGATGACAATTCTCTAAATGCCCACATTGATAGTCATGTTCCCAACAAGTAGCTTATCATTGTTTTCTGTGTTCAGGTTTTAGCTATTTATAGCACACAGGGCACCACTGGGTTGCTGCTGGCCACTCAGCATTCTTTCATACTTCTCACCAAATAAATCATAATTAAAAATTTCTTCCCAGCTAGTTTTCCTGTCTGGTTCTGAATCTTGACTTCCTTAATTATTATTATAGCTCTTTCATCTCATTGATTTGTTTTCTCTTTCTTTTTGGGGGTTTTTGCAACCCAAGGGAAGAAATGAAACCTAGAGAAAGGATTCTGCTGATGAGTCATTGTCATTAATCAATTGTTTACTTCCTTTTCTACAGAAGTAAGAATAAGGGTAATGAATTATTTCATTTCTATCTTTTATCATTCACATTCATAGGAATTAAAGTAATGTTTCTTATTTATTTCCAAACCATTTATTCTGGACAGTGTATGGGGATAAGACTACTGGATTTGAAAACATGTGCCTTTGTCTCAAATTATTAGTCTTGTGACTTTGGGGAAGTCTTTAACCTTTCTAGGTTTCACCATTTCTTCATCTATAAAATGAGGGGATTATATCAGATGAAGGTTTTGGTCACTCACAGTTCTGAATCTGTGGTCCTTTGATCTGGTCTTCATAGACTCTTCAGAACTATTACAACAGTCTTTGAATTACTGTATTTCAGTCTCTCCCACCCAGTCCATTTTCCATACAGCTGCCAAAATAATGTCTCTAAAGCATAAGTCGCTAACTGTGTCATACCTCTATTTGAGAGACTTCAACTTTTCCTAATCACTCCTAAGATAAAATAGAATATTTCCTTGACCTTGCTTTAAAAAATTTTCTGGCCACCATTTTAGGCTTATTGCAAACTTTTCTTAACGTCTTTGCAGTTTATTCTTTTTCTCTGAAATGACTTCTCTTCTTACTTCTCTCAGAATTGCAGTTTAGCTTCCTTCTAGATTTAACTCATGCCATCTCTTAGTGGCATCCTTCTGACCCCTTTAGTTGTTAGTATTTTTTCTCTCCTTTGTTAAATGTTCATATGTTCATTACTAACTTATCTGTTTATTTGTGCTATCCCAAGTAGAATTCTTGGAGAACAAAGGCTAGTTTTGGGTTTGGTTTTGTCTTTCTATCATCAGTGACTTTGCACAGTGCTTGAAACTTATAAATTCTTTAAAAAAATTTTTTAATAGTATTTTAATTTTTCCACTAATTACATTTCTAAAAATTGTTTTGAGTTAAAAATAAGTTTTGGGTTTTAAATTCTATCCCTCCCTCTTTCCTTTTCCCCTCCTTGAAACAGTAAACAATCTGATATAGGTGTGATATATGTATAATCACATAAAACAAGATTTCTAGATTAATTATTTTGTGAAAGAAAACATGAATTTAAAAATGAAAGAGTGTAAAAGGATGCTCTGATTTGTATTCAGAAGCTATCGATTCTTTTTCTGGAGGTAGGATAGCATTTTTCATCATGAGTTTTGGGGATTGTCTTGGATTGTTATAATGCTGAGAATAGTTGAGTCATAGTTTGTCATCAAACAGTATTGTTGTTACCATGTACAGTGTTCTCCTGGTTCTGCTCACCGCTCTGAATCATATAAACTCTTAATACATATTTTTTGGATTAGTCTGAATGAACCAGGCCTGAATTAGACTGGATATTTATTGATCTGAGGCAATCTTTTGAATGTGTTTGGCGGAGATACTGACTTCTACATTTTTTATTTGTGCTTACCCCTATAACTAACTTAAATTTCAATGTAGAGTTAAACACACCTAGTCACAAACATAAATCTCATCAATTGTAATAGAACTACTTGCTCTTTATGAAGCTTATTTCATCTCAAAGAGATGTGACTATTTTATTACAATATTAACTTTGATTTTTTATTTTACTTGTGGTAAATCATTCTCAGAATTTATTAGTGCATAGGTAGGTAGAAAGAAGAAGAAAAACTGCTCAGAAGAATGCCTTGGGTATCTTTATTTTGATCTTAAGATAGGAGATTGGGAATGCCAATAAGACATTTGAATGATTGGAAGATTAAAGTTTAAGAAAACAATAAAAAAAATGTTTCCAATTTTATCTATTTCATCCTACCCCTTCTATCTATATGTCAGCACCCCTGATATTCATTCACTGGAATAATCAAGTTGGCTCAGACCCAATTTCTTGGAACTTTCCAGAACCTGATTGGCATCTGACTTTGCAGGGCCTGTGGTATGGCACTGGATAAACACTAAACAATGCCCTTTGTAATACTTTGTCAGCATTTGAAGCATTAAAAAAATGAGTCAGCTTTATAGTGAGAAAGACTGGGAGGTTCCCTGAAAAGGTATTTATTCATTCTTTGTATTTTGTTGGGATAATGTAATTTCAGAACCATGAAACTCAATTATATTGTAGTAATAATAATAATAATAATAATAATAAAGACCTTATGGGAAGGGAGAACTTCCCAGCATCAACCATAAAGGTTTATTGTTTAAAGTTTATTGTTGCCTATTACAAGCAGAGGGAATTGGCCTTGAACCCAGGAACTCTTGAGTTAATCACTTAACCTCCCAGTGCTCTAGGTAACTCTCTAAGATTATAATTTTTTTTTAAGAGAAGAAACCTAGAAACCTTTTTTTTGTTAGAGGGAATTTTCTCATCTGAACTTTTCTTCTGTTAATGAAATCCTAAGTCCAGTTCTATTTCCATCCCTTCTGATATGTAGGAAGGACATCTTTTAAGCTCTGGAGAGATAAAGAGATACAAAACTTTATTCCTGCTCTTAAAGGACTAACAGCCTTGTTGGGGAGACAGGATATGTACATTAAAAAAAAAGCAGACAAGTATTGTAGGAACAATATATATAGTATTTTTTCTATGACCAGGATTAGCAGGATAGGAGGAGGCAGTGCTTGATCTGAGAAGCAGAGAAGAGCATTCTTCTGGGAGTTGGAGTTAGTGTGAACAAAGCTTTGGGGGAAGATGTGGAGCAACCTAACAACAGCTATTGTAGTTATCTTTGGGAGCATATTGTAAATGAAGTAGTATTTGTGGTTTTAGATATTTTGAAACTGGAATCAAAAGAATATCAGAGTAGAAATTTACAAATAGGTAATTATAGGAAATAATTACTGCTAAGGAGGCATTAGGAAGAGAAATGTAGATTTTGAAGTAGTTTAAGTAATAGTTTAGTCTGTGAACCAATATTCTGATTAAAAAAATAAAGTGAGCATTACAGAGTCTTGAGGATATACTCATATTTCAGTAGTCCTTTTAAGACTTACAGAGTTCTTGCCTCACCTTTGCATCAATAAACATGTAGTTTATGTATACAAGTATTAATAAATATCCTTAATATATCCTATTGTAAATGAGGAAACCAAGATTCAAATTGAGTGCCTTGTCTATGTTAACTCAACAAATGTAGAAACCAGAATTTTGTATCTAGACCTCTTATTACAAGTCCAAGTCTGTTGTCTGTTCTGAAGTTTGTAAAGATAACTATGACTAGTGTGGTATTGTAAGGGAGGGGAGTTTGACTATACACACATACATACATGCACACATGCATACATACATGTAAATGCATGAACATATACACATGAATAAGAGGGCTAAATATTTTATATTATATATGTATGCATGTATGCACGCACATATATAAATATATAACCTTTTTAGAGTTCTTGGCTCTGTATTAAAGCCAAAGTGAATTTTTTTTATATAAAGATATGCTCTTTGATCATTTTTTAAAGTCATCTCCAACTCTTCCTGGCTCCCTTTGGGGTTTTCCTGGCAAAGATTTGCCATTTTCTTCTAGCTTATTTTATAGATGAGGGAACTGCAACAAACAAGATTAGGTGACTTATCCAGGGTCACACAGCTTGTAAGTCTCTGAGGTTGGATTTGAATTCAGAAAGTTGAGTCTGCCTGACTCCAGGCCTAGTGCTCTATTCACTACTTACTCGACTTTGTTGTAAATTAGTACTAAGTCTGTGGAACATATACAACTTGATTAGCTTCATTTTTAGGAGCAGGCCCTTTGGCCTTTTTGATCTGGGCTTCATGAGGAATTGTTCATTTCTAGATTGTAGGCAAGAAATTGTTCTTGATATTAGTGATGTCTTTGATCTTGGTGTAGTTTCTTAACCCCACTGAGTTTTGGTTTCCTCTTTTATAGTGATTGGACTAGAACAATATTTGAATTAACAAGTCTACAAGCATTTCCATTTGGTAAACATTGTACAAAGTACTAAGACAGAAAAAAAGCCCTACATTCAAGGAGGTCACAACCTATGGGAGACACAATAAGCAAGCAACGATAAAAGGATAAATTTGAGATAATCATGAAAAAACACTAACATAAAGGGTCATTGAGGAAAGATTTCTTGGAGAAGGTATAATCTTAGCACTTGAAGGAAACTGGGAAGCCAAGAAGTAGAGAATTTCAGATATGAGAGACAGTCAATGAAAATGTATGGGGGTGAGAGAGGGAGCATAGTATTCTGGAAATAGAAAAGATTACTGATTCCTAGAATACATGGAGGGAAGTAAGAAGTAAACATACCAGAAAGGTAGGAAAGGTTCAGGCAAAGGAAGGCCAACAGGATTTCATATTTGATCTTGGAGGCAATAGAGAGCCACTAGCACTTATTGAACAGAGAAAGGTAACATTATCAAGCCAGCTCTAAAATCATATCATCCTCTTACTTCATGACTTGGCATCCAGGCGATCCAATCGATTGAATTCCAGACATGGAGTTAGGAAAACCTGAGCTCAAATCTGGTTTCAGATGCTTACTAGATATGTGACTTTGGGTGAGTCTCCTAATCCCTGTTTGCCTCAGTTTCCTCATTTGTGAAATGAGCTGGAGAAGAAAATGACAAGTAGCTTCACCAAGAAAATCCCAAATGGGATCCCAGAGTGAGACACCTCTAAAATGACTGAACAACAATATGAGAACATAGCCTTTAAAAAAGGTACAATCTCGTCTGGAGTAGGAAGGTCTAGATGAAATCTGGGAAATCATCTAGTCCAACTCTCTCTGGAGATGAGTAAACTCAGAGAACTTAAATGGCACCTGTACTAATAAGGACCTAAGTTACTTAGTTTGTTCAAGGTATGACATTTATGATTTGAAGCAAGATTATTATTAGAAGGTCTAGACTAAAGACAAAAGTCAATGTAGACTGATAAATTGCCAGATTAGTTTCAGTCTTGTGAATTTAATCTTGGCTTTGATACATGTTTTTTATCTGGGTGTTACTTGACTCCATCTATGTCCTTATGCTTAAGTGTTATTAAAAATAATAAGTTCACAGAGGCCTCATATTCTCTTCCCCCCACTTTTTTTTGCAAGGCAAATGGGGTTAAGTGGCTTGCCCAAGGCCACACAGCTAGGTGATTATTAAGTGTCTGAGACCGGATTTGAACCGAGGTACTCCTGACTTCAGTGCCGGTACTCTATCCACTGTCCCACCTAGCTGCCCCTCCCCCCAACTTTCTTGATTTGATTGCTGCTTCTCTTTATTATTTATCTAGCAGCTTTGCACTTAATTCATAGTTTAGTTCTCTACACCCTTGTCCTAGTGTGGACTCTGGACATTGGAACTTTTTAGTAAATGTTGAATTAAGTTGCAATTCAAAGGAGGATGTACCAGACAAGGGGGTTCAACATTCTCTATGAAGAGAGGCAGTGGGTATATAATGTGAAGTACATTCTGAGGGGATAAAATTGGGAAGTTCTAGGCAAATCCCCTCTACCTTATTTTTCAGTTTCATTTGTAAAATGAGGGCTGGAGTAGATGATCCTAGAGGTGTCTTCCATCTGAAATTTTCTGATTCTAGAACCCAGAAGAAAGATCATGTCACTTCCCTTTTAATTTACATTCCTTCCTGCCCACTCCTATTTAAGGACAAAAGTATTTGTTTATAAATAAACATCTAGCTTCTCCTAGAGAGACAATTTCAGCATTTTAATTCAGATGAGAATTAGTATGGAGTGCCAGAGTGTGAAGGCTAGATCCCACTTGATCCTGTCCTCAGATGCTCCCTTGATGAACTCAAAATAAACCTCAATTTCTTTTTAGTATAAATGGAGATAATAATATATCCACTAACTATCTTAAGGAGTTGCTAAAAGGAATATATTTTGCAAACCTTAAAATATGACATGAATGGGAGTAATTATTTGAAGTATAGAACTAATCCTAATTCCAAGCTTGTCATTTTAATTGTCCCCTTTTGAAATCTTATGCTTTTCATTCTCTTCAATTTTTTTTGTGATGATTATTTTGTCACCCAACTCCTCTCAGTAATGTTCCCTGCTTTTCTGTCTCAGTGTTTGATTCTATCCATAATCACAGAGCTGGAGAAAACTTCTTGTTCAATTCCACTATTTCTGGTGAAGAACCAGAAAACCATTGGCTAAGAAGCAGCAGTGTCAACACCAAAAGTCTTTTGATTTGCTTTTTGCTTGTATTTTTATTTTTATTCCTAGCCCTTAGAGTAGTTATTAAATGTATGCTTCCTCCCCTCTGTCTTTTCCCCTCTCTCATCCTCCCTTTTTTCCTCTCCTTTCCCCTTCACCTTTTTTCATTCTAAGTTCAGCTACACAGAGATGGCAAAAGAGAAACATCAAGAAGAATACTGTGGAGGGCAGTAAACAGGCTGATATTAATGTCTTTTCCATGTTAATATTTATGATCTGATAAGTTCCAATATTGTAATTCTATCTCCTCATTTCTCCCCCTCCCCCACCATTTCCATTTAAGGGTACCAATGAGATAGATAAATTTATGCTTCTTGTTTGACTAATTCTTGGTTAATTTAAGTAATCCATTGGACCTAGAAAAAAGTGCCCAAATCTAATGCTACTGCTCAGCACTGAAACCCAGGCTTTGCAACTAAACCTTCTTGAATGAGATTTGACACCTAAAATCATCATAAATTTCAAGGGAATCCTTCCTCAAAAAACATTATAACTAGAAGTTGCTATATTTACTGAGGACCTATCAATTAGTATCCCTACTTTCCTAGATCTTTTTTCCATTCTAGAAACTTTAGATAGTCTCTTCTCTGAAAGATTTTATGTGTATTCAAAAACCCTTTTTGCTCTGTATTCTTTTTATAACAGTGGACACTTAATTCAACTTTCAAACCCAAATATCTCAGAAATGAAAGAAGATATTCTTTATCACTTCAATCTTGGGACTAGAACTCATGATTTACAGGCGATGTTTGGAGATGTAAAGGTAAATATACATACATTTATTTTTTCTTTAATTTTCCAGGGTTTTTTGCTTACTTTTATGTTAGGACCTTATTTTGGCAAATAGTGTAAGATATTGGTCTATACCCAATTTCTGAGAGACTGATTTCAGTTTTCAATAATTCTTTTTAAAAACCAATTAGTATATTCTTATCTCAAAAGCTTAAATCTTTACATTTGTCAAATATAAAATTATTGCAATCATTTACTACTGTATATTGTATATCCGCTTTGTTCCACTGATCTACCTTTCTATTTATGATTTTTTGGGGGGGATGTTTAAAATTTTTGTTACCTTTCTATTTCTTAACCAGCATCATTTAGTTTTGAAAATTACTGCCAGGGGGAGGGGGGGCAGCTAGGTAGTCAGTGGATAACCTGGGTTCAAATCCATCTGATCTCAGACACTTAATAATTACCTGTCTGTGTGGCCTTGGGCAAGCCACTTAACCTCATTTGCCTTGCAAAACCCTAAAAAAAAATTACTGCCTCATTAAATGGAAATCTTGTTCCTTTACTTTTTCTTTTGTTTTTGCTCGGCAATGGGGTTAAGTGACCTGCCCAGAGGTCACACAGCCAGGTAATTATTAAATGTCTGAGGCTGAATTTGAACTCAGGTCCTCTCAACTCCAGGACTGGTACTTTATTCATTGTGCCATAGCTGTCCCATCCATTTTTCATTAATTCCTTTGATATGCTTCTCAATGAATTATTTTTTTCTAGTTCAATATCATTTTTGGTGACTTTACTGGAATGGCATTGATATGTAGATTAATTTAGGAAGAATTGCCTTTTTAAATATATTGACTGTCCACAATTAATATTTCTTCAATTATTTAAATTATTTAATTCAATTATTTAAATAAGTTAAATTACTTATATAAAAAGTGTTCATAATTATATTCATATGTGCATTTAATTCTGAAAATACAATGCATTAAATTTCCTCCATTTAGTACTGGTCTGTTCTATGTCAATGTGATGACTGTTGATAAGGAGTTGATTGGAAATAGTGTGTTAAGTGTAAATAAGTGTATTAAGAGATTTTTTTTAAAGTTTTTTTTTTCCCTTTGCTTTTTGTAAGGCACTTAACCAAGGCCACACAGCTAGGTAATTAAGTGTCTTGAGGCTGAATTTGAATTCAGGTCCTCCTGACTCTAGGGCTGGTGCTCTATCCACTGTGCCACCTAGCTGCCCTTAGTTTTAATTTTTTTGAATATAATTTATTGATGTTTCTTGACAATTACATACATTCAAATGTATAAATAGAAATGAAAGAAACATGAGGTTGCGAAAGATTGTACAAATGATTCTAAACTCTCTTACTGTTTACAACATCTACAAATATGTAATTTTTAAATTTTATTTTAAAAACATTTTTTAAATATTTTATTCTTTTGGTTTTCCAATTACATGCAATGGTAGTTTTTACCAATCATTTTTTTAAGGTTTTGAGTTACATTTTTCTACCTCCTTCTCTTCCCTCCCCTCTCCATAACAGAAAGCAATCTGATTCCTTTAAACTCCATAGTTCCTTTTCTGGATATGTATGGCATTTTCCATCATAAGTCTTTTAAAATTGTCTTGGATTATTGAACTGCTGAAATGAGCAAGTCCTTCACCCCCATTGTTAAAGTGTAGGTGTTCTTCTGGTTCTGCTCATCTCACTCAGCATTGGTTCTTTCTTTTTTTTTGGCAAGGCAAATGGGGTTAAGTGGCTTGCCCAAGGCTCACACAGCTAGGCAATTATTAAGTGTCTGAGGCTGGATTTGAACTCAGGTACTCCTGACTCCAGGGCCAGTGCTCTATCCACTGTGCCACTTAGCCACCCTTGCATCAGTTCTTTCAAGTCTTTCCAGGCTTTTCTCAAATCCCATCCCTTATGATTTCTTGTAGAACAATAGTGTTCCATCACATACATATACCACAATTTATTCAGTCATTCCCCAATTGATGGGCATCCCCTCAATTTCCAATTTTTTGCTACACAGAAAGCTGCTATGAATATTTTTGTACATGTGGGATTTTTTACCCTTTTTTCAAAATCTCTTCAGGGTATAGACCCAGTAGTGGTATGGCTGGATCAAAGGGTATGCACATTTTTATTGCATTTGAGCATAATTCCAAATTGCTCTCCAGAAAATGTTTATATTTATTTTAACACAGCAGTTTTCATATCACTTTTCCTCTTTTAAAAAACACTTTAAAGTGTTAGATTGTTACTGTTATTGCTGTTTTTAATTTCACAATGATTATCAGTGTATCTTGTCCTCTGGCTTCTATTTTAAGATTCATTCTGCACCCCTTCACATAAAGTCTTCCCAGATAACTAGGAATCCTTCATAATTGTCATTTATTGTGCTGCAATAATGTTTCTGACTTTCATAATCTGTACCATGGCTTTCTTTTAGATGATTAATGCTGGTTATTTTAAAAGAAACCTTTGTGAATCTTCTATATTCCCTAATTCATACATGTGTGCGAGTATAGATATATACCTATATATACACACATTTTTTTTAATAAATTTTTTTGCAATCACTTATTTTTACATGGCAATTGGGTTAAGTGACTTCCCCAAAGTCACACAGTTAGGTAATTATTAAGTGTTTGAGGCTGAATTTGAACTCAGGTCCTCCTGATTCCAGGGTGGGTGCTCTATCCATTATGCCACCTAGCTGTCCCCATATACACAATTTTTAACCAATGCTGATCTTAGTGACTATAATCATGTATTTTTGTGTTTAAGCTGAATTTATTTATAAATTTTTATAATATATAATATATATTTATAAATATTTATAAATCATCAAATCCTCTGGGAAAAGAGTCCCCCATCCTCGTAGAGATTCACAATTTACTTTTTGTTAAACTTCTTCAGTTTGGATTTACTGATTTTTATAAATAGTTATTTTTTTCCTGGCAATTTATCAGGTCTTGGCAGGAGTTTTACTACTAAGGAATAAGACTTCCCTGTAAATATCACATTGAATCCATGATTTAGAAAAATATAGCAATCACAGCAACAGTTTTTTTTAACCAAAGAGATGTTCTTTTTTTCCTGGTGCTTGTTATGTTGCAAAGTATCTAAATATTTTTTACTTTAAATTCTTGATCTGCATATAGGCTTCATTTCCCCCCTATTCAACCCCAAGACCTCTCTTGCATGAAACTTTTCTGTGGGTTTTGTTATTTTTCAATGCCTCCATATTTCATGTATGTATACACTTTCTCACTTTTTAAAAAAACTCTTATTTTAGGGGGGCCAACCTTTATTTGGGTACTCAATAAAATACCATAATTCCGTGGGTCATTTGAGATTTATATGTTGTTATGTGATCTCTTTGTTAGTTTGTGTGTGTTGGAGGAAGTCCTGTTCGAATGAAAGCTTTCATTAGCTATATAGGAGAAGAGCTGGGACTTGCACCACCTGGCATGGACCATCCCAACATTTGTGAAGGAACTGACCGTTATGCCATGTATAAGATTGGACCTGTATTATCAGTTAGTGTAAGTAATATATCATTTAGTTATTAACTTGATTAAGCCTTCCTTTTCTTCAAGCCACAATCATACCTCTTCCTAATTTACAGAAAAGACAAATTATTTGTGAACTCTGATAAGAGATGATGGGGTACTACTGGGATTGGGAATTACTAAGATTCCTCTTTAGGTTATTTATTCAATTGTAAACGAAGGCAGTGTGCTGGAGTTTGGATTGTCAGTTCCCTTTAGGTTATTTATTCAATTGGAAATGAGATAGTAGGGGTACTATTGAGGTTAGGAATTTGAAAGTATTTCCATTAGGTTATTCATGCAATTGGAAATATGATGGTAGGAGTACTACTGGGGTTGTGAATTTCAATGTACTCTCTTTAGGTTATTCATTCATTTGGAAATGAGATGGGGTTGGGAATTTCAAAATATTCCCCTTTGGAAGTCTCTGCTTTCTGTGAGAGCTGTGGTAGATGTTGGGGAGATTTAGAAATTGGAAAATAGGAAAATGGACTGGCTGGCTTTGCTGAGGTGTAATCTGCATCCTGTGAGGCAGGACCCTTTTTTAGTGAGATTTAACATCTGAAGGATTAGAATATCTAATTACAAATCACTAATACAAATATGTAAATAAATTACTATTTGTATTGCTCCCTTGATCTCTGATTCTTTATCTCCCTTGAATCTTACTGACCCAGGGATGGCAGTATTAGCAATAAGTAAATCATCCCTTTTTTTGCTGACAGATGTGGAAACTGAAATAATGGTAAAGAGAATAAGCGATTTGCTCAATAATCACATGAATATTGTATTAGTGTCAGAATTCTGATGTCACAATTCTTCAGCTAGTTCTCTGAGTTATTTCATTTAGAATTTCAACATTTCAAAAGAAGTGAAACTATCAAATGATCATTTTAAAATTTGAATGGTTTTAAAACAAGAGAAGTCTCCCTTAGTCTGTTTTTTTTTTGATTTAATGTCTAGCTAATATTATATAGAATATGTTGCATGGTGTAGTGGATAGACTGTTGGACTTGAAGTTCCACTTTTGCCTTGGACGCTACTTGAATGATCTTGGGCATGCCATTGAATTCTGGATATCAGATTTTCCATCTATAGAATGAGGGTGTTAGAGAATTAAACTAATACCCCGTTTTATTTTGTATGTTTTTAAGGCTTAATCAATTTATTATGTATCAATGCTATTTATTAATTATTCTCTCTGAGGATCTGAATTTGAATGTTATGAACTTAACCTTATTAGTTGCAGGTTCTGGCTTTGTGCCTTAAACTATTTTGCATTGCTCACTAAGCCATCTTGTTGTTTCCCCCTGTACTCCTTTAAGAATCACAAGAAGAAAGGACTCGAGCCTTTCCTAAAATGAGCTTTTTTTTCCTCTCTCTCAAAAAACAGTTGTTTAGAAGAAGGTGAGAAATAGAGCCTTGGGTTTGGCGTAGATAGTATCTGAGTTCAAAACCTGTCCCTTATTCTTGAGTGAGTCCCTTAACTCTGGTTTGCCTCAGTTTCTCAACTGTAAAATGGGGATAATGATAATAGCACCTCCTGGGTTGTTGAGAGGATAAAAATAAGACTTTTTTTTCCCTGTTAAAACATTTCAGTTAATGTCTGCCTCTTCCTGACCCCATATTTTCTTGGCAAAGATACTGGAATGATTTATCATTTCCTTCTCCAGCTCATTTTAAAAAATGGTTTTGGTTTGTAAAATAAAACAATTTCATAATATAGTATAATAAAAAAGATAATTGCACATGGAACTCTTAATTTATTATGTACAGCTTGCTATTCCTATCTAATAAAGTTATCACCCACATGGCTATCATCAGACACAAATGGTTTATATATGTAAAGTTATTTTATACAGTCTTTTATCACTTTCTCTGGATGCAGATAGTCTTTTTTTAATGTACTTTATAATTAATTGGGATGTGTATATATATATATATATGTACATATAAAATCAAAATGACTTATTCACTCAAAGTCATTATTAAAACATTACTGTTCCTGTATATAAAGTTCTCTTGGTTCTGCTCATTCCCTCTTCATTATTTCATGCAAGTCTTTCCATGTTTTTCTAAGCTCATTAAGTTCATCATTTCTTATAGCACAGTGGTATTTCATCACAATCATGTGCCACAATTTGTTCAACTATTAACTAGGACTCAGTAGCTTGCCCTTCTCAGAAAATCTCAACCAGACTACAAGATCCCTGATCACCTTTGAAAATTGCTTACCACCGGATGTGTTAGGAGCCCAGGTCTGATGGAATTTATGATTAGCAATCTCATCATTGACCAAGGAGAAATGAGATAGACCTTTTTTCCTCAAGATGCTCTTTACTGATAATTAAAAACCTGCTGTCAGATCATTTCTTGAGAAGCCTCAGCTAGCTTTGCTAACAGCTAGCTTGATGACTCAATGGATAGAGTCCTGGGCTGGGAGTCAGAAAAACCCTGGTTCAAATTTGGCCTCAGTTATTCACTCTCTCTGTGATCCTGGGTACAAGTCTCTTGACCTCAGTTTCCTCTTTTGTAAAATGTGCTGGAGAAGGAAATGACAAACCACTTTAGTATCTTTGCCAAGAAAATCAGTAACAAAGCTTTGCTAATAAATTCATTGTGCTCTGTGCATTTTGGTTTCTTTATCACAGACTTTTATTACCATAGGTTGAAGTCACTGACTTCTAAGATTCCTTCCACTTCTAAGTCTATTAACCCACTTATGAATCTATGATTTTTTTTTTTTAGGATTTTTGCAAGGCAAACGGAGTTAAGTGGCTTGCTCAAGGCCACCCAGCTAGGTAATTAAGTGTCTGAGACCGGATTTGAACCCAGGTACTCCTGACTCCAGGGCCGGTGCTTTATCTATTGCACCACCTAGCCACCACTGAATCTATCATTCTTATGTGTGGCATGTCCTATATACAAATCAGAATTAACCTCAGCTGCCCTAGGCAAAGCTTTCAAACTGCAAGTCTCCAAAAGACACCAAGGTATTCAGTTTCAGACTGTCACAAAGTCGTGACTCCATGCAGGAGGCAGAAGCAAGATTAAAGACAGCATAGGCTACCTCTCCAATATTGAAATGATAGCTGACAGGAGGAGGAAACAGAAAAACTATAAATCACTTGGGGCCATTGTTTGCTCAAGGGTTATTTGCTCAAGAATGTTGTTGTATTATACACAGCATAATAATGGATGTTTTGTAGTCCAGTTTCATAGTCATCAAGCAAAGGATAATTAATCTTCCAGATTCTCTGTTTAAGAGGACAGAGATGTGAATTACATGTTTTAAAAAGATTTCCATAAAAAGAGTTTCAAATAAAATCAATGTTGGTGCTGAAAAAAGGGTAAGCTTCAGTCACTGGGGAGATTTGCTTATGAGGAACACCTGTTCCTACTCACTGCCAAGAAATTAAGACCATTATAATGCCATAGTCACCATTTAAGTAGACTTTTAAAATATAACTAATCAACAAAACATAAGACTATGCAAAAGGCCAAGAATATTGAATTTATGTGATAAGACAGTTTTAAATTCTAAAGTAATGATTTGATTAATATGTGTATAGTTTGAAATATTATTGAAGAGATGTTATTTCTAATTTTTTTTCTATATTTTTTTCAGCATGGTATGGGAATTCCTTCCATTGGAATCATGTTACATGAACTCATCAAGTTATTGTATCATGCCAAGTGTTCTGATGTCATCATTATTCGCATTGGCACATGTGGTGGAATAGGTATCTTTTCTAAATATGTTTTATTTTTCTAATAGCTTGGCTCAAATATTGATACAAGGTTATAGCAATATATATTATTTATTTGTACTTTTAAATACCTTCGAATAGTACAGAATTTAGTATAGCATGGTGCTGAGGCCTTGCTTGTAGCCACATCATGTTGTAGGATACCTGTCCTTATGTAGAAGTCTCCTTTGGAACAGCACAATAGACAGCCTTCTTTGTCTTTGCTCACATTGCATTTGTGCAAATGTTCTTGGTTGGAAAGCCTTGCTGTATTTGTCAAATATGCGCTCTTCTTTTAGGTCTCGAGCCTGGTTCAGTGGTGCTCACTAGAAAAGCTACAGATTCTTGCTTCAAACCTGAATTTGAACAAATTGTTTTGGGGAAACGGATAGTTCGAAGTACAGAGCTCAATGATGATCTGAATCAGGAATTAATGGCCTGTGCTAAGGAGATAAATGAGTTTAATACTGTGATGGGAAATACCATGTGTACTTTGGACTTCTACGAAGGTAAGGTTATTATTTGCTAAATGGATTTAAATAAATTAGAAACATCATATATACATACATATATATATATATATCAAAGGGTTTATTTATCCTCCATATACTTCCTAGGTCAAGCTCGGCTGGATGGTGCTTTCTGCTCATATACCGATAAGGATAAGCAAGAGTATTTACAGGCAGCTTATGATGCTGGAATCAGAAACATTGAGATGGAATCTACTATCTTTGCAGCCATGTGTGGTGCTAGTGGCATCAAAGGTATGCTCTGTTCTAAGCCATGCCCTCACAGTATTGTGGCAATGGAACTTTGCCAATTAGATATGACAAAGAACAGGAAGACAAATGCAAAGCATCTGTATGCAAAATTAAAATATGGACAAATTCTGTATGTAAAACACAACAAACTTGGTGCACTTTTAAATATATATTTGTAAGTTGACTATTTGGACTTCAGTTCATTTCCTTGTAAAAAAGTTTTTAATACATGGCAATTAG
The DNA here is from genome assembly GCF_037893015.1 of Macrotis lagotis. Classification (NCBI taxonomy): domain Eukaryota; kingdom Metazoa; phylum Chordata; class Mammalia; order Peramelemorphia; family Peramelidae; genus Macrotis; species Macrotis lagotis. The sequence goes on from NC_133665.1 coordinate 116,689,693, forward strand.
ATTCTCAGTTCATCAAAGCCTATGAATTCCATGAAATCTTTAAATATCTAGGAAATGCATTTTTTTTTTGGTTTTGATTTGGATATTTGATACTGTTTAGATGTGACTTTAAAAAAATTTATTTAAGGCAATAGGATTAAGTAGCTTGTCTAAGGTCATCTAGCTAGTTGTCTGAGGCAAGATTTGAACTCAGGTACTCCTTGGTTCTAAGGCTGGTGCCCATTCTACTGTGCCATCTAGCTACCTCCCAGATATGATTCTAATTATAGTGTCTTATAATCTAAAATGCTTTCTTTCTTTTTTTTTTTTTTTTGCAAGGCAAATGGGGTTAAGTGGCTTGCCCAAGGCCACACAGCTAGGTAACTATTAAGTGTTTGAGATCAGATTTGAACCCAGGTACTCCTGACTCCAGGGCCGCTGCTTTATCCACTGCGCCACCTAGCCACCCCTATCTAAAATAATTCTGTCTGCTTTGGTTTGCTTCACAAAATCCTACAACTTTTTGGCTAATGTTGATTTTGGTTTGACCCTAAAATGCCTTTTAAGAATCAGATTTCACAGAATTATAGACGGATAGAATCTTAATTCTAGTGAGCCATTCTAATTATATGGTCCAATTTTTTTTTTTTTATGTTTTTGCAAAATTTATTTAAGGCAATAGGGTTAAGTGGCTTGCCCAAGGCCCCACAGCTAGGTAATTATTAAGTGTTTGAGGCCGGATTTGAACTTAGGTACTCCTGATTCCAGAGCTGGTGCTCTATCTACTGTGCTACCTAGCTGGCCCAGCGCCACCTAGCTGCCCCCAAATTTTTCATTTTCCAAATGAGAAAAATGAGGATTTTAAACAATGGTTTGCTTATGGTCATATAAAAAGTTAGTGGTAGAACCAGGGGTAGAATTTGATTCTTGAGGGAAAAGAACAAAATCAAACCATTAACAAAGCCTAATCCTGTATCCAGGGTTTGAGGATTAGAAGGAAGGAAAAGGAACAAGCATTTTAGCACCTACTCTCCAAAGGTTCCCTGCTAATTGTTTTACAAATATAACCTCATTTGATCCTCAGAGCAATCTTACATATTATTTGCATCAAATGTTTGAGAAACTAAGCAAATTTTAGGTGACTTGCCAAAGATCACACAAGTATCTGAGGTCATCTTTGAACTCAAGTTTTCCTAACTTCTAGGACTTATCCTTTGACCTCCAGGCTCTATCCATTGAGCCGTCTAAATGGCCACTAGATACAACCCATTTATTTTCAGAGCTTATTTGCTAAAATATCTCCCCTGACTGTTTTTCCTGCTACAGGACAGTTTTCTAAAAGGGCTATGTTTTGATATGAAGTGAAAGAGTGAGGGTAGAGTAAAAGGTCATAATTGAATTTGAAATAAGAGGTTTGGATTACATTCCTGCCACTTAACTTGTATGAATCTGGATAAATAATTTAACCTTTCTGGGTTTTAGTCCATCTGTAAAATAATAGAGCTAATCTCTAAAAGTCCTTTCCACCTCTGAATCTCTGATCTTGTGGGTCTCTAGAATTTTCTCAACTCTGTGCTGCCAGCTCTGGTTTTTATTCTGGGTTCTGCACATATATTTTCAGATTTCCATTGGTGTCCTTTGGAATCAGTCAACTACCTTCCAAAACACTAGGAAAATCAGGATAGTGGATTTTACTTTTCAAAGAAAGTTTGAATAAATAAGCTTTTTGTTCCATTTCTTTTGTATAACAAATTGGGAAAATATCTTTGTTAAACAAATTAAACCTGCTCTAACTTGGGTGAGTCAAACCTGACCAGAGACAGTACCAGTTAATCAGACAGAGAGGTTTATTAATTATTTTTGTTGTGAGGAATGGATTTGCAAATAATGGGATTACACTATTCCTTGGAACAACTTGGGCAGGGAATATATACATGCATTTTTGGGCTTTGAATGATCTTCCTAGGACAAGCACACCGTGCTGGACAATAAATACAAAGATTGCATCATTTGTGATCAACCCAGCCCTGTGGGAACTGATCCACTACACTTAATATAGACAAATTTGCAGGACTTGTGATGAGTAAAACAAATTAGTACTTTGTTTTCACTCTTTCCCAGGTCTAGAGGATGCCTGTGAATCATCTCTAGAAACTAGATTATTATTGTTAAATTCATTACACATATACTGATCAATTAAAATCTTTATTCCACATTGTTTCAATTTTATTTTGTACTATAAAAGTATTCTTTGTTCCAGTAACCTTTACTATAAAATAGATTTTGATAAAGTAAATTTTATTTTCCCACTGACTTCCATTATAATGACAAGAAATGGGTTCCATCAAAAAATATTTCCAGATAGTTTGAGGAAAAACAATAACTTTCTATTAAAATTTTACAATAATATGACAGAGACTATAAGAATCCAAATAGAACACTGAGAGAAAATTACAGCAAAGGATCCAGAATTCTGGCACTGTAATTCTGCGCTTCTGCCGTCATAGCGGGGTATATATTATTCTCTTTGTAAATGTAGCAGCAGCTGAAGTGTTTAACAGTTTTCACTAGTCTTAGATTATTTGAATTGAATGCTGTCTTTGCTAGCAATAATTCCATAGTAGCACTTATACATTTATTATGGTGTGAATAGGAGGAGCCGATCAGACATTTGGTTAATGTCTATGGTGATCAAGAAATTATTAGGAAATTATTGTTTGTAATGACTATCCTAACTCCAATTTAAGGCTTTATTTATTTAACTGAAGGCAGATAACTAGGTAGAATTTATTACTCCTAACACCAGGAAGGCATATTTATTGTAAGCATTCTAAATATATTTTTGTTTGTATTTACCTTAACTTTGTTACAAACAATATATAGGAAGTGAATTGAGCAAGTAGGCTGTTAGTTTAAATCAAGTTTAAATCTTTATCTGGGTCTGTGAACCTTCTAAAAAAATTTTGTTAACTACATTCCTTTTTTTTTTCTTTTTGCAAGACTATAGATTAAGTGGCTTGCCCAAGGCCACACAGCTAGGTTATTATTAAGTATCTGAAGCCAGATTTGAACTAAGGTACTCCTGAATCCAGGGCTGATGCTCTAGCCACTGTGCCACCTAGTCACCCTATGTTATCTACATTTCAATATAATCATTTTCATTAAAATGTTATATTTATTTTCTTAATTTAAAACACTCAGAGGAGTCCTTAAACTTCAATATACTGCCAAAGGGGTCCTTGACACAAAAATTAAGAATTTGAAATTTAGGGGCAGCTGGATGGTACAGTAGATAGAGCATGGTCTTTAAAATCGGAAGACCTGAGTTCAAACGTAACCAAAGATGCTTGATATTTAACTAGCTGTATGATCTTGGGCACATTATTTAGAACCATTGCCTTGCAACCTCCCCCCACCCCTCCACCCCCCAAAAAATTAAGATTTAAATGGATGTTCTTTTCTTTTTGCAATGTTGACTAGTTAAGAAAGTCATCTTTCTTATATCCATTAGTGGTACTTTAATTACTTTATTCCTACTGTTTCCTTCCCCTAGGGAATATAATGTTTGAACAGACTTTTAGGGAAAACAGTTTTCAGGTAAACTTTTTTCAGTTGAGAGCTTTGAGAGGTGCTCTGAAGAATCTATTTATATGAAGAGAGACTATTCAATATCTAAATTGTTCATTTAAAAACTAAAGAAATCAAGAATATTATGAACCTTACAACCCATGATTAATCTTGCAGATAGCTCATGCCTTTAAAAAAAAGAATTTTCTCATTATTTGTTCTCCTTTTTATCTTGTACTTGTGAATTTGAGGAAGTTAACCAGATGATTTATAAGGTTCCTTCTAGCTCTTAAAACAGACAAGGTTCTAAGGGTGAAAATCAAGAGGAAAATGTATTTGTTACATTTTAAAACTTATTTTTACTTCTATTTAGGAGACAACTGAAAAAAATTGTTCAGAATAGTATCTTTTTTTTAGGTTTTTGCAAGGCAAACAGGGTTAAGTGGCTTGCCCAAGGCCATACAGCTAGGTAATTATTAAGTATCTGAGACTGGATTTGAAACCAGATACTCCTGACTCCAGGGATGGTGCTTTATCCACCTAGCCGCCCCATAATATCTCTTAAAAAGTTTCAGTTTTTAGTATTTTTGTATTTAATTATTTATTTCAAATTGGTCTGAATTGTTTGATGAGGAAACTTTTACCTTGGAATAGCAGGTATGAAGAAAGCAGGAAAACATGAGTCCTGATCTCTCTTCTTGGTGGCATCCAGGGAGCTTTCAAACCAGAAACTCTTGGTTTACCCTATATTTATTTTGCCATGGTTCTTTTTAAGGTTCAATCTGAATGATGGTTCAATTTTCCTGACATTTTTGGTGCATTTTGCAACAAAGTAGATAAAAGTTCTCATATATGTTATTTTACTTCATTTTAAAGGACAACAGAGAATCAACTTTTGAATGGATGTGTTCTTTTTTCCCTTTTACAGCCGCTGTTGTATGTGTTACCCTTCTGAATCGTCTTTGTGGAGATCAGATTAGCAGCTCCCATGAGGTTCTCGTTGAGTATCAAAAGAGACCACAGAAGTTAGTGGGATTCTTCATCAAGAAACGCCTAGGAGGAAAAACATGAAAAACTTGTTTGTTTATTTCTGGGTTTTGAGAGATCCTGTAATTGTTTACAGTTAAAAGTAATGAATCTCAATTGTATTCTTTCTAGCATTTTGTAAAACAAAAATCAAATAAATGTGACTTGTTCTTTTTATATAATTGTTCTGATGTTTTGGCAAAAATAAGAGAATGTATTATTCTTTCCTGGGAGAAGAATCTTGGTCCATCAAAGATGTCTTTTTGTTAAATTTACTAAGGGACACCATTTTAAGGGATTTTAACTTGAATGAAGCAGCAATCTATTTAAATATTTTTACAATAGCCACTAGAGGGTACCGTGGGCATCTGAAAAATACTTGTTCTAAGGCTCCTCTAGGCAATAGGTTGTCTCTCACTGGCTTGACTCTAATCTGTTCATTAGGTAAAATTAAGATGTCATGTACAGGAATGTTTGTGTGTGTGTGTGTGTGTGTGTGTGTGTGTGTGTGTGTGTGTAGGTGTTTTGTGTTTGTGTATGTGCGCACATACATAACCAATCCAATCACTTGACATATTCCTATATAATACCACATCTTCCCTTCATAGCTGGCTATTGAAAAAGCTTCAGTAAAATACCATTAACTAGGAAAACAATTTAATTGGAATAGATAATATGTTATAAAAACTGTATTTTTCTAGAATATAATAGATTGGATCTAACTCTTTCTAGGGGCAAATCCTTGGGTCCAGCTACATCTAGAATCAGAATCATTTTCTAGGTGGGAATTAACCTTGCTCTCATCTCACAGCCTGGGAAGTTCTCTATCTTATTTTTAGATTTCCTGTCTCACTGTGAAAGGGATGAGGATACTTCGTGTTAACTCATGACTAGTTTAGCAAGTGCTGTAGAAACTAATGATTTTCCGGATTGCAGCTGCATACACAAACAAGCAGGATGTTGTCTTGAAGGTCCTGGAAACAGTGTTTCCCAAGATTTGAAATTTTGCTATGCTTTGATCTGTCTCTGAAACTCTAGACCTAAAAGGGAATGTTTATAAAAATTCCTTAGAAGCTAGGATCCTTCTGACCTTAACTGATTGACATAAATCTGATATTCAAAGTAAGAAAGTAGCAAAAATGGTCTCAGATACCTTTGTATGTGATTGCTTGGTTTTTGTTTGAAAATTTTTTTTAGTTTTTGCAAGGTAAAGTGACTTGGTCAAGGTCACACAGCTAGGTAATTATTAAGGGTCTGAGGGTAGGTTTGAACTCAGGTCCTCCTGATTCCAGGGCTGTGCTCCATCCACTGCACTACCCAACTTTCAAATTTTTGAGAACATTCTCCATTCTTGGAAACTCACTTTGCTTGAGAAAAGTTGATGCTTAAAAGCATCAGATTCTGGTTTCAAGGAGATCCACCTGGCTGAGATCCAACAATTATTCAGATTATCTTTCACTTTTGTTCTAGAGTGATCCGGGATACTTTAAATATTAGAATGTAGGGAACAGTAGCTGTTTCAGTTTCTAGGTTTTTTGTTATGGTACCCACCTTGGTTCCAAAGCTTTCAAAATTGAAATAATACGTCTGTATTTAGATTTTTGAATCTTGTACAAGGGAATGAAAGGCTCTAAAAATATTGTAGCAAATAAAATGAAATGTTTATAGATCTGGAATAAATCATTAACCAAAGGAAGATCAGATTAATTTTCTGAAAAAATTTTTGAATGGACTGATTGGAAAGAGAATTGAGATTATAAATTAAATCAGAACCTCTTGTTTCTAATCTAGCTTTGAAAATTACTGCTTTATGACCATGAAAAAGTCTCATTCTTTAGGTATATTGTCATCAGTATTTAATTTAATTCAATAAGCAGTTCAATTATCTACTGATTGTAGAACTTTATGTGAAGCCCTGTGGATGATACCAGGTTTTGGTAATAGTTAACTATCTTGTGTTGGAAAATGTCATCCATATCCAGAGAAAAAATTAAAATCTGAATGCAGACCAAGCATACTGTTTTCATCTTTTAAAACTTGTTTAATTTTTTCCTTTTTCATTTTTCCCCCTTTAGATCTTATTCTATTACAACATGACTAATATGGAAATATGTTAAACATGATTTCTCATGTGTAACCTATATCAGATTACTTGCTTTCATGGGGGGCATAAAAGGAGATAGGTAGAAAAATCTAGAACTCAAAAACTTACAAAAAGATGAATATTGAAGATTATCTTTGCATGTAATTTGGAAAAGATATAACATTCAAGAATGAAAAAAAAAACACCAGGGGCAGCTAGGTGGTGCAGTGGATAGAGCCCTGGCCCTGGATTCAGGAGGACCTGAGTTCAGTTCCAGACTCAGGCACTTAATACTTGCTTAGCTGTTGGCCTTGGGCAAGTCACTTAATTCCACTGCCTTGCAAAAACCAGAAAAAGAAGCCAGGTACTGTTTTCTCAGATGTTACAGTTACAAGGAAATGCTATGAATGCAAATACTTTTATTAAATCTATTTTTTTATTAATGACCTCGATACAATCTTTTGAGATATAATGGGGCCACCTTAGCTTAAGAGTTGAAAGGATCCTAGACATAATTTAGACTAAATCCTTACTTTAACCAGGAAAAAACAAACCTAGAGATTTGCTCAAGATCATGTGCTAGTAAATAGCAGAGCCAGATTTAGAACCTGGATCATCCATCTCCAGATTCACTGTGGTTCCCACTACCATATGTTAGAAATGAGGTGCCCTAGAAATGCAAATTGTAGTGATTATTTTTCTTCATTTGGAAAGCAAGAGAAACTAATCTACTGAGGAAATTATGACTCAAGGAAGCACCATATGCAAAGGGAACAAGTAGCATATACAATAATGTTTAAAATGGGAAAATAATCCTTTTCCATCTCTGAGGTTGTGCTCAAACTGTCATATGGCTTAATTTGAACAGAATTAATGGCCCCATTATTGAGAACCTTAATGTATTGACTGTTGTGGGTTTTCTGTGTCACATTTAGTCCCCAGAGACCTTCATAGTAGCGCTGAAGGAATGACCAAAAAAGAATCAGCTTCTTGGAAATCTCCATAATGTGGGGGTAGAGTGAAAATTTGGCAAGATATTCTATTACAGTGGAAGGGCGATGGGGAAGGAATCCATCCTCTTCTGCACTGGCAGTTTTCCCCTCAATTTCTATGCAGCTAGGTGATGTAGTGGATAGAAGACTACCCTGGAGCCAGTATGACCTGATTCAAATCTGACCTCCAAAACTTGATAACTTATTAGCTATGTGACCTTGGGCAAGTCATATAATTCTGATTGCCTCTCTCATATAGGGCCATCTCTAGTTGTACTATCCATATCTGGTCACTGGATCCAGATGGCTCTGGAAGAGAAAGTGTAAGAGACAGCTTGGACTGTGCAGCCCTGGAACCAATCACACTCATTTTTATGAGTTTAAATCTGGCCTCAGACACTTAGTAACAATGTAAGCCTGGACAAATTACTTTTTTGTCTCAGTTTCTTTTTCTGTAAATTGAGCTGGAGAAGAAAATGGCAAACCACTCTTGCATCTTTACCAAGAAAACCCTAAATTAGGGAGTTTGACCCAACTGAAAATGACTGAACAACCATGGATCAGTCCTGTGCAAAGCCCTGGGGATACAAAGGAAGACAAAAGACAATCCTTGCTCTTGGTAAAATCTCAAAAAAGTACTAGCTAGAGATAGACAAGGCAAAGAGGTAATCAGGTAATCACAGAGGGAAAGCAATCAGATTAGGGGGAATCTGGAAAGAATTCCTACAGAAGGTGGGTCCTGAAGAATGGACTGGGAAGTCCGGAATTAGAGATAAAATGAGATAATGGGAAGTTATACTGACATAATTAGAGTTCCTGGAAATACTATTTATACAGAGTTCCTTGAAATACTGTTTATACAGACTGGGGTTTGGTCAAGGTCATAGGTTCAGAAGGATAAAGCTGCTGGTTTAGGTTAAAGGAGGCCATTGATTAGTGTTGTGAGTGAAAGTTGCTGTTTTGAATGATAAAGACTTAGGTTATAAAATCTGAGCATGCCAATTTATTAGCAAAGCTAGTAGCTGCTTCACAAATTGGATCTAAGACCTCAGTAGACAGAGGGACCCTTTGGGAATTAATAGCATTCTTATAGTCAATAATGAGGAACAATTGATTTATATGATCTAGAGTAACTCGGGCACTTTCTCTTCTGATTGACCAGAGTTTGATCATCTCCAGAACATCCTGGTCCATTTTGCATTCATTACAAAGTATCCTGGAACATTTTTGTAATAACCCCAGAATGTTCCAAGATAGGTACATACATATAAAACCTTATGCAAAGCTGACTTTTCAAAGACTATTTTGCTAAAAGGCTGGCAGCTATGGATAGAGTATCAGGCCTGAAGTTAGGAAGTCTCATCTTCCTGAGTTCCAATCTGACTTCAGATACATACTAGTTGTGTCACCCTGGGCCAATTACTTAATTTACTTCATTCTCTTCATCTGTGAAATGAACTGGAGGAGGAAATGTCAAACCATCCAAGTGTCTTTGCTAAGAAAATTCCAAATGGGGTCATAAAGAGTTGGACAAGACTTAAAATTGTCTGAACAATAAATGTATCAGGAAATGCAAAATGAAAAGAAAAATTTCCTCATAGCCTGTTTGTTATTTCATTTTTAGAGGTACCTATAGTTCAAATTCATTAATAGCATGTTGGTCAATTTTTGTTTCTTCCTTTAGCCTAATCATTCTGTTAGCCCCCAAGCTCCCCTGGGGTTCAGAACTACTCTGAGTATTGAATCAAAATTTGTATCTCCCTGGATTAAGGACCACCACCTCTCTAGTGCTATTTCTAAGTCTTAAAAAAACAGACACATAAATTAGCATTTCTGGTAGCCAATAAGATTTTGTGATAGATAAATAAAACCTAATTAATTGAAAGCAACTGGTAAGGAACAAATTTGCACATGTAGTTAACAGTAGGAGGGTCAAGTGACTTTGCTAGGAGGCACACTGGTCTTGAGATAAGATCTTTCCATTAACAAATTCTCTCCAGCATGGAACTATGTATGTATGTAAAAGCAATAACACTTAGGATAGCTTTAAGAAATATTTGCTGACTGACCTACCTGGAGCAAATCTCCTAACCTCTTCTGGCTCCATTTTCCTCATCCATAGCATGAGAGTCTTGGATTGGATAAAATCTAAAATGCCTTCCAGTTTTAAATCTGTCTTCCAATGACTTCTAATCTGTACTTAGATATTCATATTCTCAAACATTGATTTCATGTAAATCCCTAAAATGATTCAGATTGATTCTGTATCATTTATTTATTGATCCTATTTAAAATTTCTTGATTTTTCCTTATAACTACTTTAGTCATGGATCTTTGTCTCTGACTTTAACTTAATTCAGGATTCAGTGGGCTTGTAATGGGTGGAGAAATCTTGTTCTCTTGCTAATCGCTGTTCTATTCTTGTTTTGTTGCAATAAGGGAGTCAATTCTATTATCTTTACCACTAAGCTATCCTTCTAGACTATCTGGTTTGCTGTCTAAAAAAGTCTGCAAGGCCATTATCTTGCAGATTGACTAAAGCAATTAACATTTTTTTAATCTCAGGAAGTAAAGAGAATGTTATTGCTAGCCTTTTCATTAACCCAAACTTTCTTCTAACCAATCATATTGTTTTTCTTGTCCTCAATCCCATGATGTCATTGATCCTGTTCTGTTCTTTGTTCTGTATTCTCCAAACCTATAAAAGAAGGGCTATTTTTATCTGAATTCTTAGATATAAATGGAGGCCAACCATTGACCCATTTATTGACAGTTACATGTAGACATATTAATAAATGTTATAGATCAGAAAAATATGCCTTGGTTTACCCTTTTGTTAAATTTCAATTGTGCTAGCTTTAAAGAAAAAAAAATTCCAAGACGGAAACAATCAGTCAGTAATATCTCAATTCTTTGTACCAAAGGCATGGAGAAAACAAACTTATTTTGCAGTGCCAGATTAAGTTGTGAATTTATGAATCCTTGGATATGTTCCTTTATTTTCATGAGATCTGATAAAAAAGATTGGATACGGCTTGTACTTGCAGGAAAGTTAGTTACTTTTAATTTTTTATCATGAAAACTTTGTTTTAAACAAATCCAAATTTGCTTTCCAAGCAGAGAAAGGCTACCTCCAATTTTGTCTAAATAACTTTGGCTTTTTTTGTTTTGATATGTTTTTAATGTTGGTTTAAGAAATTACATCATTACCAAGATAAGATCCAAATGGTTACAGGACTTAGACATAAAAAACAATACTATAAGCAAATTAGAAGATCAAGGACTAGTCTACCTGTCAGATCTATGGAAAGGGGAACAGTTTATAACTAAGGAAGAGTTGGAGAACATCACTAAAAACAAATTAGATGATTTCGATTACATTAAATTAAAAAGTTTTTGCATAGATAAAACCAATGTAATCAAGATCAAAAGAAAAGTAGTAAATTTGGAAACAATCTTTACAACTAATGATTCTGACAAAGGACTCATTTCTAAAATATATAGAGAACTGAGTCATATTTTTAAAACAAAAAGCCATTCCCCAATTGACAAATGGTCAAAGGATATGCAAAGGCAATTTACAGATGAGGAGATCAAAGCAATCCATAGCCATATGAAAAAATGCTCTAAATCAAGAAATTACATTATTACAAGAGTATTCTCTGATAGGACTTACTCCTCTGAGTATTGAAAAACCACATCTTATGTTTTTCCTTTGTACTTTTTGCATTTTCTTCCTATTCTTCCTGGTTTCATTCTTAAATGATGAGTTCCAAAAAAGCTTAAACTGATGTTAAAATTAAATTGTACTCTAATAATTCTGAAGAGTGTTTTGTAAATTGGCACATAGAAAAGTGCCTAATTGTTTATCTGGAGTTTACTCTACCAGATGAAGCCTGTGGCACTTTCATTTAAACAGTTCATTTTGTTGTAAAATTATTCTGATTTAGAATGCTACAGTTGGCCTATGGCTTATTCTTTCAATAGGCAGTTTGGCATAATAAAAGAATCTAGATACTAAATATGTTTAGTGCTAGTCTTTCACTATTTTATCTAACTTTCTTTTCTTTACACATTCTTAATATTTTCTCTCCAATTTCCACATGGTTTAACTGTACAAAGTTGTGAACTGTGTCATTAAGATGGTTTGATAGAAAATCTGGATGTTCTTGTTAATAAAACCATTTGTACATGGATTAGCCAGTGATAGAACCCCAAATCATGGTAGTCATTCTATAATTGATACAATTCCTTCATATAGAAAGCCATGGACTTTGGTCAAACTCTGATAAGAGTAAGATGAAGATGAGAATGACTTTGCCCCAGGATGGGTTGGAAATTTGTCTGGGACATAGGACATTTAGAGGGTAGTGAATACAGTGTTTTTCCTCTAGAGAAGATGTTATGGATGGAGTTGGTCTTGGGATAGAGTGGTTTTGGGGTAGAGCAATATAGAGGAGCAGTTCCCCTGGTGGTTAGTAGTTCAACCGTGAATCTTTTTCTATTTGCTGGAATTTAATATGGAATGGGGAAAAGATAATGTCAGAACCAAGAACTATGGAGAGACAGGAGGATGGGTTTGGCTCTCCCTTGTCTTGTTCTGGCTCTGATTATCCTTATCCCTCAAAAATTTGCTATTTTCTATTTGTCTTCTGCTATTTGTCCCTACTCCTAAATTTGTACTAAAGTCTTCTAAAAGCTGCTGGATAAACTTATTTTATGTAGAAATTATTTATTTTAGTCCTAATGAACTTCATAGATTATATTAATAGAACAAATATGTATTTTAGTGTGACAAAAACTGAACTAGATAATGTTGATGTTTTAATGTATTGTGCAAAGAGTCAAGCAGATGCTCAGTAATTTATAAGAGAAAGCCAATATTTAGGCTAGCAATATTTAGTAATCAAACACAAAATGATATGAAGATTAAACAAATGAATGGGTGATATTTTCCGCATTTAAACAGAATTAAAAAAAGAATGTTAGCTATTGAAGATAAATGGAAGCTAGCTAGACTGATAAGAACTATATGTATGATATAAAAAAAATTCATTTGGTTCCTGAGAAATGATAGCAGGGCTCTTTTTGATAGAATAACATATAATGATTCTGTTGTCAGAAAGAATTACCCAGGATGGTGTTTTAAACTGAGATAGGGCCTCAATAAAATCCTTTTCCAGGATAGACAAAAGATAATAAATTGAGATTCTGAATCTCAATTGTAACATCCTATTAGACTCTGGGCAGTCAGTCTTAAAAAACAATCATGAGATATAGGACCAATGCTCAGAGTTCAGTTTATAGAGCTGAAACTTCATTTTTTCCTCTCTATATATAAACATAGTATTCATCTGCACATCTAGAAAAGCCATTCTGACCTTGGGAATGGAGTATGGCATTTCCTACATTTTAAGTATTTCCTCCACTTCATTTTTTTATATGAGCCAATGATTTCATTCTTAATATTCTATTTTTTGCTTTTATATATATATATATTTTAATTTTTTTAATTTTTTAGATTTTTCAAGGCAATGGGGTTAAGTGGCTTGCCCAAGGCCACATGGCTAGGTAATTATCAAGTGTCTGAGGTCAGATTTGAACCCAGATACTCCTGACTCCAAGGATGGTGCTCTATTCACTGTGCCACCTAGCTGCCCCGCTTTAATATATTTTTAAATAAAATTTTCACAACTAAGAGTTGTCGACCTTTGCCTAAATTTCTTCTTCTGGGACTTTTGTAAGGATAGTGCTGAGAGGGACAGTTGAGAATTAGATGAGTGGGGCGATAATCCTTCTTAGTTGGGTCCAGATTTGGAGTTGGGTACACGTTTCAATTGCAATTCTAAAAAAGGGGTTAGGCTTAAGGTCACCCCAAAACAAACATGAACAATCCACAACATAGTAAAATTTTGGTAGTTAGGTGGCATATTAGAGCATCTAGGTAGTGTAGTAGAGAGTAGGACCTGGAGGCAGGAAGACCTGAGTTGAAATCCAAACTCAGACACTTACCAGCTACATGTGACTCTGGGCAAGTCACTTAACCTTGTTTGCCTGGATTTTCTATATCTGGAAAAGGAAATTGAAAACCATGCTAATATCTTTGCCAAAAAAAAAACACACCAGATTGGGTCCTGAAGAGTTGGACATGAGAAATGACCGAGTAAAAAAGGGCATATATGTATATCTTGTGAATTAGGGCAAATCACTCATTCTCCCTAGGTTTCTATTCATCATCTTTAAAATGATGGCGTTTGATTACAAGACACTGGAGGTCCCTTCTAGATCTCAACCAATTATTCTAGGATTATTTAATGCAGTTCAACACAGCAAATACAGATTAAGCTCCTCAGAATAAGCAAAAAAAAAAGGGATGGGCTGGTTATATAGCAGGTGTGAAGGACAGTTGAAGACAGTCCACATACTACATTAATATCCTCGGATGTAAAGAAAACACTCAGCACACTGGATGTACCCCTGGTGGTGAATTTATGGAAGGACATGGGAAAGATCTAATTAAGATGATTGGGTTAGGAACTATAAACAGTTATCTTTTCTTCATTGTGACTTTCCCCAACCTGGTTTTGTTATAACATAGATCTATATAAGAAATTAAATGGGAATTTTTTTTTGAGTTTGCAGAAGTCACAAATGATATGGAAGACTAGCCGATGACACAAAACCTCTGACTAAATACTTAACACAAATGTTGCAATAATGTAATCTAAATACCCTATAAAAGACAAAGAAACAGAAAAAGAAAAAGAAAAAATCAAACTTCTTCTCTGGTGCAAAGGGAAGGTCAAGAATTTTTTCATGGATTTTCCAAGTCATATGTGAAAAAGATAACTATAATTGGAAAGGAACATACACATCAATGGATTCATATGTCCACTGGAGTATCTGAGAGTATTTGAATGCTAAGGATTATATAAGTGAAATGGTTGCAATATAATGATAAAATAGTTGTCACTCTTGTGCTTACCAAGCAATAGAAAGAGAATTAATATTGAAAAAACTGTTCTAAATGACCAGATCATGTTATGAACCACCTCAGTATCTAAAGTCTATATACAGTAGCAACTCAATAAATGATTGTTGAATGAATGAAAGTGTCATAGGAGATTGGCAGCATTTATTAAGTGCTTATTACATATCGTGTTAGGCTCTGGGGATAGAGACAAAAACTTTCAAAATTCTGCCCTCATGAAATTTACTACATAAGCTGGAAATTGAAACCAGTTTAATCCCTTTATCATGTGGTGACTCTTTAAATACTGATACTCCAGTGAGGTCTCTGTCAAGATTAAGAGTTGTGGGGGTCCAGTCTCCACGGGATCCTTGGAACCTGACAGGAGGGATAGAGTCGGCGAAATGAGTTGAGTCAACAAGTGTGTATAGGCAGGAGCAGGTTGACTGACTGTCAGCTGCTTGGATTTATTTTTATAGTTTCAGAATCATGTATGTTTCAAGCAAGCAAGCTGAGATCATTTCCTTGGTTACAAGAGTGTACAATTTTCATCATCAGTCATATAGTTTATATGGTTACAAGTTTTAATCATGTGATTACAAGCTTAAGCAATAATCAGATAGTTAACTGATTTCTTATTCCTACTCGGACCATGATGATCTTAACCTGTCTGTTACCTTATTTATTACTACATTGTATAATTGTTAATTTATTTAAAGTTATTAATTAAACAATTCTTTTAATGGAAACTTTTTTATATTTTTTGTGTAAGTAATGTTTTTCGATACACTTCCTTAACAATCTATAGTGAGGGTTTTTATGCTTGTCCACCCATCTGTTAACTCTTACAATAACCAATTTTTCTTTCAGGTCTTGTTGGTAGAAACCACAGTTTCTGTGACTTTTTTTATTCTTTCCCATGAAACTAAGGCTGCTGGAGTTCATGTATCAGTCACCTGTATAACTATTTTCTCACCATCTTTTTCATATATTCCTGTGTATGGTAAGGGTGGCAAAACTATTAATTTCCCTGGAATTCTATCTTACCCATCTTGTATCTGTTTTCCCTGTATATATTCTGGCATCTCCTTGGAATTCCCAGTGTTGAGTTTTCCAGAGATTTCATAATGTTGAAGCCTTTTGTATACCTCAGGGAGAGGCAGTCCTGTTAAATTTAGACAGAGTTTACAATCTGTTTTATTCAAGGAATTTTTCTGAAATCCTTCCTTTATAGTCATTCCAGTATTAGGGTGAGTAAATATTATAATCAATAATAAACCTATAAATATTGGTATTCATGAAATCCCTATATATATTGAAGAAGGAAATGTTCCATCAGGCAGTGTGACTGCCTTGAGTCTTCTTGCTGTGACTGTGTCAAACAGCTTAGAGACACTGGCTCCCAACAAAGAGTCATGAGTAGAAATTGCAGAGAATCAAATTTAGGAAGGGAAAATTCCTAATGATTGTTTTTGGCCTAGATCTTAGAGTGTATTGGTTTAAGGAATTTATGGTCTTAGAGTGATGGGGCACTTTGAAGCTAATAACCCAGGGTCCCACAATCTGTGGAAAGATTGAATCAAGGTCTTCCTGACTCTGAGGAGGTTTCTTAATCAGTAATGCAACATTTCTTCTTTTCAGAACAATAATATCTACTCTCATATAAAATGGATTTGTTCTCCTTATTTTCAGTCTTCTTTGAACTCATTTCCGAGTTGGGTATTTTGTAATTGTTTTCTCATTTTCAACCTTGCTTTACTATGTGGCCCTATTTGGAATTTTCTTGGCAAAGATACTGGTGTGATTTCTAATTTCCTTCTCTAGTTTATTTTACAGTTGAAGAAACTGAGGCAAACAAGATTAAGTGAGTGCCCAACATCATACATCTAGAGAGTGTCTAGGGCCAGATTTGAAGTTAAGAAGAGGAATATTCTTGACTTCAGGTGCAAATCTTTATCCAATGTCTTTATCTAGTCACTTAGCTGTCCCTTAGGGATGTGTTGGGTATGTGGTTGATGGGCTTCTTATTCAGTATGATTTGGGCTAAATGGAGTTTGAAGTCCCTTTCAAATCTGAGATACAATGACTCTGGGAAACTGTAGTTATCTGCTGTTAAACACTTTTATCAGTTATTTGAAAACTGAAATATATGATATATGTTTCAGATGTTCAGATGTTAAGTCTCTTTCACCAGGCCATGTGTGATATAAGTTGTGGATGCCCAAGACCTTCATCAGAATGAGCTCACATCTCATACTAGTCATTCTCTCTACTTGTTAACTGCTCAGAGTCTGTTGTCACCCTCAGGAACAACTACTCTGCCAAGGCATATAAGTGTTGAGTAGGTTCCATGAGAGTGGAGCTGATCTCTTTTATTAATAAAATTCTAGCATTATTAATAAAATTACTAAATACTCAGAAACTGTCTCTCAGATGTTTTAAAAGTTATAGTCCTCTGTCCCAAATTCCTTTATTTCTTTGGTTTTTACAAGGCAATGGGGTTGTGACTTGCCCAAGGTTACGCAGCTAGGTAATTATTAAGTATCTGAGGCCAGATTTGAAGTCACTACACCACCTAGCTGTCTCCTTCATTTCTTTATTTTATACCTCCAAATCTGTTTAAATCTGCCCTCTCCTCTCTCTTACTCCAGTCTCCAAGGAGAAGGTGGACTTTCTCCTTGTCATGGCTAATCCTTCTGTTTGTTCCCTTCCTTCCAATCTATCTTTTCTCTTCTGACAGCTTCTCTTATTAATCATTCCTTCCTTTGTCTTCAGTTTCTTTTTCATCAACTAGTCCCATACCTCTTCTTTTTTTTTTTTACATTTTTGCAAGGCAAATGGGGTTAAGTGACTTGCCCAAGGCCACATAGCTAGGTAATTATTAAGTGTCTGAGGCCAGATTTGAACCCAGGTACTCCTGACTCCAGGGCCTGTGCTTTATCTACTGTGCCACCTAGCCGCCCCCCCCATACCTCTTTTTTATGTTTCCTCTGTTCTTAAAAATTCTTCATTTGACTTTGTCACCCCCTCATACTATAATCTTGTAGACCTCTCCTAATAATATGAAACCCCTAATAATAATAGTAGTGGTGGTAATAGTAGTAGTAGTAGTAGTAGTAGTAGTAGTAGTAGTAGTAGTAGTTAATGCTTCTATAAACTTTTAAGGTTTTAAAAAAACCTTTACATCATTATCTCATATGATATTTTACAGTGACCCTGTGAGTGAGGGGCTATTATTATTCTCATTTTATAGAGAAAGAACCTGAGTCTGAGAATGATTAATGCTTGAGATTGTATAGCCTGTAAGTTTACAAGGAAGAATTTGAACTCAGTTCTTCTTTATTCTGAAGTCAGTGCATTATCCACTAAACTACCCAGGAAAAAAATATCTGTAATTGTTGCCTTTTCCTCCTTCCCCATCTTAACTCCTTATAGTTTAAAAAAAAATTTGTCCAATTCCATACTCCTAAAACTCAAAGGTGACCACTATTTCTTAATCATTAAACTCAATGGTATTTTCTTTAGCTTTTATTGTCCTTGGTCTTTCTGCAGGTTTTGATACTGTTATCCACCCATTTCCTTTCCTGTTTTGGCTTCTCTAATGTTTCTCTCTCTCTTTTTCCTCTCTCTCTCTCTCTCTCTTTAAGGCTTTTGCAAGGCAATGGGGTCAAATGGCTTGCCCAAGGCCACACAGCTGGTAATTATTAAATGTCTGAGGTCGGATTTGAATTCAGGTCTTTTTGACTCCAGGGCCCTTGCTCTGTCCACTGCACCACCCAGCTGCCCCTAATTCTACTCTTGTTAAGGTTAAGAATACCTGTAGGGCACATGCTTTTCTTCATAGCTATCCAAAGTCATGAATTGCTTCTATACAAGGTTTTAAAAGTGTCATTATATGCTCTTGTAGGTGGAGTGCTGAATCTGGAGTCAGAAAGAATCGAATTTGAATACGACTTACTTGCTGGCCAAGTCATTTAACCTATCTACCTTAGTTTGCTTATCTATTAAATGGGGGATAATAAAAGTATCTACCTCCCAGGGTGAGAATAAAATGAGATATTTTAAAGTCTCTGCAACCCTTAAAGTTTCATATAAATGTCATTGTATGGTTGATATTTTGTCTCTGAGCTGAGATTTGGTATAGGACTGTATTTGTCTGTGTGTGTGTGTGTGTGTGTGTGTGTGTGTGTGTGTGCGTGTGTGTGTGTGCGTGTGTGTGTGTATGTGATCTACCCTGAAACTGTTACAGAGTAAGAAAAAGAAAATGGAATCAGAGAAGCAGGAAGATCAGAAAAGAGATTATATTGAGTAATTGAGCAGGTGTAGAATTATATATATAAAATAATTATATATATTACATATATATAAAATAATTATATATATATGAATTATATATAAAATAGAGTCCTAAATCCTTGTTAATGTTAGAAATGTGAGGAGTGACTTCTAGAGTCAGCCAGAGACAAGACTCTTAGAACTAGAAGTCTTTTGAAAAATTTAAGTTTAATTTTTCACCCAATTTAAGTTTTTTCACTTTTTTTTTAAGTTTTTGGAAGGCAAATGGGGTTAAGCGGCTTGCCTAAGGCCACACAGCTAGGCAATTATTAAGTGTCTAAGGTTGGATTTGAACCCAGGTACTCCTGACTCCAAGGCCGGTGCTTTATCCACTACACCACCTAGCGGCCCCAAGTTTTTTCACTTTTAAAAACCATTGTTTTTGTCTTTTTCATACAATTCCTTTGGAAGTCTGGTAAAATCTGTGGACCCTGATGGTCAGTTACATTGCACTGATGGTCTGTATTCAGGAAAACTTGTGATTTAGTTGTGGGTCTAATAACCATAGAAATTTTGAAGTAGTAATGACAATATATCTTCAACACTGTAATGTGATATAAAAATATCTGTGATTTCTATTAGTGACAAAGTTATAGGCACTTCCCTGATGTCATGGTCTTCTTTGAGGATTAAGGACAAACATCATAGGCAGTGGAATATTATAGGGTTTTTGTTTCCTACATTTATAATTAAAGGAGACACTAAATTTCAGTTAGAAAACAAAGATGTAATTGGTTTTCCCATTCAAGTTCATGTTCCTCCCTCCTCCCCATTAAATATATACAAAAATCGCTCAGACCTACGAAGCCCAATTTAAGAGCTCCGGCATTATAGCATCTCTGATGCATGCAATGGAACCTACTTGTTCCATGTCTTGGTTCCCTCTAGAGTCACTTCTCCCTCCCCTTAAACTAATTTCTCTTTCATTTTCTATCCCTTTAACTATTTCAATTCAGCTTTCATGTTCTCCCTAAATTTCCATTTTTGACTAAACTTCCCTAATTTATCTGAACCTCCCTTATGTTATATGTTTTTGAGTTTCTTCATTCTGGTAACTTTCCCCATAATAGCCTAGCTATGCTTATAAAGTATGAAATTTGAGAAATGATACATTAAATGTGGTTTAACCAATGCATGATAGATAGCATGGGACCTTCCCAGTCTTCTGGACACTCTACTTTCATTAATATAGCTTTATTATTTTATTATTCTTTTTAGTGGTCATATAGCACTGTTGAACTAAGTAGAATGAAATATAGAGTAGAAGAAAAGCACTGTTAGTTCATACTCTGGTACTAACTGATTCTGAGTGTAACAGTCTTTGTTGAGTCATTTTCCAACTATATTTGTCTCTTCTTGACCTGATTTGGGGGTTTCTTGACAAAGATAATGGTGTGGTTTGTCGTTTTCTTCTTTAACTTATTTAAAGGAACTGAGACCCAATTGTCTAGTAAGTATCTGAGGTCAGATTTGAACTCATGAGTCTTCACTGATTCCAAGCCCAGTGTTGTCTATTGTAGAGCCTAGTTAGCCAACTTTAGACAAATTATTAATCTCATATTACTTTCTTTCATATCTGTTCATCACTAGATCAAATTTCCTGTAAGTTATTAGATCCATGACTAAGTCAGAGATTTTCCTGTCTGTGGATCATCATGCAATATAACTGGCCAATTATTGGATTCCATATACACATCTTTTTTTTTTTAGGTAATTATGGGTGACAATTTTATTTATGATAAAGCTCCAGTTTCAGTTTAGTTTTGTATATTTATTTTTGTTAAATTCACATAGAAATTTTGAGCTTTGTATTTGTAGTATTGAACTTTGTTGCCTGTTAGTTTATGAAAAATTATAAGCTTCTGGTTTAAAATTCATTATATATATATATATATATATATATATATATATATATTTTTTTTTTTACAAGGCAATGGGGTTAAGTGGCCACATAGCTAGGTAATTATTAAGTGTCTGAGGCTGTATTTGAATCCAGGTACTCCTGACTCCCAGGGCCAGTGCTCTATCCACTGTGCCACCTAGCTGCCCCCAATATTTTTTTTCAAAGGAAGAGTTTATTTATTTTGAGTTTTACAATTTTCCCCTCAATCTTGCCTCCCTCCCCCCACTCCCCACAGAAGGCAGTCTGTTAGTCTTTACATTGTTTCCACCACATACACATCTTGAAGATTATCTAGGTCAATGCAGTCATTTTGCAGATAGGAAACTGAAGTCTAGGGAGATAACAATGACTGGTTTAAGGTCACACAAGTACTTAGTGACAAAAATAAGAATGACTTCTGCCCTTTACATAGTGACTATTGTTAAACTAGCTCTCCATTGTGTGCTGCTTTTGCAGGGATTTTTGTTACCTTCTCCCTATTAGTTCTAGTCATAGTTCCTTTCTGCCAACTTCTTTTTGCTTACCAATTTTGTCAACCAATGGTTTATTGTGTCCTCAGCTTGTGGTTGATATGAAAATTTGAGAAACATTACTCCCCCAATGTCATTGAAAAAATATCATTAAAAAATGATGTTTAAGATAAAAGTGAGTGCAGAGCTGTGACATCACTAGAAATCATCTACCCTTTCCTTTCAGTGTTATTTATTTTATTTATTAACACTCGTATTTGATGAAGTTGATCCATAGCTCTTCCCTACCATCAATCCAAATAATCCTAAAAAATAGAAAAAAAGTTTAGCTAATTTTACATAAAACAGAGCTCAAGGTGGAGGAAGAGGTCAAATTATTAACAAAGTTTTAAAATTGGAGGGGATTTTGGAGATTATTTAATCCAGGAATTCTTAACTTTTTTTTTATAACAGAAACTTTTTGGCAGTCTGGTGAAGCCTATGGATTTCTTTACAGGATATATAAAGAAATATATTTAGAAATATATAAAAACTGATGACTGTATTGCCAATTACAGTTATCATTGAAATTATTAAAAAAAAACACTAACCAAAACCAACTGCATAGACCTTAAGTTAAAAACTCTGCTCCTGAAGCATTTTCTAGAATCCTTACTTCCACAGATTTCTTCTAAGGCAGGATTTTGACCAACATCCTGAATTCTTTCTCTCAACCCCTAGATGGCAACCTGAGACCTTGAAGAGCTTTCTGGCTCCCTTGGCTGTTATTTCAAAATTCCTGTCTCTTTCTGGAAATCTTTCCAGAAAGTGTTTTTCTCTTATTGTTGTTGTTGCTCAATGAATGCTTGAAAGATCATTTGGTCCCTATAAAGAACTTGGACTTTTGAAGGAAAGATAAACAGAATATGTTATTTTATGTTATTTTATTTTTAAAACAATGTCTCCAAACATCCCACCCCTGAATTACATGCAAAGATAGTTGTCAATATTTATAATTGGACATTCTAGTGGTTTGAGTAGGAAGGGCTTCCTCAATGTCTCTCTTGTGACCAAAGGTCTGAGAAGGAGGAGGAGTTAAACAGTGCAAAATTTTCCAGATAGTACATAGGATAACAAAGAAATCCTCCTTTGCTGATTTCCTCCATCCCCTTTTTGCTACTTTTCACCACTTTTTTTTTATTCCATCTCTACTGTTTTTCTCTCTCTCCTTCACAAAGGAACCATTCATTCATCATGGTGGAAGAAGAGAGGGAGATAATAGGACGAGGGTAATTGTTTTCATCCATACACTTTAAACTCTGGGCTTGGGAGTACTTTGGGGTTCTGATGCTGTATTAAATAAAATTCAGACTATGAGGTCTGTAGTTAGGTTTCTCCCCTTACCGCCCCCCCCCCAACCACCACATAATGCCTGGCTGAAAGAGTTATTGATGCCTAAGTGAACAGGGAAAGAAAGACTTCATCTATTATTAAAGAAATAATCTATAGAAAATAATTTTCTGAATATCTGAGAGTTTTTCCTTTTTAAGTAAAATATTTGATGCATATTGGTTGGATGGATGATTTTCTAAACTGTAATACACACTTTCTTGACTTCACTGTATTGGGGAGTATTGTGGAAAGAGCAAATTGGATCTGAAAGCAAAACACCTGGGTTTGTATCTTGGTAGGAAAATGATCTTGGGTTAAGTCATTTAAACTCTCTAGGCAACATCTTCTTTGTTCCCGTACATTTGACATTTGTTTAACATTTGTTTGCCTCAGTTTCCTCAAATGTAAAGTGGGTACAATAATATGTGAGACTCAAATAAGATAAATATCTATTTCTTTCCCTGTCTAATAGTTGATCTTAAAATGTGTTGACAACCCATGTCATGACTACTCAAGTTTATTCAGGACTATCCAAGCCATATTCACCTAAGAAATAAAATTCTGAAGACTGATGATATTTCCCCAAAGCATAGCATCGATGATAGCAGCCAGAGGAAGGATCAGCTGGGTCCTGGAACTTCAATGGATTACAGCAGCAATGTAGTTAAAACAGTGAGTAATAGTTTTGGATGCAGAAAATGGAAATTGTAAAGACTAAGAGTATTGGGAGAAGGCAAGAAGTTCAGGGTTAACAGCCTTGGATATGGAGTGGAGCAGAGATAGTATGGAAACTTTGGGAGCTTGTCAATGATCTGTAGAAAGTTGAACCAATAGCTCCAGGAAGGCACAGGTGATTGCTGGGTGATTTAGCTGTGAAAACTCATGTAGAGTGGTTCCCCCCACCCCATATAATTCAAGGAGGTAGGCCATTGATGTCAAACTTTTCTTTATCTTGACTGTGAGTTTTCTGGGAATTTGTTCTCCCTGTGGGTATTTCAGTCTATAGAATGTTGTATTAATTTGGTATGGGGGTTGAGTTCAGGACCCATTAACTGACTTTGCCAAAGACATGTCGCTAGGAAATTACAGAACTGATAATTGAGACATTTTTTGACCCCAATTCTATGTTCGTTCTACTGTAAAATACTGTTTTTCCCCCCATTTTGCTTCTTTTTTAATGATTATTTCATTTTTGTTATCTGTAAAGGCAGTCTACTTTTTATCCTTTACTAAACTCACTTGTTTGACCACATAGATAAGGCAGAATGAATCAATCTGAACACATTTTTTTTTCAATCTTACTATATAGACAAAGCCTGAGATGAATCTTAAGAGCACAGGTAGAACCAGTTTTCTGAAGAGAAAGTGTTTCCTTTCCTTGAGGAAATCAAAATAGTCACTAAAGGATCAGAATCAACCAATTAAATTAAGTTAAAATAGCCTTTTACTGTAGTTTAAACTCTTTTCTGAGAAATAGCATGAATATTGGACCACAGATGTTGGACCACAGATAGTGGACCACAGAAAAGAAGACTGGTTGTATGACTATGGATAAATCAATCAACTGCTTTGAACCTTGGTTTCCTCTTTGAAATGGGGGTAATTATATCTGAAATGTCTGATTGTAAGGACTGCATGAAATAATATGTAAAACAGTATGCAAATGTTAAATATTATTTTATTGATGTAAACTATAAATAATCTTTGGCCATTAGTGTGGCTTTATTAATAAACTATCTCAACTCTTCATACACTAAGCTATAGGATGTTTCCTTATTTATCAGAATGTTTGCATTTAAGTATGAGGAATTATGGCATGGCAATGATGCGGACAAGATCATGGCAGAGATTTGTGGGTATTTATACCATCCTTGTCACATTCAATCGCTCAGTACTGAATTTAGATCCCCTGATAAATCAAGGAGAACCATATGGTTGTATTTGATGGGTAACTAATCCATTATTATGACAGATGGTTTTATTTCTCTCCATTGAAGGTGAAAGCTCATTGGTGAATGTGATCATTACTAGCTTGGTGACTCTCCCCTGAAATGTCAGACTAATCTACACTTTATATTGGAAGTGTTCTGAAAATCAGATTAATCTGATGTTTACTTGCTTCAGTAGATCTGGTCCATAATATGAAGAAACTGTGAATGTAATTTCCAGGAAATAGTAGTTTGATATAAATCACTAAAAATAAAGGGTGGATTATGCGAAACCTAGCAGCAGTAAAGTCTAGTATTCTTAAAACAACAGTCTGATTGGAAGATCTATTAAAAATGTAATGTGATGTCAGTTTTGCTTGTAAAGTAGTATATTTTGTACATGAAGGGTATTTTGTAAGTTAAAAGCAATGTAAATATATGATTTAAGAACCATCACTAATAAGAGTGCTTAGAATTTCTGACGTTTTCCTGCTAGGTGTCAATTTGTGTTGGCTGGAAAACGTTATTGATATAGAACCAATGACCTTTTATTGTTATTACAATACTGAGAATATTGTCCTGAGAAAGACTAAGAAAGGCTGATGAAAATGCTAAGATATAACTGGTTCTAGGGATCTTGGGATTCACTTACTATTTTTATTAAAGTTTTAGTGAAATTTTTTCTCCTTTGGTATCTTGTTTGATCCTCATGAAAATTTTGTTATGGTGAAGGCAGACAATAACCATTTATTAAGAGCTTCTTTTAGTATGGTTATACTAAACTTTGTTTTCTATCAGGAAGAGGGGGGGAAGTGAGGAGAGAGAGAGAGAGAGAGAGAGAGAGAGAGAGAGAGAGGAAAAAAATGTAAAACTCAAAACCTTCCAAAAAATGATTATTGAAAGCTACCATAACATGTAGTTGGAAAAATAAATAAAATATTTTATAATAATAATAATAAAAGAAATATGCAAATAAATTCTTGGAAAGTCTCTTCCCTCAAGAAATTTATATTTTAATGGATGAAGATAGTATTTAAAAGATAGCTGAAAAGGGGTAGTTGTATGGGAGAGGAAGTACCTGCAAGGGACATGGTGGGCAAAAAATGGAGACTCATAAACAGAGCTCTGAAGAGAATGAAGCAGGGCCAACTTGGGTCTATCCCCCAAACTGAGATTCTTGAAAGAAGTTACCAATGGGAGAAGGCAACTGGCATGATGGAGGGAAGTTCCAGTGTGAGAAGGTCCCAGACAGCTGGGTCATGATGATAAAGGAATATGGCCAGGAAGAGAATGAAGAATATTTGGACGGGGCAAAATGAAGACCTCTCTAGAGGGAACTCATTGCTAAGAGAACATGCTGTGGGTAGGACAAACATCAAATCCAATTTTATGGATAAAGAAAATGAAACCCAAAGTAATTATGAGCCATGTCTAAAATTATAAAGCCAGTGAGTGTTCAGAGTCAGGAGAACTCTCTCTCTCTCTCTCTCTCTCTCTCTCTCTCTCTCTCTCTCCTCTTTCTCTCTCTCTCTCTCCTTAAAATTATTAATTAATCAATTAATTTTGGAATTTTACAATTTCCCCCTAATCTTGCTTCCCTTCCCTCATTGTTTCCATGCTATATATTGATTTAAGTTGAATGTGTTGAGATATAATATCCTTAAGGAAAAAAAATAAATTGTAAGAGAAAGTAAAATCACATAATAATATAACTTTTTTTTTAAAAAAATTAAAGGTAATAGTATTTGGTTTTTGTTCAAACTCCACAATTCTTTCTCTGGATACAGATGGTATTCTCCATTGCACGTAACCCAAAATTGTGCCTGATTGTTGCACTGATGAAATGAGCAAGTCCATCAAATTTGATTATTACCCCCATGATGCTGTTAGGGTGTATGATGTTTTTCTGGTTCTGCTCATCAGTTCATGCAAATCCTTTCAGGCTTCTCTGAATTCCCATCCCTCCTGATTTCTAATAGAACAATAGTGTTCCATAATATACATATACCACAATTTGTTCAACCATGCCCCAAATGATGGACATTCACTCAATTTTCAATTCTTTGGGGAGGCTAGGTGGTGCAGTGGATAAAGCACCGGCCCTGGAGTCAGGTGTACCTGGGTTCAAATCCGGTCTCAGACACTTGATAATTACCTAGCTGTGTGGCCTTGGGCAAGCCACTTAACCCCATTTGCCTTGTAAAAAACCTAAAAAAACCAAAAAAAATTCAATTCTTTGCCACCATAAAGAGAGCTGCTATGAATATTTTTGTACAAGTGATGAAGAACTGTCTATCTTTTTATAAATATAAAAGGGGACACTCAGTATGGACACATCCAGAAATCTGGATGGAAGGATTTGGGAAAAGCGAGAAACTAAAGAGGGATAAAGGGGTAGCTAGGTGGCCCAAGGGATAGAGTGCTGGGTCTAGAGTTAGGAAGTCTTGAATTCAAATCTGGTTTTAGATAGTTACTAACTGTGAGACCCTGGGCAAGACACTTATCTCTGTTTGTCTCAGTTTCTTCATCTGTGTTTATGAGCTAGAGAAAGAAATGGCAAACCATTCCAGTGTCTCTGCTATGAAAAAACCCCAAAGGGGTAACAAAGAGCTGGACATGACTGCAAACAACTGACAATAATAGAAGCCCATATTCCCATGCTGGGGTTCTGTGGAATCAGACAGGAAACTGGAAGAAGGGGGAAGAGGAAAGCAACAGTGAGATTTTATATACCAGGCTTAGTGGATGTTGAAAGCAAAGACCAAAGGGGAAATATGAGAATTCTTTTCTTGTTTATTCATAGGTTTCAGACAATAGAAGCCAACTCTCTGATAGATAGGTAGCCTTTGAAAGTCAATTTTAAAATGCTTCCTTTGCTATGGTCTTGTTGATTTGATGGAACCAAATAAACATAAAACTTAGTATTTTAAAATGTTATTAATGTGTGAATCTTAAAAAATGTCTAAGAAGTAGTAGGACTAAGTGGAAAGAGCCTCGGGTCTAGAATCAGGGGATCTGTTTGAAGTTTAGATCTGATGCTTGCTGAATAATTTTAGGTAAGACAAGTTACTACTTTATTTATAAAATGGCAGCTAGGTGGTACAGTAGGTAAAGTGCAGCACTGGGAATCAGGAAGACTTTTTTTCTTGTGCTAAAATCCTACCTCAGATACCTACTATGTAATTCTAGGCAAGTCACTGAACCCTTTTTTGCCTCAGTTTCCTCATCTCTAAGATGAGTTGGAGAAGGAGATTGCTTTACCACCCCAGGATCTTTGCCAAGAAAACTCCAACAGGATGAAGAGTCAGATATTATTTAAAAAATAACTGTAAAATGGGAATAATATCTCATAGGATTAGTAACCCTCATAGGATTTTTATGGGGAGAGCAATTTATCACATCTTAAATGTTATTACATTAACATTATACTATCATTTTATTCTGAAGTTTTCTACCTCACTGATCTTTGAAAGAAGTTTGGGGTTCTAAGAAGAAAAAGGATAGGGAGTACTTTCCAGCTCTGGGTAGGTCACAGCACCTGCAAAGACACAGGAGGAAGAGATGGATTGGAGAGAGGAAAGACAAATAGGCTATTTTGTCTGGCTCACAGAGTCCTGAAAAGAAGCAACTTTTCAGGCATTAAACAGTAATACATATATATATATATGTATATATATATATATGTATATACATATATATATATATACACACATATATGAAGAGGTAGATTGTGAAGGACTTTAGATAGGGAAAAACGAGTTTTAAAAAATTCTTTTTCTAAAAAAAGTCATTCCCCAATTGACAAATGGTCAAAGGAGTCAAAGTCAATTTACAGATGAGGAGATCAAAGCAATCTATAGTCATATGAAAAATTGCTCCAAATCATTACCTATTAGAGAAATGCAAATTAAAGCAGGGACAATTTGGGGCTGTCTGCAGGGAGAATACCATCTGTATCCAGAGAAAGAACTCTGGAGTTTGAACATTTATATTTATATTTATACTACCTTTAATTTAGAAAAAACTGATAATCCTATTGCCTGATCTTGCTATTTCTCATACTTTATGTTTCTTCCTTAAGGATATGATTTCTCTCTCATCACATTCAATTTGGATCAATGTGCAACATGGAAACAATGTAAAGACAAACAAATTGCCTTCTGTGGGGGTGAGCGGGGAGGGAAGTAAGATTAGGGGAAAAATCGTAAAAGTCAAAATAAAATCTTTTTTTTATAGTTTTTACAAGGCAATGGGGTTAAGTGACTTGCCCAAGGTCACACAGCTAGGTAATTATTAAGTGTCTGAGGCTGGATTTGAACTCAGGTACTCCTGACTCTAAGGCCAGTGCTTTATCCATTATGCCACCTAGCTGCTCCCTCAAAATAAAATCTTTTCTTTTTATATTTTATTTTCTTTTATTTTTTAATTCTCATTTTGTACAAATGGTTTTTTTTACATTAATAAAATATTCTTAAGAGTAAACAAAATACCTCTCCCCCCCATGAATATAGACTTGCTTGGGCGATAAAGTAAATGGGAGAGAAAAAAAATTAAAATTAAAAAAAATAATAGTAATAATTGTAGGTATGGCCAGGTGGCGCAATGGACAAAGCACCAGCCCTGGAGCCACGAACCCCCGAGCCCACATCCAGCCCCGTAGACCCAACCATCACCCAGCCATGTGACATGCAAGCCACCCGATCCCCACTGCCCTGCAAAAACCAAAAAAAAGAAAAAAAAAGGACCCAAAATAAAATAAAATAGTAATCATAGTAGGAGTGGCTGGGTGGCAGACAGAGCATTGGCCCTTGAGCCAGGAGCACCTGGGTCCAAATCCGGCCCCAGACACCCAAAGATCACCCTGCTATGTGGCCCCAGGCAGGCCACCCAGCCCTACTTGCCCTGCACCCTCCCCCAAATAATAATAACAAAAAATGTGCTTCAGTCTGTGTTCCAGCACCAACAACTCTGTCATTGGTGGATCGCATTCTTTATGGTAAGTCCATCACAAAAGTTACTTCCATATTTTTCCAACGTTGCCATTGCTGATCGCGACTCCCTCCTTTCTTATTTCTCCACTACCATGTACTCTGTTTTCTCTCTCTTTTCACTCTGACTCTGCTGTAGGGTCGCTGAGTGGCGCAGCAGACAGATCCCTGGTCCTGGGGCCAAGAAGCCCTGAGCCCCCATACCACCCCTTAGGCCCAGAATCCACCCAGCCCTATGGTCCTGGACAGGCCACCTCTTGCCTCCCCTCTTCCATATCATTGCAATAGCTCATTGTAATAAAAAAATCTTATTATATGAGATATCTTGGCCTATTCCCCCTCTCCTTTTTCTTTCTCCCATTACATTTCCTTTTTTTTCTATTGACTCCATTTTTACACCATATTTTATCTTCGAATTCAGCTTTCTCCTGTGCTTCAACTATAAAAGCTCCCTCTACCTGCTCTATTAACTGAGAAGGTTCATATGAGTATTATCAGTGTCATTTTTCTATGCAGGAATGCATGCAGTTCATCCTCATTAAGTCCCTCATATTTCCCCCCCTCTCCTCCAATCTCCATGCTTCACCTGAGTCCTGTATCTGAAGATCAAACCTTCTGTTCAGCTCTGGCCATTCCAAAAGGAACCTTTGAAATTCCCCTGGTTCATTGAAAGCCCATCTTTTTCCCTGGAAGAGGACATTCAGCCTTGCTGGGTAGTTCATTCTTGGCTGCATTCTAAGCTCTTTTGCCAAAATAAAATCTTAAAAAAATTTTTTTTTCCTAGAACTTTTAGCTAGGGGAGTGACATGATTATAATTATCCTTTAGGATTTTAGATTTAGAGCTAAAAGAGTCCTAAAAGAATCATCTAATCCGATTCTTTTATTTTTACAGGGAAGAAGAAAATTATGGTGTGTGTGTGTTTGTGTGTGTGTGTGTGTGTGTGTGTGTGTGTGCACGTGTGATTTGGGGGAAGGAAAATTTTTGTCTGAGGTACAATAT
Source organism: Macrotis lagotis (assembly GCF_037893015.1). Taxonomy (NCBI): domain Eukaryota; kingdom Metazoa; phylum Chordata; class Mammalia; order Peramelemorphia; family Peramelidae; genus Macrotis; species Macrotis lagotis. The sequence goes on from NC_133665.1 coordinate 116,720,306, forward strand.
AGAAAAATTGGAATTCACATCTAAACTCTCTGACTCTTCCCACTACTCTATTTCCATTCAGAAAAGAAAAAAAAGACAAAAAAAATTAAAACAAAACACCTCCAGTTTTTTTCTCATAGTATTTGGTCTTGCTAAGTAAGTTGAAAACATTGACAGCAAAGCAGAATTGCCAAACCCAGCCAGTGTTTCTACATTGACTCACATGGGAGAGGAGGTGGGAAGACACAACTGGCTTCCTGGGCAAAAACTGGGTCATGATGCTCCATGCCCCTCATTAATGTGTCCAATATTTCCCTTGTGTTTGGAATGTACTCCTTTCTCACCTCTGTCTCATAGAATCCCTCCTTTATACTTCAAAGCACAGCTTAGGATCTACATTTTATATTAGACTTTTCCTGATCTCCCAAGTTATTCATACCCTTTCTCTCTTCAAATTACCTGAAATACTCTTTATTTTACCTCTCTCTAATTTTTTAAAAATTGCTCAATAGACAATTAGTTTCTTGAGGGAAGGATACATTTGATTTGATGGTTGTGAATAAAAGATTCACATTCTGATTGGAATCAGGAAGACAATTCAAATCCTTTTTCAGTCATTAGTTTTGTGACCTTGGAAAGCCATAAAACCTCTCTTAGCCTCAAATTCTTCATTTATAAAATGAGAATAACTATAGAACCCACCATCTGAGATTGTTGTATCTATAACATGGATAAAGCACTTTGCAAACCTTAAATATGATATAAATGTTCTTATCATTATTAATCTTCATAGCATGTAGCACAGTCCCTTGCTCTTTTCAGGTTCTTATTATTTATTGAGTTGAATCTGAACTTATGGTTTTAGTATGTCTTTTTTTTTTTTTAAATGTTTTTGCAAGGCAATGGGGTTAAGTGGCTTGCCCAAGGCCACACAGCTAGGTAATTATTAAGTGTCTGAGGCTGGATTTGAACTCAGGTACTCTTGACTCCAGGGCCGGTGCTCTATCCATTGCACCACCTAACTTCCCCTAGAATGTCTTCTTAAAGACTCCACTGAACCGGGGAATCATCTCAAACTGAGTGTTAAATTTTCATTGTGAACCTTTACGCTTATGACATTGGTAAACTACAAATTTGAGCCTGTTGCATTTTGTAGATTGTCTAGATTTTAGAAAGGAGAAGAGAAAAATTTAATAGTTTAGGTTAAATTTAAAGTTCTGTCAGGAGTACATTTATCTTTTCCAGAGTCAAAAATTTGTAAAATTGTTTAAAAATTTACCAACATATGCTAAAATAACACATAGCATAAAATTATTAATAATTTATCAGCATACACTTACTTGGAATTCCAGAGTTTAGGGATGACTTGGGTGTTCCTTTTATATTATCTGATCTTGGTAAGTAGAGGGAAATTTTCCTGCTCCCCATTATCAATAGGGAAAATACTAAGTTTATTATGATATTTATTAATATGAGTTATTTTACTAATCAGAATTTTGCTTATTAGAAGTTTGCTGTTAATAATTCAATATCATGAATACATATTAAATACTTTAGATAAACAGCAGTCTGCTGAAATCAACCCAATTTCTTCCTTCGAGGAACTTACAATATTCCAGAAAAATGACATGAGTGGATGGGAGACAGCCTGGGCCAGTCTAGAGAGGTTTATGGAGTCAGGAGATTGAAGTTCAGCTCCTACTGACAAGTGAGACCTTTGGCAATTTACTTAACCTTTGTTTCAGTTTCCTTATCTGTTAAAAGGTGTTGGACTATAGTCTTATAGTCTTTTTTTTTTTGCAAGGCAAACGGGATTAAGTGGCTTGCCCAAGGCCACACAGCTAGGTAAGTATTAAGTGTCTGAGGCTGGAGTTGAACTCAGGTACTCCTGACTCCAGGGCCGGTGCTCTCTCCACTGTGCCACCTAGCTGCCCCCGGACTATAGTCTTCTAAAGTAACTCCCAGATCCAGGACTGTGGTGCTATAAGTTTTTTTTTTGCTTGGAGGAGAAGGTACAAGTAGGTTAAAAAAGCAAAATGAAACAAAAACCTGAAAGACTGATGAATATTTATGAATTTAATACTTTATTTGATGACCAAAAAAATTCTATCATTCTCTGTCTCTAGCCTTATCTGATCTATTCATTTGCAACTAATTTTATCTCCCATTTAATTTGTGGACCTTCCATTATGGGGTCTATCAATGTCTGGAGAGAGTGAATATTCTCTGGGCTGTTATGTATGCATTGCCATTATTCTGCACAAGCACGGATGTAGACATAAGTGGGTTGCACTGAAGTAACCAAAGAAATACTGATTATATATTTAATAAGTGAACATAGGAATAAATAAATGAATGAAAAAGCTTTTATTAAGGATTTACTACGTGATGCTTACTTTTGTGATGTTCATGTTTAATCATTTGGTTCTAAATACCACTACTGTTCATATACCAAAATTTATTTCTTATAAACCTTAGAAATTCAAGCAGTACTTTTAAGGTTGTAGAAAATTATCATAATTTAGCTTGTTTTGATTCTATTGATGAAAATTTTTACTCAGGAAGTATTAAGCACCTACTATGTGTCAGGCACTGTACACTGATAAGTAAAAGGGTGAGATTCATAATGAGAATTTAATCCAGTGAAGACATTATACCTTGTTTGTGATTTTGGTCTTTAACATTACAGGATTATTGCCTAGATACTGCTTTAAATCTGTGAAAAAAAATTTTGTCCTTAAAAGCAATGTTGTAATGGACATGCACCACTCAGCAACTATATCCCTACTTTATGGTACCAGAAAAAAAATTGGTTTAGTTCTTGGAAAATTATGCAACATTGCTACAAATTGCTATTTACCATTTCTTTGCCTTTTACTTGAAAACAGGTAATTAACTTTGCAAAATATTTTAAATGACTTTCTGTACTATACAGTGGTGAGAGCTTAGTTACCATAAGAAGCCTTATCTAAAAATATATTTTATAACAAGCTAAGAGCTGGGGATGCAAATACAAAGAGAGACAGTCCCGTCCTCAGGGAGCTAACATTATTTAGTTTGAGCAACTTAATGTGAAGTTTTGTTTATATTTTTGGAAATTCTGAACTCCGATTAATATATAGAATAGGAGGTGATGGAGAATGGGGAGGGAAGGATAGGATGTATATACAAATAAATATGATAGAAGTGTGATGGCAGCAAAGGATAGGGAGCAGATAGAGTCATGATTCAGAGTGAGACAATCTGAATGGAAACCCAAGCCTCTTTATTTAATACTTGTGTGACTTTGGGCAAATCTCTTAATCTCTCAAATCTATTTCCTCATTAGGTCTATTCCAGCTCTAAATACTGTGCCCTTTGATTATACTAAGCTCTTTGGGGAGGAATTATATTCCCCCCCCCCCCCACTTTGAACCATTAGCTCTGGTGCTTTATAAATTTGCTTGTTGACTATTTCATTGTGAGAATCATGTCAAAGAAAGCAAGGAGAGAACATTTTTCAACTTGGGGAGGGGGACCAGGTAGAAGGTATGGAAGAAGGGGATTTTGATATGAGGAAGAAGTCAAATACAGGCATAGAGTGGGTTTGTGTGATGCCTAGTTTGTTGGAATTTAAATGCATATAAAGGGAAGAGTACAAAATAAATCTGGGAATGCAGATGATGGAAATTCTTAACTGTGAGGCCAAGGTGTTAGCATTTTATCCTATAGACTGTCTATTTTATTTCTGGATAGTTTTGCACTGTTAAGCTCCAGATGGATATTTATACTTCCCGTTTCTGACCTGATGAAATCAAGTTAAAACTCAATTTGGAGGATTTAGAAAGCAGGGCAAAACTAGACTTGCAGAAAGGGATTAATAGAAGAATTTTACTTCATGAAATATTAGCCATCAATTTTGGGTCTATTTTCTTCTAAATGTTTAATGGGTTTTTTATAGGATTTCTATTTAATTTTTATGGATAAATGCATTTTTGATAGTATTCTAAGAAGGGATTCATTTACTTTATTGAACCCTTGTGCTGATTGAACCTTTTGACCCTGATGGCAGAAGTTGAAAAGTAGGCTTTTGTATTAGGTCAAGAAGAGAAACCAACTAAGATATTTTGAAAATTATTGAAATTAGCAATACAGTGCTTCATCATCAGGGAAAAGGAAATATATTTTAATTACTTTTTCTTTTGAAGACTTATAAAGCATAATAAATCAAGAAATAGTTAGGTCACTGAACATTTTTTAAGTACCAAACACTAATTGATTATTATCCCCAACTTCAATAAATCTCTTTAATGGAGACAAAGAGCAAATTTGGCCTGAGAATTCTGAATAATTTTACAGTATGGCTTTTAAACTTCATTACCATAACCTTTTCAAGTGAGTCAGTCAAGTGTATGTCTGTGATAAGCTCATCCATTCAGGTTCACCAATTGCTCATTTAACTAACTATTTGGTTGGTTCTTTGGGACTTGCAGCTCTGATTGAAGCATGCTGTTTTTGAAACTCTTATTATCCAAGCAGAACTAGTCCTTGGCAAATCTGTGAAATAGGTGGTTTATTTTCAGCACTTCTATCTACCCTGTTCTGCATCTTTTTTCTTCCCCAATGTTCCCCCTTATTTCCTCAGGGACTCTTTATACTGATGTTCTCTTATCTTTGGGCTGTCCTTTCCCTTCCTTCCCCCATCAAAGCTTACTGTCAAGACAACATCTGAAACTCATTTGCACTAATTCAGCAATGACTGCTCCCAGTTCCCAGCTCCCAGTGATGTTAACTCTGGAGGGTAGGTTCACATTTTAACTGACTCCACAAGACCTTAAGCTTAAAAAATAATGATTTACATTTATGTGGCATTGCCTTTTGTTTTATGTATTTATCTTTATTAAAATTCTATTTATTTATTTGTCTTTTATTTTTTAAACGAATCTTAGGAGTCTAGGTTTCATCTGGAAAGGATCTTGGAAATTATTTTTTTTTATTAAAGATTTTATTTATTTTGAGTTTTACAATTTTTCCCCAATCTTACTTCCCTCCCCCCACTCCCCACAGAAGGCAATTTGCCAGCCTTTACATTGTTTCCATGGTATACAGTGATCCAAATTGAATGTGATGAGAAAGAAATCATATCCTTAAGGAAGAAACAAAGTATAAGAGATAGCAAGATCAGACAATAAGATATCAGTTTTTTCCCCCCTAAATTAAAGGTAATAGTTCTTGGTCTTTGTTCAAACTCTACAATTCTTTCTCTGGATACAGATAGTATTCTCCATTGCAGACACCCCATAATTGTGCCTGATTGTTGCACTGATGGAATGAGCGAGTCCATCAAGGTTGATCATCTCGAATATTGGAAATTCTTAAATTCAATCCTTCCTTTCATCATCCAGATGATGAAAATGAATACTGGGGATACTCAGTGACTTGTCAGGGCCATACCCAAGTCAGCAGAATCATCTGGTTCAGGATTTGAACTCAGATCTTTCAGACTTTAAGTTGGGTAGATTATACAATGGCTATGCCAGTAAAAACTGAGTTCAACTCTGAAACCTTGGTATATACCATGAGTTCAGGTTTTTGTTTTTTTTTTTTGCAAGGCAAACGGGGTTAAGTGGCTTGCCCAAGGCCACACAGCTAGGTAATTATTAAGTGTCTGAGGCTGGATTTGAACCCAGGTACTCCTGACTCCAGGGCTGGTGCTTTATCCACTGTGCCACCTAGCTGCCCCCATACCATGAGTTTAAAAAGAAAATTTAGGGAAGTTTACATGCAAGCTAGGGAAATCTACTTTGGGTCTGTTAATCAGGAGGAAGCTAGATGGAGACATATATAGAGTATTAGAAAATAGAGTCAGGAGTACCTGAGTTTGAATCTTGCCCAAGACTCTTAACTAGCTTTATGATCATGGACACATGCTTAATCTTTCTCAGTCTAAATTTCCTAATCTATAAAATGGCAGTAGTACTTCATTCACATGGTTGTTGAAAGTATTAAAAATGATAACTTATGTAAAGCATTGTAAACTTTAAAGAGCTACATAAATGCTAGCTATACTGGTATTAATATACCTCCTTGGGGAGACACCATCCTAGTTTAAGTCCTCATTACCTCATAGCTAGACCGCTAGAGTCGCCTCCTTTTTTGGGCACCCTGCCTCAACTCTCTCCATTCCAATCTTTCTCCATACAACTGTCAAAGGAATTTTTCTGAAAGTGCAGGGTTTTTTTTTTCCATCTCCACCCCTTCCTCCCAACAAACTCCAGTAGCTCCCTATTGCCTTTAGGATAAAATATAAACCCCTTTTGTATATAGCTCTTCCCAACGTGACCTCTTCCTACCTACATTCCTCCATGGATGCCACACTGGTCTTACTATTCTTCACTCATGACTCTTCATTTTCATCTTTGTTTCTTTGTATTTTCTTCAACACCTTCAATACACTTCCTCCATTCCTTTTCTTTTATGAATCCCTAGGTTCACCATTATCTTTTCTGATCCTTCCCAGATGCCCTCCCCAAATTACCTTGAATTAATTTTGAATATATTTGCATATATATTCATGTTCTTTCTCCCATTAGAATATGAGTCCTTAAAGCTGATTTCATTTTTGCCTTTGAATTCCTGGTGCTTAGCATGCAGAAGTTGAATAAATGCATTTTGTTTGGCCAATAGAAGTATTAAGAAAATTATCTTGGTTATGATATAGAGAGATGAGATTCAAAAGGTATCCAGCAATGGGGATGGCTTGGGGAAAAAATTGTCCATGGATGGATTGCTTTTATACATGTTATTCATCCTGGTATTTGTATATCTTAACTATCCTATTCAATAGGCAGTTCCTTCAGGGCAAGGTATAGGATGTTTTTCTTTTTTCCACAGTGATTTACACATACCAGGTACTCAACAACTGTTGGAATTATTTATTGGACAAAAAAATCAATCAATAAACAAGTATTTATTATTTATTATGTCCTAGATATTGTGCTATTCAAAGCAAAAGCAAAAACCTTTAGGAGAAGTCAAGGAATTTCTCTTGAGGAATTTGGATTCTAAATGAGGTAGAAAACATAAATAAAATAGTTCTATATAAGATACATTAAAAAAAAGGAAATGATGGTCTTATTTTTTGACTAAGTATTCTGCTTCCTGAAATATTTTTGTCTTGAATTTGTGATTGTCTAGTAAAAGAATGGATGGTGAACTGTGAATTTGAATAACATTTTGGACTTGGGTAAAGCTCACAAGATGATTATATTGAAAGGCTCCATAATTCTTGGATTGGAAATAGTCATTCTCCATTTTCTCCAAGTGTATGGAAATGGAAAGTGGAAACCAGGTAATGGAGTAGACATTGAGTTTGAAGTAATGTGTATGTGTGTGTGTGTGTGTGTGCACGTGTAGTTTGAAAGTAATTTTCCTCATCTTAAAAATGGAAGTGTTAATACTTTGTTCTTTTTTTTTTTTTAGGTTTTTGCAAGGCAAATGGGGTCAAATGGTTTGCCCAAGGCCACACAGCTAGGTAATTATTATGTGTCTGAGACCGGATTTGAACCCAGGTACTCCTGACTCCAGGGCCGGTGCTTTATCCACTGTGCCACGTAGCCACCCCTAGTATTAATACTTTCATTGACCACTTGGCAGTGATGTGAAGAAATGCTTTGAAACTCTTAGATTGATATAGTCATGAGACTTTTTCTTATGAGATGCATTATACAGGCACTTTTTTTTCAAGTGCTAATTATTGTTGTAGAAAAATGTAATTGCAGAGTCAGACTAGACCTTGGAGGTCATCTAATCCCTTTCTTTTTTTTTTATGAGAAAATTGAGGACCAGAGAAGAAAAGTAACTTCCTAGGTTATAATGGTTGCCAGAGCTGGGATTTGAACCAATGTCTTCTGACTTTTATATCCTTGCTCATTCCTGTAATCTAGAAGGGAAAAAAAAAAGGTAAATCAATGTAATAGGTAATTTTTTTGGAGGAAGAAGCTAAAGCTCTATCTCCTTGTGGGGAAAAAAAGAAAAAGAAAAAGAGAAAAAGTAAATACCATGTACCATCATCCTTTGTCATACGCTTCAGTTGTGTTTGTTCCTAAAAAGTCCAGGCAAGCTCTGTATATATGCTATGGAATGGAAATACCCTGAAGGCGGCATCATGTAACCCATCCTTTCCTTGTTCATCTGAAATGAACAGCAAGTGAGAACAAGATTTTTCAGTGAAGGTAGCACCAGATACAGAAATTTAATCCCAGCTTTTCCCTGTCATCAGAAATGTTTCTTGCATCACTTTGTTGCTGTTCAGTCATTTCAGTTGTGTCTGACTCTTTGTGACCCCATTTGGGGTTTTCTTGGCAAAGATACTGGAGTCGTTTGCTATTTCCTTCTCCCTCTTGCATCACTACCTTTTGTTAAAATTAACTAATAGCTAGGCAACCCTTCCCTTCAGTCAGGTGGACAGAAACAAGAACACTTTAAATGCCACTTCCCAAGTGGAAGAGGGAAATTGGCTGACATGGGGGGTCAGTCTCTTCACCAGTTCCAGGCTTTGTTCTGGAAGAATTGGCTCTGTCGTCTAAGGCAACCGGTGAGTTTTTTTTTTATTTTAACAGTTTTGTAAAGTCTCCTGTATATTGCTTATTGAAGGAGCACTTGTCTTTCTTCCCTGCCCAATTTTTTTTTTTTGCTTCACAGAAGATTTAGAACTATTATATGGCAGAGGACAAGAAGTGCTTTTTATCTTACCTTTTTAATCTCTGGGGATTATTATAGTGTCTGACTCATAGCAAGTGACTATTAAATGTTGATTGAGTAAATACATGTAGTTTATGTTTTTCCATGCTTTGTCTCATAGAAGACTCAATAATTGGATAATTTAGATTTGGAATATTTCAGTTCTTGTAACTAGCACTCTATTTAGACCTGAGTCTTATAGAAAATGTTTAATAATTAAAAATTACTACGAAAGATATTATAACCGCATATGTTTGGGCCATTCTGTAGAAGTCACATTTTGGATTCATGGGGTAGATATTGGGCTACTCATCATTAGATTTAAAGAATAAGTATACTCAATGAAATATTGAAAGATAAATGTCTTTTTATTGTATTATAATATGGATCGAGTGCTGGTAGTATATTGATTTGTTTTTAAGAATTATGTGATCATTCATTTCTCTATACAAAGTTTGATATTTAATCATATTTGGACAAAAGAAGCCAAACTACCTACCTGGATGGTTCCAATTAAAATTCTTTGGAGATAATTCATGTCTTTCCAGTGTTCTTAGATTTCTAAAAGGAGTCAAAATATTTGAAACAAGCTTTTTACTTTTTAGGATTAATGTGTAGAGACAAAATAAAAATAATTAGCTACATTAGTGGGACAATACATTTTTGTGTCTCTGAAAGTAAAATTTTTCTGCAATTTTTACTTCCAAATTCAATGTTTTGCATACACTCAATGTTTTTATGTGTACTAATTAAAATATTGTTGGTTTGAAACTATAGACTTTATCAATCCAGAATGTCTTCTATTTGTAGAGGAACTATGCTCGTTTGTTGAAATATTATTTTCCTATCTCCTTAAACATCCCTGAGTTCTGCGGTTTATCACCAATGCACACAGATATATATGAAGACATATGTGTGTGTGTGTGTGTATCTGTGTGTGTGTGTGTATTGACTATATAGGAAAGAAAGTAGGATCAAAATAACTTTCTTTGGAAAATGAATTCATCTCAAGTAGTTGGTATAAATCTTAGTCTGATGCATTTAAATATCTTAAAAATTATACTCAAATGGCACAAGAAATTAAGAATGAGCAAAGTGAGACTTAAATAATCTTCTTCTCCTGGCAGGCAATGGATGAATGGTATCTCTTTTGAAAGTAAATTTTTAAGTCAGTTATTTGGAACTTGAAATACATTTTCCCATAAAAACATAATAAATCATGGTAAATTTCCAATGCTAGCTAATCAAAGCTTCTGTATTCCATAGGGCATGTACATTATTTCACTAAGCTGAATTTTGAGTCCTTGAAGCAAGAGGGTCATGTAGTTAAGGAGAGCACAGTAGTAAAGGATGAAGCAGAGTAGGAGAAGGATGATATTCACCTTAGTACAAGATTGTCTCCATGTATGATGTAGAAAAGATTAAAAATTGTCTTTGGTATTTTCCAGGTCCACTCTTGTGTCTGATTTTTCAGTGTCCTCTGTGGACCATATTATGACACCTCACCAATATCCTTCCTATCAACCACAATGTTCTGTGGTCCATTTTTTTTAGAATTTTTTTTGCAAGGCAGTGGGGTTAAGTGACTTACCCAAGGTCACACAGCTAGGTAATTATTAAGTGTTTGAGATCAGATTTGAAGTCAGGCCCTGTTGACTCCAGGACTGGTGCTCTATCTTCTGCACCACCTAACTGCCTCTCTGTGGTCTATTGTTAACCATCTATCACTTCCAAAAGAGTTCTTCATTCCCACAATGAAGATTTTCACCATGGTGTTAAGAGTAGTCATCTGATAGAAGTGATTTATACTAAGGAATGAATGATTTGGGAATAAGGAATAAATAAATCTTTACTGATTGACTAACTTCGCTTCCTCAGAAGTATTTGCATTAAAAAAAGATGACTAATTCAAAATGAACCTCTAATTGATTGCATTTCTGATAGCCTGTTTGAAGGAAACAAATTTAGAGGGCAGGAAAGATATTTTGGATCAGGTTGGTCAACAATAGGCAAGCCAACCCTCCTTTGATACCTGAACTTGGGTTAGCTCCTCTCAATTGCTCTTGTTTTCCCAAACTTACTTCCATTCCTCCACTTTTGAATTCATAGGGTCACTAAAATGATTAAGTTTTTTGACCATGGCTGTCATGACAGAGGTACAGGGGCAGTCTCCCTGACTCTCAGGATGATGGATGGGGAGAAAGAATTCTGGAAGCAATCATATGGGGCAATCAAGTTATGCCTAAATATTATCTTGTTTCATATATATATATATATATATATATATATATGTATATATATATAAAATCTTTCCCCAACTAAATTGTATACTTAATTACCTATATAATACTATACATATAGCATATGTTTAATAAATGACTGTCAAATTGTTTGTCTCTTTTTTTTGGGTGAACTATATGGCAGTTGAAAGGACATTTCAAATTCTTATAAATGCAGTATTTTAGCACTTTTGTAATTTTAAGTTCTTATTCTCCTGGGTAAATGTAAGTAGAGAAGTCAGGCATGAAATTGAGAGTGAGGAAGAATCTCCTACCTTCATAGACCACAAATTTAATGTATTAGTGTATAATGATGGAATGAAAGAAATCAAATCATAGAATTAAAGCTGAAAGAAGAGTCGAGATCATCTAGTCCCATTATTTCATTTTAAAGAGACTGAAACTGAGGCCTCAGGAATGCAGTGACTTGTCTAATTACTTATGAATGGAGTAGATGTGTAGAGATTTGAACTCAAGTCCTTTGATTCCTATGTTGCATTCTTCCCAATAATGTGCTTCATTTTCTAAATTCTGTTTCACTCTATATCCAGCCTTTTCTCACTTGTGTTCCCTGTGTTTTGTATTGAGATTCATCATTATGGGTAATATCTTTTAAAAACACACACACACTTTCAAAATTAAGACTCTTGCAATATCCATTTTATAAAAGTTGTAGAGCTGTATAGAAGAGCATGCTTTCGGTATTTCACTGACCAAATCCACTTGGATTAGATTCAAAAGAAGTTCACTTTATCTTAAATTCTATTTTATAGTTAATTGTGTTATAATTAGATTCCAGTAAGCACATAATGGAACTATTTCAAGGCAAGAACCATTTGTTTTTTGAAAATGTCTTATAAGCAAAGATTCAGTGAATTGAAATAATTTATCCCCCCCTCACCCTGATTTTATATCAATCCAAAGTATATTTGTAAATGTCAAAAACTGGGAATCAAAGTTAAGTTCATTGACCTATAGATGCTGATTTTACTTTCTTCTCTTTTGAAAATTAGGACATTTGTCCTTTTCTTGTACTTGTTTACTTCTCATCTCAAAGCTCACTGAAAGTGCCTATGCAATCACATTAACCATCTTTCAGTAATTGGATAAATAGTTCTCTAGTGAACTGAACTTCTCAACTGATTACTAGGTGGTTCTTTAAAATTTCCATGTTTTATCTTTTGCATCAACTTATTAATCATTTTTGGGCTTTTCTATCCAATTCAAAAATTAATTTTTCCTTGGCAAAACAAGATATGAAGCAAAATTTTATAGTTCTCCCTTTTCTCCTTTGTACATTCTTATTACATACAACCATGACAGCTGTCTATCCTTTCTTTGATCCTATTTTTTTTTCACTCATAGAGTTAAGAATTAACTTTGAAAAAAAATTATCCTCAGCATCCTCTGACCTTAGTTTATTGTGAACTGTAGGTGCTATTGACACTCCGCTTACAGGATCAGTCATTCTTTTGTATTTATTCTCCATTACTTGTTCTTGCTTCCCTCTTCTGTCCATTTCTTTGAAAAATTTGCCTCCTTGGTTGATAATTTCGATGTTGCAGTGATCAATTGATTTTACTATTTTTCAGACATTGAGTTAGATGATAAGGAATTCAAAGATAAAAAATTGGAAACAGCATGTATATAGATAAACATAGTCAAAATAAATGTAAGAAAGTTATATATAAGGCAATTAAGGAGGGATGGTAAATGTAAAATGGGGGAAGGGAATGCCTGGAAATGCTACATATGAAAAGTGGTTCTTGAACTGTATTTAGAACAAAGTGAATGACTCTAAGAGATGATGTGAAGAAGGAGCTTAATTCAGATGGGAGATGACTAGTGGAAAATGGAACAAGAAACGGAACAGGTTAATTTGGTTGGACTGGGAATGAAAATAATATACAATGAAGGTTGAAAGAGAGTTTAGAGAAAGCTTGGGTGAAGTTAGAGTAAGGTTGAGAAGGGCTTGAAAAGTTCCAAGGGGGAGGTTATACTTTATTTATTGGTTATATTTAATTTATTGATGAGGGGCGATAACAATCAAATTTGTGCTTAATGGAAATCAATTTATTAGTTGTATGGAAAATGAAGAGAAAAATATGGCAGGTAGATCAATATAAATGGGAGAGTGAGAAGTTGAGCATTATATTGAGGTACAAGCCTGGGAATCTAGAAGAATCTGGTAGAAATGAGGAAGTTTGGGAGAAGAATAGGTTTTCAGGGAAAAGCTGCTAAGTTCTGTTTTGGACATGTTGAGTTTGTGATATCTCCTGGATTTGTACTTGGGAATACCAAAGAGAGAACTAATGGTAAGGGACTGGAGTCTGGAGAGAGATGCAGGCCTGAATATATTCTTAGACACAATAATTTATCTTATGGGGACACTGAGGTCACCATTCATACTCTTTAAACAATAGTCCCTTTTGTCCTTATTGAGAAAAATATTTGTTGGTGTCTTCAGAATTTCTTTTCTTGAAACTTTCTTATATTTTATGAATTGACTTCCTACTTAGAATTTTGGTCCATGAGATTCTCTCTCTCTGCTTTTTCTTATATACATTAAATTTTATTCTACTCAAAGCCAGGGTATGTGCCAGACTGTGCCTGACTTTCTTCACTTTCTCTGATTCTAATTCTAATATTGAAAGGTCACTGCTCCTAAGATTTTTCATCATTTTAGGCATCATCAGGCCCAGAATATCAGTTTTCCTGATCAGCTCCTTTACCTTCGTGCGTGGGAGAGTGGGATAAGGACAAAGAGGGGGATTAGATTATCATTAAGGAAGCCAAGAAATGATTATACCTCAGAAATAGCTACAGCTTACATCTGGATATTTGAACTATACTATGCCTCTCCGCCAGGCTTGTCATCTTTGTTCAGAGTTTCTCATTGATTCCTTTTGTCCAGGTGGAAAAATAAACTCCAAGTCTTGGAAAATGAGGCAGCATTGTTTTGTTTTCTTTTAAAATTATTCTTTTCTTGAGCTAAGAGAAAATTGAAAATTGTTAGAATAGCTTGGAAAAAGGCTTATAAGGATAACTCAAGTTTACATTGCAGGTTAGTTCCAGAAAAGTCTCACTTTTATTATTGTAGATCAAAATCGTATGGCATAATGGAAAAAGATCCTAGTTTTGGAGCTAAATGATATGGGTTGAAACAGTTATAAAGCATGTTAGTTATAATTTATAGACAAATCACTTAGGATCAAGTAGTTCAGGATTTGTTAACTCTGATTTCAAAGTTCGCATTTAAAGGAATTATTTCTAGATATGCTTCACCAACTTCTCCCTCTCCCTCCTCTAGCCCTGACTAAGCATCCATTTTGTAAGGTACAATTACTTTTTTTTTTTTAACATTGTTCAGTACAATTATGCAGTTGCTACAACTCTTCACGGCCCTATGGACCATAGTGTTCATGGGGTTTTCATGGCAAAAAGACTTGAGTGGTTTGCCTTATCTAGTGGATTGAATACATTAAAAATAGCTAACAATTAAGATTTTTCTTTAAGAAGGACTTGTTGCTGGTTTTAAAAGCAAAGTACTGAGGCAGTTAGGTAGTACAGTGGATAGAGCAGTGCCAATGGAGTCAGGAAGACCTGAGTTCAAATCCAATCCCCGACACTTAGTGGCTGGTGCAACACAGGGCAAGTCATTTAACCCTAATTGCCTCCAAAAACCAAGCTTCCAAATTTCCTTTTAATAGATCGACAAGGGTACAGAGGAATGATGCAAAGGAAAAGCTGGTTTCCTCCCATATATTTTGTTGGCAGTACTACAACCATGGAGGTTCTTTAAAAAAAATCTTTCCCAAACTTAGAATATACCAATAAACATTCAAATAACTTACAAAATGATTTTGGTATCCAAAAGAACTGGGTTTAAGTTATATCTCTCTACAGTATAGAGCCTATATGCCCCTGGGCAATCACTTTCAGTGCCCCAGTCAAAAACCTAAGACTATCAGGTCCAGGGAAGTTGCTCATCTTCATCTTGGAGGAATATTTAGCTCTCATAGTTCTCCACATCAGTGAAATCATGAGTCTTAAAAATAGTGACTATAGATAAAATCCTAATGTCTAAACTGTCAGCACTTTTGTTTGACAACATAATAATAGCATCAATATCTTTATGCCCTTGTTTCTTCTCTATGATTTTTCAGATTTGTGTAGTTATAGATCACTTTAATCAATACTAACAATTAATATTATTTCAGGACCATTGCTCTGTCCACTGACAATGATTAGCTGTGTGATCCTGACAAAGCCATTTATCTACTTCAGTTTACTCATCTGTAAAATAAAGATAATAATAGTACCTACCTCTCAGGGTTGTTGTGAGAATTAAATGAGCAAATATTTGAAAGTGCTTTGCAAACATTTATTACTATATAAATGTTGTTATTGTTTTGTTGTTGCTGCTGTTATCATTAGCAGGAATTTGATTTGAATCTAGGTCTTCCTGCTTCCATGTCTATAGCCCTAATGACTAGACCAGAGCACATGTCAGCATACTATTCCATTAAATTCAGAAATAATTTCTTGGACATAAGGGTTGTTTTCAGTATTCCAGTATTGTTTCCACTATCAAGTATTTCAGGAAATACTGCCATAAACATATTTGTACAGTTTTGCTTCTCCCCCTTTTCATAGCATCTTTAGATATAGTTCTAATAGTATTATTTCTGCATCAAAGGTTATGAACTGCTTCATAGCTTTCACCGTAGAATGCCACATTGTTTTCCAAAACATTACACCAATTTCCAACTCTACCAGTGGTTTAATAGTGTTCTGGTTTCTCTGAAACTGCATGGGGAGTATTACAAAATTGTCAAAAGGTTGGGGGGGGGTCTAAAGAATTTATCCATTGCGGCATCTGTGTGTATTTTCTGGGTCCAAAATTGTCTCTGTTTTTCTCAAGAGGTTTCTTATTGCTTACTTTCAGCACAGGTTTGTTCAGAGGGGTGCCCTTAGGTCACTACTGTATAGTTATTCATGTTGGGTCTAGGAAGGTTTAGGTTTTTCAATTACACAAACCTTTCAAAGCCCTTGCTGCAGAAGTAACTCCAGAGACACGAAGCAAGTGTAACCTCTGACCATATTATTTTATGAGAATATTGGAGGCTGAGAGCTGTTTACTTGGAAACCACCTCAGACAGGTGTACGCATCTACTTTGTCAATCCTAAACTCCAGGTTGTTTTTGGCTGACTCTGGCTTGGGATTTTCCACTCTTTGTACTCCTTCTCTAGGCAGCGAGCCATCCTGAACTTTTTGTTGGCTCGCACATTTATGTAACACTTTTGCAAATCTTATCTTATTTGATCCTTTCTACAACCCTGTGAGATTAGTAGCCCTTATAGTTCTACATTTTGCCAGTGAAGAAACTGAGACTCAGTAACACAACTAACGCTTGATTAATCAATTCAGACAAAATTATTAAGGGTCTACCATATACTGGGCACTCTTTTGGATATTTGAGAAACGGATATTTGAGAAACAAAGCTCTAAATGAAAGCATCCCTGTCCTTAGGGAGCTAAGCTTTTATAGGAGATAACAAATAAAAATAGGCATAGGATATAAAGCTATATAGATACATATATATATCTATATGTTTATATATCCATATCTCTATATAAAATGAATACAAGATAATTTTGATAGTGGGGTTGCTAACTACTGGGTGGATGGGATTAGGAGAATCACACTTAGTAAATGGTGTTTTAGTTGAGTTTAAAGGTAACTAGGGATTCTAGGGAAAAAATGTGAGGGAATGTTTCTTAGGCATGGGAGCTACCTGTACAAAGGATGGAATGACCAAAAAAGAAGGTCAGTTCTGTTGACCTAAGGCTGGAAAAGTAGGTTGGAGTCATACTGTAAAGACTTTTTAAAATGAAAAACAGAAGAATTTGTATGTAATCAGAGGTCACTAGGGTTTATTGAGCATGTAAGTAATATGGTCAAAATTGTACTTTAGAAATACCACTTTGTCAACTGTATGGAGGACTTGAATAGAGGAGGCTTATTCAAGGTGATGGTAATGAGGGTCTGACTGAAGATGATCCATATGTGTGCAGAGAAGAAAAATATACATTAACTATCTGAGGAAGGCTTTGGACTTGCCTTCCATCTCCAATACCAATGCTAGTATTCCAACTGCCTCTTAGGACTTAAGTCTTTTTAAAAATTTAGGGTGATTCTGAGTCTTGCTGAAGGTGAACACTAGGCCTTTATAGGTGTTTCCAGACTTCTATCCATTAGACTAGAGGCTAAAAGAAAAATTGAATTAATAAACATTGTTTAGTACCTATTATATTCCAGAATTGTGCTAGCCAATAGGGATATAAAGATAAAATTGAGAAGTTTTAACCTTAGGAGCTTACATTAAAAAAAAGTGATCCTTGTGTCCTCAGCTATTAGATAGATAAGGCTGTTTTAAGGTGAATGTCTGGGGGAAGTGTTAGTGATAGGTACAATTCAACTTTAAATGTCTCCTTCAGTTACCATATGTATTATATTTCATGCTTTTATAGGCATACATTTTAAAAGTCATTAGATACCTTCCTTGTCATTTTTAAGTCTTACCATGAATTTCTCATCTCAGGGTGTCTCTTCTTCCTCTTCTCAATCCACTGCCCCCCCACCAATTCCTCAATTAAGTGGCCCCATGGTTGAAGAAATGGAGTTCTGATTGCGAGTAGGATGTTGAAATAGGGGCAGGATACTTGCTCCATCAGAAAAGTAGAGACATTTTTCCTGTTCACTCTCAGAGGGTTTTTTTTTTTTTTTTTTTTTTTTTTTTTGGTTTGGCTTGATCATGCCAATGTCTGTGGCTACTGACAACTGGAACACTGTCAAGAAGTCAATTCACAGAATGTTTTTTATGTCTTTTTTTTTTTAACACAAAATTCTGTCTAAGTAAAGACAAAAAGAAAAAGGTATGGAAATGCTTAGGACTTAACAGTATAGTCCAACTTGAAAACACTTGGCTTAACTTCAATGTTGAGATCAATGAGTCAAACCACCTTTGTGAGTTAGTCATTGAACATATGACATCAGAGGAGATTTATGATTGTGTATAATTTTCATCTGTGTCCTTTATGGTTTCTCTCAGATGTTAAATTTCTCATATATGTGAGATTTCATCAACCTATTCCTTTTAACACTTTCAAAAGTAATTATTCTATTAGCAAACACCTTGGCATAGTATGATGCATTGTTCAATAAAGGGAGAAATGCTTTGTTCCTATCTAATAGAATTGTGATTCAAATCCATCTCCTTTCCTTCAAACATACTTCCCCCTCAAAAACCCCCCTCAAACTTTTGAGTTTTTATTTTTTGTTGGCTAGGATTGGTAGTATCTCTATGAATGACCTGGTATGAATGTATCCCTTCCTGCATTATATCTTCAATTAAGATTTCAGGTTGGTCATCTTGATTAATATATATATTCTTGAACTTTTTAAAGGTATTTTATCTGAATTAATGAATCCCAAATGATCTGAACAACATTGCTACAATATTGTAAATTGCTGGAGGACATCAACCTGTGGACTGCAGAGCTTAGGAAAGGAAGAAACATTAGACATAATTTGGTTCTAACTCCTCATTTTACAAATCAGGAAAGTGAATTCTAGAAGGAAATGAATTGATTAAAGTTCATAGTTCTTAAAGTATGACTCAGGAGTCATTAAGGTTGGAAGTTTCTGGTGAACTCTCAAAAGGACTATGAGGTCAAATCTATTTTCAGAATAATATTAAGTTGTTTTAATTTTTAATATGATCAATATCATTGTTTATAACTTTTTTTCCTAGGATATAAAGAACTATACCTTTGGTGCTTTACTTAAGACCTTTCCCCAGAAGGAAGCATACAGACTGATAACAAGGAGGAAAGAGGCACTAGAGTCCCATAAGAGAATAGATTCAGAGACTTCCCTTCCAGTTTGTATTTTGGAAGAACATCTCTGAAATAACCCATTTGAAATACAAAATTGTGTTTTGTGCTGATACTTAAGAGTTTTCACTGGGATGCCATTTTAGTGAAAAAAGAATAATGCCTTGCTTCAAGAATTATGACCCAACTGAAAGGGCATGGTGTTTGGAGTCAGGAGATAGATTCCTGTCCTGAAACTTAATCAACACATAATGATGGTCATTTCTTCCTCCTTGTTGGGCCTCTGTTTTTTCCTATGTAAAACTGGATTAATAATACTTGTACTAACTATCCCATAGAAATGGGTTTAAGGATCAAATGAAATAATATACTCAAGATGCGTTGAGATGATCATTTTTTCCCTCTTCTGCTCCCCCTTCTTCCTCTCCTCCTTTCCCTTCTCTTCTTCTTTCTCTCCTTTTCTACCTCTCTCTCATTTCTTCTTTACATTTCCTATTCTCCTTTCACTTTCTTCTTTTTTCTTCTCCCTCTCCTTTTTCCTCTCCCTCTCCCTTTTCTTTTCCTTTTTCAAGGAAATTAGCTAAGTGGGCTGGTGGACAGAACACTGGATCCAGAGTAAGGAATATCTGAAGTGAAAATCTAGTCTCAGATATTAATTCTATTATCCCGGACAAAGTCACTGGATGTCTATTTGCCTCAGTTTCCTGATCTGTAAAATGGGGATAATAATAGAACTTAACTCCAAGGACTATTGTGAGGATCAAATGAGATCCTATTTGTAAAGTACTTTACAAATCTTAAAAAGCTATATAAATGTTTGATATTTTGTTATTATTGTTATATAAAATGATAGTATATTATAGATACAATGCATGAGGGCATGGCTGTCCTGAAAATCTAATGTAGGTATTTAGTTTCTACCTAACATGTGTTTTTTTTTTAACTTCATAGAGATCAGTTATATTTCATCATATATGGGTGATGTTAACCTTAGATCTTCTTTGATTGATTTATGAAGTTTTTTTTAAAAACATGGTTCATAAATTCTCCAAGTCTTAGTTTTCTCATATGTAAAATAACACTTACCTTATAGGGTTGTTGTGGTAAACTGCCTCATAAAACTTAATGCACTAAGTAAAATGAATTCTATTTTTCCATCTTCCTTTAAAGAACTGACAGCCCAATTTGATACAACCGATATGATGACTAAACAGCGTTGAAAAGGAGCATTATTATTGAATAGATTCTTCTGTGAGATTTTGTGTCTATTCTTTCAGGATGAGTTTAGCTTTTAAACTACTGTTTAATATTAGAATCTGACTAATATGTAAAGATGTTAAAAAATAACAACAATAAAGTGAAAGAAATAGAATTCCACATTTCTAATTTGTACAGTAAAGGTTTTATATAATTCCCCCTGGAAAAGGATCCACTGTAGCAAAGTAGCCAGCAATTCTGTACTTTCATGAAGAATATGCTGATTATTTTTCTTCCACTAAGGAAGAAAGAAAAACCATGGACATCTATTATCCTCAAAAGAGAAATACAGTCACAACCATAGCCTCCTCACCCCTCCACCCCACCCCCTTCTCATACACATTCACTCATAGAAGGGGAAAGAAAATAAGAGATTGTGTCTTGTCCTTGGAAATAATTAGTGAATAAAGGCAACCAGCAGACTGTCTTGCAATATCCAACATCAGGACCAGAATCTTGAGCTTTAAAGACAGGGGTGGCCATTCATTTAGAAGACCCAAGCTTGAAGCCTTCAATTCCTTAGGCTGTTCAATGCCCACTGTAATTGTGATCTTCAACTCACTCAACTTGATTTTTCATTGATTCTTTGTTTGGGTCCTTTGTGTTGGATATAGTATTGAACAACAAAGACCTTCTAATACCTCTGAGAAAATCCTGCTTCCTGAGATCTTGCTTCCTTGTGGCCTCTTGTTGTCCCAAGGAAACACAATTGAATTTCAGGTTCCGCAAAAGTGTATGTATCAAAGGACAAAGGTAACAGACTAATTAGATATTTCTCTACAACCTGCATGATATACTAAACTTATTCCAATGTTTTCTTCTCTTCACTAAGGAGATCTTGTGACAGGTTCCTCCCTTGGAAAAGTCCCTTGTTATCCTTAATTCACCATTTATTTGTCATCAAAGCACTTTATACTTGTGGTTTTTCAACTGAAATAAAAACCACCTATAGCAGAGGAAACCAACAGAATTCACATGCTTCTGTTGAGTTTGGATTTAAATTTTAAGTTAGTAATGAAGTGGAACATTCATTTAGCAATTTCAATATCATTTGTTTTTATATATATATATATATATATATATATATATATATATATATATATACAAAGCTCAATTCTTTTCCATTCTTTATGACTTCAAAAAGTTATTTCTTGAGGGGGTATTGAGAAAATTCTGAAGATTCCTGACATCACATTGAGATTTTTTTCCTTTGGGCATAATGCAACCTCTCTAGCCATTCATTTGAGCCCTTAAACAACCCTTGTGGTGGTAGGTGCTACAAGGGTATTTCTATTTTAATTTCACAAATGAAGAAATTGAGGCTCTAAGAGATTATGATTTATCCTCCCAGCTGGCAAGAGGCAGGGACAGGATTGAGAGCTATGTCTGATTCTGACTCCAAATCTAGGTCTGTTTCTAATATACTAGTAATATCTTAGAATAAATGAGCTTAGTTTTTTTCCTGTGTCAGAAGAAATGAAGAAAGATATTATTTCAGAAAAAAATATTATATTTGCAGGGCTAAATTTTTATTATAAAATTTCTGATATCTAATCGGGTCTATGCTCTGGTTAAAGGCATTTATATATTAATTGGGTTCATAAGTTGCTCCAATATCACTTTACTCATATATAGATAGTTTGGAGTTCTGATTGAAGGCCTTCCCATATTAATTATATTTATAGGACTTCTCTTCTGTACAGATTCTCTGATGAGCAACAAGAATTATTAAGGTATGAGAGCACTGGCCATACTGGGATGATGGACAGAAGGGAGCAATGATAAGTAAGAGAGTTACCCAAACCAAAATTTGCTTAATTTAAAATTTTTCTGGGCCTGACTCTGGATAAGAGTAAAGGAGCCAAGAAGAAGGGAAAATTTATGTTGGATACTGAAATAATCATGGGGAAAAAAATCATTTAATCTGAACAGGATATGAAACTCTGGTGTAAGATTCAAGGATAAAGAGGAGATGGCACATGAGTATGGTGGAGAAAAAGAAAAAAATGCAAATACAAAAATTAGATGAGAAAGGGAACGCCCTAATGTGCTCCTGCAGAGAAATATTTTGACAAAAGAAATCAATTCATGCACATTTAATGGGCAATGATACAGGAACACAGCAGGTTCTCAATGCAACTTACCAATATGAAGCAATCTTAAATTTAAAACTACCACAATTGTTCCCTACTCACTGCCCTTTGGAGAAAGTGTAGCAAATGTCTTATAGATGCCTTTAACTTTGAATGAGACTTCCAACATTACTGAAGTTCTCTCTTCATTTGGAGAATCCCAGAAGAACCATTAATTCAAAAAGATGTATAAGTTTTATTAAAAAAATTCCACTTGGAATAGAGCTTTGTCATCACTTTCCTAAGATGAGAAACACAAATGTCTTTAATTTCAGTATACTTACTTATACATTTTTGCATTAGTGCTGATTGAATCCTTCTAAAAAATTAGTGTCTCCTACCAATATCAAGCTATCTTAATAAAGGTACATATCTTAGTTCATGTTCCTGTTTTTCTTTAACACTATGTACAGCCCCAGATTATGTATAAGGAATGAGTAAAATAGATTACTAAATACATTTCTGTTCTCCAGATTCTATGACCTTTTTTTCCCCCCTCTTTTGATCTCTTGGACTTAAAATAATCCTTGGCAGGAATTTCTGACTTATCAAAGAGTGTGATATTGGGTTTCAGCATATTGTCAGAGAACTTTTTATATTGTTGGATTTTCTGGCACAGGATAAACTTCCTTATGAATGACTTAAAAAGAGCAATTTCTTTTCTCCTCTAATTATTGTAGAGACTGAACTATTATTTATCTCCTATTTTATCTTTATGATTTCAGGTCATATACAGATATATACTGAGGTGTAGAACTGATTGGTTGACTTTCGAAGTGTTTCAGTTCAGAAGAAACGTATATAAGAATCAAAAGAGGTGAAAAATGGCCAATGTTCTTCCAAGAGTAAAGAAACTAAAAAAAATTAGGAAATCTGCTCAGGTTCAAAACATCACAGCCTGAAATAATCATGTCCGCATTTGAATCTGATAGAGAAGCTTGCTTATGCTCAGATTCCTGGGTTTGCTGGTCTTTTCACCTACTAACATTCTTTTTGGAAAAGTGTCATATAAGAGTAAACATGGAACATTCTCTGGAAGCAGGGAAGTATGAAAGTAGCACCAAGAAATTGTGTAGATAATAATTTTAAATGGTACTATGTGTATAAAAGTAACATTTTGTTACCTTCAACTATACTAGTAATGGGGGCGGGGGAGCTAAGTAGATAGAGCACTGGCTCTGGAGTCAAAAGGACCTTAGTTCAAATCCAGCCTCAGACACTTAATAATTACTTAGCTGGGCAAGTCACTTAACCCTATTGCTTTGTAAAAATGAAAAAAAAGAACTATACCAGTCATCTATTAAGTGCCTGTTAAGTGTAGAACCATTGAACAAGGCAATGAGAAATGGAGAGGGGTGGAATAGGATTTAAGAAAAAATGAATACTACTTTCAGAATTCCACTCTACTGGAAGACTATATCATATCATATATACATTAAATTATGAAATAAAATGATAAATGATAAGAGGTGCTGTGTCAAGTATGAGTGGAAGAGAAGTGGAAGACATTTGAACATGATCTTAAAGAATGGGGAGAATTTTAATAGTCAATCAAGAAACATTTAATAAGTTTCTATTGTATGTTGACCAATGCTATTAACCAGGGATTCAAAAACAGACTGTCCTTAATGGACATATCCCACTAGGAAAGATGGCTTGTTTAGATATACATCAGTACATTTGAAATTCATATAAAATATCTACTAGGTGATTTAATATTTTTTGAGGGGAGAAGACATTGGCAGCTGGGGGAAGACAGGCAATGCTTTATGTAGAAGGTGACGCTTGAGCTGAGCTTTGTTGAAAGAAATTTTTGGATTCTGAGATGTAGAGTATATATTTTATCTTAGATGCAAGAGGGAAACATTGTAGGGGAAAGACACGATTAGATTAATGTTTTAGGAAAATCACTTTGACAGTTGTGTCGAGGATGAGTTTGAAGGAAGGAGAGACCATTTAGGAGGTTTCTGAAATAGTCTGGATGATGAAGGCTTGTATTATGGTGATGGCCTTCTGAACAAAGAGAAGGGAATGAATGGGAGAAATGCTATAGAAGTTGTTTTGATGATTTAACAATTGATTGGATATATGAGGTAGGGAGAAATGAGAGGAAATAGAATGTTCATAGACTAAATTTTCTAGTTAATAGTGTGTAATAAGACTGGCAGGGTTGATTGGAACTAACTTTTGGAGAAGTTAGAATGTCAGTTTAAGAAGTTTGAGGTATTCTGCAGAACCAGCTTCATGTTTAAGGATATTTAATCTGTCAAGGAGTGTGAATGATGGATTTGCAGGAGTTGTGGGGAGAGAAAATATATTTTGGTGTCTCCTTTACCAAGCTATTGACTTAATTTTCTTGCATCATTACCAATTTTGCCTCTACCTTTCTTATTTGATTTTTGAAAAAAACCTTTATGAACTCTTTCAATTAAGACCAATTCATATTTTTCTTGGAGGTTTTGGATATAGGAGCTTTGACTTTGTTATCTTCCTCTGAGTATGTGTTTTGATCTCCCTTGTCACCATAGTAACTTTTTAACTGTATTTCCCTCCATCCTATTTCTGTTTATTCTATTTTTCTCTTTCCTTTTATCTTGTTCTTCCTCAAAAGTATTTTGCTCTACCTACCCCCATCTGCCTATCCTTCTATCAACCTGCCCCCCTTCTCTTATCCCCTTCCCCTTCTGTAAGGTAAAATATATTTCTATACCCAATTGAGGGTATATATTATTCTCTCTTTGAGTCAATTTTGAGGAGAGTAAGGTTTATTCATTCATCCTTACATTTCACCCCCTTCCCATCTATTGTAAAAATTTTCTCTTGCCTCTTTTATGCAAGATAACTTACCTCATTCTACCTCTCTCTCTTTCCCTTTCCTAGTATATTCCTTTCTCACTCCTTAATTTATTTTTTTCAGGTATCACCTCTTTATATTCAACTCATTCCTTCTAATTCTAATACCCCAAATAGCTCTAATAATGAGAAAGTTCTCATGAATTACCAGTGTCATCTTCCCATATGGGAATGTAAGCTTATTAAATACCTTTATGACTTCCCTTTTCTGTTTCCCTTTTTATGCTTTTCAGAAGTCTTGTTTTTGACAGTCAAATTTCCTGTTCAACTCAGTTCTTTTCATCAGGAAAGTTTGAAAGTCCCCTATTTCATTGCATGTTCATCTTTTTCCCTGAAAGAGTATGCTGTTTTGCTGGGTAATTGATTCTTGGTTGTAATCCATGCTTATTTGCCTTCTGGAATATCCTATTTCAAGCCATCTGATCCTTTAATGTAGAAGCTGCTAATTCTTGTATTATCCTGACTATGATTCCACAATACTTGAATTATTTCTTTTTAACTGCTTGCAGTATTTTTCTTCTTGACCTAGGAGCGCTGGAATTTGGTTATAATATTCATGGGAGTTTTCTTTTTGGGATCTCTTTTAGGAGGCGATTGATGGATTTTTAAAAATTTCTATTTTTACCTACTGATTCTAGGAATATCAAGACAGTTTTCCTTGAGAATTTCTTAAAAAATGATAGCTAGGCATTTATTTTTGATCACAGTTTTCAGGTAATTCAATAATTTTGAAATTATTTCTCTTGGATCTATTTTCCAGGCCAGTTGTTTTTCCAGTGAGATATTTTCCATTGTCTTCTGTTTTTCATTCTTTGGTTTTGTTTTATTGTTTCTTAATTTTTCATAAGGCTATTAGCTTCCATTTGCTCAATTCTACTTTTGAAGGAATTATTTTCTTCATTGAGCTTTTATACTTCCTTTTCCATTTGACCAATTCTACTTTTTAAGCCATTCTTCTCCTCATTGACTTTTTATATCCTTTTTACCATTTGACCTAGTCTATTTTTAAGATATATTTTCTCAGTAATTTTTTTTGTGTTTCTGTTACCAAGCTGTTGATTTGATTTTCTTAATTTTCTTGCATCACTCTTTCCAATTTTTCCTCTACCTCTCTTATTTGATTTTCAAAATCCTCTTTGAGCTTTTCCATTTCCTGAGACTGATTCACATTTTTCTTGGAGGATTTGGGCAGATGGGCTTTGACTTTGTTATCTTCTGGGTGTGTGTTTTGATCTTCCTTGTCACCATTATAACTTTCTATAGTTAGAGTTTTTTTCCTATTGTTTGCTCAATTTTTCAACCTATTAGTTAATTTTAACTCTTTGTCAAAGTATAGTTTTGCTTTGAGAGTGGAGGGAACACTGTCTCATGCTTCAGTGGTTTTGTGTAGCTGTCTCCAGAGATACTTCTAGGGACCTGTAAGTTTTCAGTTCTTTCAAACTGACTTGATCTAAGGAGGGGTGTATTTGTTATTCTCCTGGCTTGAGTTCTGGTCTGTGAGTGATCATAAGTCCTCCTTCCTGCCCTGGAATTGTGAGGAGGATATCGGCTCCCCTATGACTACAGGCAATTGCTTTTCCCTGCCCTGAGACTGCCACCTGGGACTATGATCCACATCTAAGAAGGAGCAATGCAACACAATCCTGCCTCAGTGCTAGCAAAGAGATTCCTGAAATCTCCTTCTGAATCAGTTGATTGACCCTCTTACTGTCTGTGGACTGAGAATAGCTGTTGATTCAGTGGTTCCCAAGACCAGCTGTGGTTTACTATGACTGGTTCTATCCTGGCATAGTTTATCCTGGACTGTGCTCCTCTCTTGCCCTGTGCAGTAGACTTTTCCCCACCAGGTGCCACTGCTGCCACCAACTCATTAGCCCCGTGACCTGCCTCTGGTCTGCTCTGGTCTGCGTCCTTTCTCATCCTGGTGCAATAAACTTTTCCTGCTATCCTTCTAGTAGTCTTGGGTTGACAAATTGTTTCACTATTTTTTTGTGGATTCAGTCAATCTGTAAGCTATTTAGAGTTATTTAAAGGTATTTGGAGGAGTTTGGGGGAGTGCACAGGTCATTCTCTACCATTACTCCTCCATCTTGGCTCTGCCTCCTCAAAACTTTTTAGATAGGAGCAGGGGTAGGTTGAAGTGGGGAAAGGATAAGAAAGGATTTTAGGGATGATGTACTTAACACATTTTTCTGGCATTCAGCCTTCTTGTACACACCATATGAAACAGAATCATGCTTTGCCTAAGTCTTTGGTATGAACACTTCATGGTCAACCCCCCCTCCCATTCTTAATTCCTTTCAGGTGAAAAATAATAAATAATAAGGCTGGATTATAAGATAATGTTACATTTGTTTAGTGCTTTATACTTTTAAAGAATTTTCATAATTAGGTATCTATTATTACCCCCAACTTTAAAGATAAATAAGCTATGAACTCATGGGGGGGAAATGAGTCATCAAAAGCAAACAAAGGGCAAAGCTAGGACTCAAGGTCTGGTCATTCTCCAATTTAGTGGTGTTGGGAGGCAGGACTACTGCTTGCCTAAAATGCTCTATTACATCATAATTTTATTATATGTAGCTTTTCTGCTTCTGGAAGAGTAAATCAGGCCATGATGTTTCCAATTCTATGTCCTAGCAAATCATATTATAATGGCAGTCTAGCATGAGTTGGCATGAAAGATCATATAATCTTAGAAAGGAGCACATCCATTTTGCTCCCTATTCAGAATCTTATTCAGAAAGACATAGGATAATGTTTCAGACAATTTAGTAATATCTACACATGGTCTTTGCTCCATCAAGAGCTCAATTCATCAACAGAGTTATTTATTTATATATTTTAGGTTTTTGCAAAGCAATGGGGTTAAGTGATTTGCCCAAGGCCATACAGTTGGGTAATTATTCGGTGTCTGAATCCAGATTTGAATTCAGGTCCTCCCGACTCCAGGGCTCTATTTACTATGCCACAGAGCTGCCCCCATCAACAGATTTAGTTCAATGAACCTTTTTAAAATATCTGATGTGTGCC
Organism: Macrotis lagotis; assembly: GCF_037893015.1. NCBI lineage: Eukaryota > Metazoa > Chordata > Mammalia > Peramelemorphia > Peramelidae > Macrotis > Macrotis lagotis. Next base: position 116,748,460 of record NC_133665.1, read on the forward strand.
AGGAGCTGTGTTAAATACTAGGGACACAAAGACAAGAACAGTTCTTGCCCTCAAAGAGTCTATATTTTACTTATGTATATTTATTTACATTCCAGTTAAATGCATTACCACCAATGGAAAAAAAAGTCATTTTTGGAGGTGGGGAGAGAGGTTTTTTAGTTCAGTATACAATGACTTAAATTGTATGAGAATTTTGTCTTTAGATTCCATGGATTTTTTTTTGTAAATAGCTTTATAGTTTTTCTAGAATATTCCAGAACTTTTAAAAAATGTTTCTTAAAACAAACACAGAAATAACATTGTGTAGCGGACAGAGAGCAGGCCAAAATTTCAAGAAGACTTAGATTCAAGTCTAATACATACTGACTGGGTAATCTTAGGAAAGTTCTTTATTCCTAAGGACTCATCTAAACTTTCTAAGACTATCAGTAGTGGATCTGGAGTCAGGAAGACTCCTCTTCCTGAGTTCAAATATGATTTCAGACACTTAATAGCTGTGTGATGCTAGTCAAGTCCCTTAACCCTATTTGCCTCAGTTTCTTCATCTGTGGATGATGTGGAGAAGGAAATGGAAAACCATTTTAGTATTTTGCTAAGAAAACCTCAAATGAGATAATGAAGAGTCAGATACAATTGAAAAAAACACTAAACAACAAAAGACTATAAATTGCAAAGAAGTTAATGATATGAATTAGTAGAGGGAGTTTCCTTACTTAGGAGTTACCTGTATAATTGAACACAATATTAGGCTGTCTTCCTAAGAGAACTCATATTGCGATAATGATTACCAGAAATATGACCTAGTGAGAGAGAGCTACCATAATATTTTCATTTCATCCATGTTAGCCAGGCTCATATATGTTTCTAATGATCAATATTGTCCATTAACCTTTTTGCTTTTTTATCTCTTCCATCTTTGGATTCAGTACTAAGTAGTAGGTGCTTAACAAATATTTATTGCCTGGATCATACCAAATTGTCTATATTAAGCATTAATTGAAAAAAAAACACACTGTTAACAAACAGTAAGATAAAGCAATATATTATTTTATACATCCTTCAGCAAGAGAGGGGCTGACATTTAACTGGTTGCCTGTCATAAGTTCATGCTTTCAGAGATTAAATTCTAGAATCCTTTTTTTTTTTTTAGGTTTTTTACAAGGCAAATGGGGTTAAGTGGCTTGCCCAAGGCCACACAGCTAGGTAATTATTAAGTGTCTCAGGCCGGATTTCAACTCAGGTACTTCTGACTCCAGGGCTGGTGCTCTATCCACTGTGCCACCTAGATGCCCCAAGATTAAATTCTAGATGACATTATTACTCTTCAATTTTAATTGTTCTCTACATCGGTTGAGCTATATGATGTGCATGACCAAACATAAACAGTGAAGTACAGGAATCATCTACTGTTTTTGTTGACTTATAACTTTTTCTTTTCCTTCTTAGAATCCTTTGATTCATAGAACCTGATGGTTCTACAAAAGACCCAATGGCTAATACCAGTTCATGCCATTTGCCATTTTTCCCCTTGAATTGCTTGTCTCTATTAATGGAGATTGTGTTGAATCTGGAGTCAGGAAGACCTGAGTTCAAATCCAGTCTTAATTATGTGACTCAAAACAAGTCACTTAACTTCTTCTGCCTTAGTTTACTAATCCATTGATATGTCTATCTTTTGATAGATATAAAATATATAATTAATATATCTATATATTTATATCTCTCTAAATATTTATAAATATGTATATATGCATATTATATATTTGTACATTATAAAATTAGGATAACAATAGCACCTACTTTCCAGGATCTTTGTGAGGGTTGAACACTGTGTAAATGCTAGTCCTTGTTGTTATTATTATTATTATAATATGGCAGGTGAGCATATCAATCCTTTGTGAATCATGTCATCTCCATGAATTTCTAACATGGTTCTGTGCATCCTTTTCCAGGTCCTATCCCTGGCTGAATTTCTCTGGCCATGCACATTATTTCTAATTCTAACTGTGCTTCGCTTTCAAGAACCTCCAAGACACAGAGATAACTGTAAGTATAATATTCAATCTTTTATTAAAAAGAAAAACAAAACCTCGTTTGAGGACTCTAGAGCATTTATGTAGCACTGGATTTTCAAAGGCTATCACGTACCAATTTTAGCAGGTATTTTTAAACTAGAAATATTTGGAAAGGTAATGAGCTCCATGCCTATTATTCCTTGATCACTGTAGCTGACTTTGGAGAATCTTTTGACTAGTTTAGCCACAGGCTAATGAATTTTTTAGTCAAGATAGCCTCTTAAAGACTATCTACTAAATTGTTAGAGAGTTTGTGGTCTGCATTGGTTAGTGGAATATCAATACTGATTAAATCATTTTTTCTTTTTTAAAAATTCTTTTTATTTATTTTCCCAACTGAATGCATTGCAATAACATGCAACGTAGTTTTCAACAACCATTTTTTTTAGCAAGGTTTTGAGTTTCACATTTTTCTCCCCTTCCCCTTTCCTCCCCTACCCTTGATAGAAATTAATCTAACATAGGTTATACATCTATAACCATGCTCAACACCAATCCATATTATTCAAATTGTGAAAGAGGAATCATAGCAAAAGAGGAAAACAAACGTTAGACAGAAAGAAAAGCCATAATACAAAAGACAAGTTTTAAAAATTGAAGATAGTAAGTTTTGGTCTGCATTTAAATTCCATATTCTCTGAATATGGATGGCATTTTCCATTACAAGTATTTTAGCATTATCTTTTAAATCACTTTTTTTATTTTTTTAGGTTTATGCAAGGCAAATGGGGTTAAGTGGCTTGCCCAAGGCCACACAGCTAGGTAATTATTAAGTGTCTCAGGCCGGATTTCAACTCAGGTACTCCTGACTCCAGGGCTGGTGCTCTATCCACTGTGCCACCTAGCTACCCCTAAAATAGCATTCTTTATGAATCATAGGTTTATTTCTCTCATTCATATTATGAAGTAAGTCTAAATTTATTTATCCTTCAACACTAGTACAAATGTAAATATTTGCTCCCTCATTTCAAATGCTCAATGTGCACCCTTTGTGTTTCTAAAACTGTAACCTCACTCCAAAATTTTTTTTAATGATGTCTTTGCTTTTAGATCACAAAAAAATTTCTATTATATTCTTCCCCAACCTTAGAACCATTCCATAACAATAACAAAAAATAGGTTAAAAAAGTTTAGTCAAACTAATCAACATATCAAAAATTCTGGAATTATATGCAATGTTTCACATCTGTATTCCTTGCAAGTTCAAAGCAAGGGTATATTAGAGAGAAGGTAGCTTCTCACATCTCTTCTTTAGGGTACCACTTAATCATAATTTTGTAGCATTCATTTTCAGTTGTTTTGTTATAGCTTTTCAGGAACTATGATAATTTCCATAATGAAGTAAGGCATTTGAGGAATTCGTTAGTGTGACATCTAATGAACAATGGTGGAGGGGAAGGGTTGGGAGATGGGGAGAGAGATCAAAGGAAAATGAAATACAATACAGTGATTGAATAGTATAGTGAAAATACTTCAGTTGGAGTCAGGAAAAACCCAAGTTCAAATCCTGCTCCTGGCCATAGGATATGTGACCCTAAGCAAATTATTTCTCTTCTCATGTTTTATTTTCTCAGCTATAAAATGGGTAATGGCACTTGTAAAATCTTAAAACATTATATAAATATCAGGGTTTTTTTCACTTTTTGTTCAGCATAAACAAAACATGGGAGAGTGAATGTGGTATAATTTAATAAAATATGCTCTTCTGAAGAAATTGGGGGAGGGAAACATGGTAGGGAAAAATGGAATGGGTGTAGTAAAGGTAACAGATTGATAATAGATGGGCTGTGCAAAAGGGGTCATTAACTTCTCCGGGTGGAATGGATGGATAAGAACAATTCATTCCAAGGTGCCAGGAAGATGATTGAAACAGGCACTGTGGAGGGTTTAGAGTCTACTCTGTCAATGAAGATGCCAAGGTCATCCACTACATTTCTACTCATGGCCTGCTATCTTGACATTTGTCCTTCCACTGGACTTTGATGATTTAGGAAAAATGAGACTGCCTCACTTAAATTGAATTCACTAATGAATTAAGATATTACCTGCGATGTCTTTGGTCCTCTTTAAAACTGAAGGACAAACAACAGTGGTAACATTTGATATTTGAACATAGGTCTTTTGTCACTAGATCTACCTCTCTTTCTGGCACATATACTATCTTCCTTCTCTATACAGAGAATGGTCTCATGGCATTACCAGTTTCATTGTGCTGTTTAAAAGTACTGTGCCATAGTTTCCCTACCTTCTTATAGAACATATACATAAAATACAATAAATCCACAATTATTCAAGATCTATACAACCAGAAAATTTAAATGTCCGAATTTAGGAAAAATCATTGCTTTTATTTTTATGAGAGACATAAGTTGATATTGATTTCATTTAAAAAAAATTATTTCAATCATGGCTATGTGACCTTGGGCTAGTCACTTAACCCCATTGCCTTGCAAAAAAAATTCTATTTCAAAATCTAAACAATCTAGAGTCTTTCTCACATGATACAGGGACAACTGATGTTCTTAATAATGACCCAGAGATAGTCCAAGGTTTTCAATCACTTCCACAATTATCAAAGAAATATAAAATTGCATTCAATAGAGTTTCATTGTTTAATGTATTTTAATTTTATCTTATTTGGGGAGCAAATTTGAAATCTATATAAGGACACAGTAGACTATCATAATAGATTTCACTTAACTAGAATATTCTATTAATAAGTACATTTTCATCCCCTATCATTCTGGATAAATATGATTTTGTTGTATTGTATAAAGCATAGAGATGTATATAGGAAGAAATATGTGCATTATTAATCAATGAGTATTAGGGATTATTGCATTCAGGAAAATTTAGAATATTTTTCACCTAATTTTTCTTTGCTTTCTCCCTTCTTCAGTGCTTCCTCTCAATATCATCTGGAGTCAGGTGCATAAATCTCAAGATATTTCTCAACTCAGAATACTCCTGGTTCTTTTTTTGGATAGGTAGTATGCTGAATGATGAAATATGTCTGTAGTATTTGAGATTTTGAGGACACTCATTCTCCCATATATATTGCAATTAGAAGAATGGTGTTGTTAGAAGAACATAAACTCCTTGAGGGCAGAGACTCATTTTTGGCTTTGTTTTTCCTAGTACATAGTATAGTACACACAGTGTTTAATAAATGTTTACTTAATTGTAATGAATTTGGAAATTTGGAGTGGAGAGTGTTGATTTTGGAAGAGAAGAAAAAACCAGGTAGGAAATTTCTTCGAGGAACAGCAGCAAAAACAGGCTCTTTCTCTCTACCAAAACTCCTAATATGAAGGTTGTTTTCAGGAATCATGGGTGATTCCTTATGAATGCTTTCCACCTCTGAAACTGTTTTTTTCTGGAATCATTGGTGTCTTCCAGATACAAGGGTTTCTTGTGTTCCAGTCATTCTACAGTTGACAAAACTGTGGCTTAGAGAGGACAAAGAGATTTGACAATGGGTTCTAAGTTCCTTGATGATGGGGGATGTTTTTCTTTTTGTCTTTCTATCCCTTGTCATTAGGTGCTTAATATATTCGGTTATTATATTGTCTTTTCAAAGTCTGCTTGACTAGCTAATGGATAGAGTTAGATCCAGAACTTTTGTCTCACCATTACTTTATGTGAAATTTCTCTGCCTAGAAACGTGTTCCTTAATTGCATTCGTTGCTCTAGTTTCATTGCTTTTTTCTATTTGTACATAGGTTACTTACAGCCCCGGAATTTGCCAAGCCAAGGAGTTTATCCCTTTGTCCAAAGTCTCCTTTGTAATGCTGGTTCTAGATGCAAGAATACCAGTTATGCTGTGCCAAAGGAACCCCACTTCCGGTAAAATAAATCTTTTTTTTTAGCATGCTTATGAAGGTGAATTAGAGGGTAGTCATAGTATGTATGGTAAAACCTCACCAGTTGGGAAAGGGAGGATCTGAATAAAACAAAGCTATGAATTATAATTTGTAAGAACACATGGTAAAACTAACCACTATTGAATTATTTACTATTAGGTGTTCTCCCAGGACTATTTTAGTGAGCAGGTATTGATAAGCCTATTTGCATACTATGAAAATATTAAAATTCATAAAATATTTATTCTCTGTAGATTGTTTTGTTAATTTTCATATACTAAGGAAAGCTCTCTCTCTCTTTTTTACTACATTAGATAATTTTTGCAAAATAAAAGAAGGAATTGGGAATGTTTATTCTGGAGAAGACTTAGAGGAGCAGTGATTTCCAAGTATTTGAAAGACAATGATGATAACCAATATCAGATTAGACTTTTTCCTTGGTCTCAAAGGGAAGAAATAGGAGCAGTGAGTGAAAATAAGGAATGGTACTGACCTCTAACTTTAGTGCTTCTTCCATGTCCCAACATCAGTATTTAACAACGTTTAAGCGCCTCATATATAAGTTGTTTATTTTCCTTCAGCTAACTTGAATCCATGGGCCTTAAATTCAATCGAATCTCCAAATCCCAGGTGAAGAGAGTCACAAAAGGAGGCAAATTGAAGCTTGATGTTAGGAAAATGTCCTCACAATGAGAACGGACCAAAAGTAGAATGGGCTATCTGAGAGAGAGAAAGCAGATTCTTCACTCTTATTGGTCATTGAGATTGTTTTCAAATTTGAAATTCTGTGATCCTGATTAGAATGTAAGGTGTCATTATTAGCATTGAGGGTACTGTGGTGTAGTGGAGAAAGTCAGGAAATTGGGTTTCTTGGAGTCAAAAAGTCTTGGACTTCAGTCCTTCCTCTGGCTCCTACTTTATTGATAATGTGACTGTGCTCCAAGCAACTCTAAAGACCATAAGTATCAAATATGGAAATATGTTTGACATAGTTGTACATGTAAACCTATTTCAGATTATTTGCTGTCAAGGGGAGGGGGGCAGAAACAGAGGGAGGGAGAAAAATATGGAATTCAAAATCTTACCAAAAAAATGTTGAAAACTATCATTTCATCTAATTGGAAACAAATAAATAAATAAATACTTTTTAAAAAGACTATAAGCTACAGAGGTTCATTTATTTAAAAATATTTTATTTATTTTTCCTATTAGCTTCAACTGTAATTTTCAACAATAATTTTTCTTGCAAGGTTTTGAATTTTACATTTTTTTCCCTCTTCCCTTCCCCCCTCTCCCTGACATAAAGCATTCTAATAAGCTATACACATATAACCATGCTAAGCATAGATTCATATTAATTATGTTATGAAGGAAGAGTTAAATCCAAATGGGAAAAAAATTAGAGAGAAGAGAAAAGCATAATATCTAAGACAACTTTAAAAACTGAAGATAGTAAGTTTTGTTATGCATTTATACTCCACAGTTCCTTCTCTGGATATGGATGGTATTTTCTATCACAAGTCTTTTAGAATTGTCTTTGATTATTATGTTGCTGAAATGAATTAGTTCATTATGGTTGATCACTACCCACTGTTACTGTTAGTGTGTATAATGTTCTGATTCTGATCACTTCACTCAGCATTTGTTCTTGCAAATCTTTCCAGACTATTCTGAAATCCTAGACCTTGTGATTTCTTATAGACTAGTGTTCTATCCCATTCCCATACCTCAGTTTGTTCAGCCATTCCCCACTTGATGGACAACTCCTCAATTTCCATTTCTTTGTCATTACAAAAAAGAGCTGCTCTAAGTATTTTTGGTGATTTTTTAAACCTTTTTAATGATCTCTTTGAGATACAGATCTAATAGTGGTATTGCTGGATCAAAGGGTATACAGTTTTATTACTCATTGGACATAATTCCAGAGAGGTTGGATCAGTTCACAATTCTACCAACAATACATTAGTGTTCCAATTTTCCTATATCCCTTCCAATATTGATCATTTTCTTTTTTAGTCATATTGACCAATCTGATAGGTGTGATGTAGTGCCTCAGAGTTGTTTTAATTTGCATTTTGAAAGAGTTTCATGTTTCCTGGTAGAATTCTTCACCAGCCGTCAACTACTATGTTCAGTTAAAAAAATATATATTATGAATGTAACATATAGCACATATATTTTAAACAGTTTAGATGTATTATATATCACATATGATATACAAAGATAAATTATATGTATTACATATAATATGGATACAATATAGGTACAGGTGTGAATTCTAATTTCATACATAGTAATGTATACACATGCATATAATAATATTAATATATAGGTACATATACAATTTTAAGTGACTTCCAAGTTAGCCCTCTATCCACTCAACTCTACAGGTATTTATATTTTAGTATTGTCATTAGCACAAGTCAGTGGTTCAGCAACTTTACTGGGCTACCTGCGCCTATGCTGCAAATTCTTCACAGGTAATCAGTACAACCTGGATCACATTGTATCATATTAAGAATTATTGGATTGGGGGCAGCTAGGTGGTGCAGTGGATAAAGCACTGGTCCTGGAGTCAGGAGTACCTGGGTTCAAATTCGGTCTCAGACACTTAATAATTACCTAGCTGTGTGGCCTTGGGAAGCCACTTAAAACCATTTGCCTTGCAAAATCCTAAAAAAAAAAAAAAAAGAATTATTGGATCAGAATGTTGTGACTTAACTGATTTTTTTTATTTTTTTATTTTTTTAATTTATTTTTTTGTTCTCATTTTGTACAAATGTTTTTTTACATTAATAAAATATTCTTGTTTACAAGTAAACAAAATACCCCTCCTCCCCCATGAATATAGATAGACTTGCTTGGGTGAAAAAAGTAAAGGGGAGAGAAAAAAATTAAAATAAAAAAATAATAGTAATAATTGTAGGTATGTCCAGGTAGCACAATGGACAAAGCACCAGCCCTGGAGCCATGAGCCCCCGAGACCACATCCAGCCCCGTAGACCCAACAATCACCCAGCCGTGTGCCATGCAAGCCACCCGATCCCCACTGCCCTGCAAAAACCAAAAAGAAGAAAAAAAAAGACCCAAAATAAAATAAAATAGTAATGGTAGTAGGGGTGGCTTGGTGGCAGACAGAGCATTGGCCCTTGAGCCAGGAGCACCTGGGTCCAAATCCGGCCCCAGACACCCAAAGATCACCCTGCTATGTGGCCCCAGGCAGGCCACCCAGCCCCACTTGCCCTGCACCCTCCCCCAAATAATAATAACAAAAAAATGTGCTTGAGTCTTTGTTCCAACACCAACAACTCTGTCATGGGTGGATCTCATTCTTTATGATAAGTCCATCACAGAAGTTACTTCCATATTTTTCCAACGTTGCCATTGCTGATTGCAACTCCCTCCTTTCTTATTTCTCCACTACCATGTACTATATTTTCTCTCTCCTTTCACTCTGACTCTGCTGTAGGGTTGCTGAGTGGCGCAGCAGATAGACCCCTAGTCCTGGGGTCAAGAAGCCCTGAGCCCCCATACCACCCTTTAGGCTCAGAATCCACCTGGCCCTATGGTCCTGGGCAGGCCTTCCAATCCCAGCCCCTTGCATGAAGTAAGAAAGAAAATGTGTTATATCTGACCACTCCCCCCCCCCCCATGGTCCATCCTCTCCTCCTTTATTCACATCCCCACCCCTTCCCCCTGCTTCCCTCTCCTTCTTACTCCAGATGTCTATACCCCATTGAGTATATATGCTGTTTCCTCTCCTAGCCACTTCTGATGAGAGCAAAGGTTCCCTCATTCCCCCTTGCCTCCCCACTTCCTATCATTGCAATAGCTCATTGTAATAAAAAAAAGTCTTATGTGAAATATCTTGGACTATTCCCCCTCTCCTTTTTCTTTCTCCCATTCCATTTCCCTTTTTTCCCTATTGACTCCATTTTTACACCATATTTTATCTTCGAATTCAGCTTTCTCCTGAGCTTCAACTATAAAAGCTCCCTCTACCTGCTCTATTAGCTGAGAAGGTTCATATGAGTATTATCAGTGTCATTTTTCTATGCAGTAATACATGCAGTTCATCAAGTTCCTCATATTTCCCCCCCTCCTCCAATCTCCATGCTTCACCTGAGTCCTGTATCTGAAGATCAAACTTTCTGTTCAGCTCTGGCCATTCCAAAAGGAACATTTGAAATTCCCCTGGTTCATTGAAAGTCCATCTTTTTCCCTGGAAGAGACCATTCAGCCTCGCTGGGTAGTTCATTCTTGGCTGCATTCTAAGCTCTTTCACCTTCCGGTATATTATATTCCAAGCCCTACGAGTTTCCAATGTAGCTGCTGCTAAGTCCTGTGTGATCCTGACTGCAGCTCCACGATATTTGAACTGTGTCCTTCTGGCTGCTTGTAATATTTTCTCTTTGACTTGGGAGTTCTGGAACTTGGCTATAATATTCCTAGGGGTTGGTTTTTTGGGATCTCTTTCTCGGGGGGAATCAGTGGATTCTCTCCATTTCTATTTTGCCCTCTGCTTCTAGAATATCAGGGCAATTTTTCCTGTAGTAATTCTTTGAAAATGATGTCAAGGCTCTTTTCCTGATCATGACTTTCAGGTATTCCAATAATTTTTAAATTATCTTTCCTAAATCTGTTTTCCATATCAGTTGTTTTTTTCAATGAGATATTTCACATTTTCTTCTAATTTTTCATTTTTTTGGTTTTGAAGTATTGATTCCTGATTTCTGGTAAATCCATCAATCTCCCTGAATTCTATTCTTTGTCTGAAGGATTTGTTCTCCTCAGAGAGTTTTCTTATCTCTTTTTCCATCTGGCCAATTTTGCTTTTTAAAGCATTCTTTTCCTCCATAACTTTTTGAACTGTTTTATCCATTTGACCTAAGCTGGTTTTTAGCATGCTATTTTCTTCAGCATTTTTTTGGATTTCCTTGACTAAGCTGCTGACTTCATTTTCATGTTTTTCCTCCATCTCTCTTCTTTCTTTTCCCAGTTTTTCTTCTAACTCCCTCATTTGATTTTCAAAGTCTTTTTTGAGCTCTGTCATAGCCTGAGCCCAATTTCTGTTTTTCTTGGTCTTTAGATGCAGGAGCTTGTGCTTCCTCATCTTCAGACTGAGTATTTTGATCCTTCTTGGGCTCATTTGCAAAATATTTCTCAATAGTCTTCCTTTTGTTTCTCTGCTTGCTCATTTTCCCAGCCTGGGCCTGGTTTGGGGTGCTTCCTGAGCTTTTGGGGCACTCCCACAAGGGTCTCAGTGTGTGAGGCTCTGTCCTCCCTCCTGGTCTGTGAATGACCATAAGCACCCCCCTCTGCCACAGGGCTGAGTGGGTGGGGGCCCTGCTGTTCTAGTGGGGGGGCCTAGACTGTGATCAGGATCTGAATGTGGTCAGAGCCCCTGAGTCCTGTTCCAGAGGCAGAGGACAGAGCCCAGCAGTCTCTCTCTCTTCACTCCCCTCCCTCAGCTCAATGGGCTCATGCCCTGGGGGCTCCTGCTTACCAGCTCCGCCTGCTTCTGTTTCTGGCTCTGGGCTGCTAGCTGTGTGCCCTGAGGGCTGGGCTCCACATGCTTGCTCTGGCAGAGGTCCCCCACTGTTCCCCCACTTTGTGCCCGGTGCTCCCCGGGGTGCAGCTCAGGAGACTCCCCCACTGCTGTGAGCTGAGGCTCCCAGCGCCCTGGGGCTGCCTCCAGGAGGCTGAAGTTCTTTGGCTCTGGCAGGCCACCCCTCTGGCGGGCTGCCCCTCCAACCCCGGGGAGCAGAGCCTTTCTGCTCTTTTCCAGGTTACCTTGAGTAGGAGAACTGACTTCACTCTGGGTCCCTTTGTGGGTTCTGTCTCTCAAAAGTTTAGTTAAGAGTCCCTAGCTGATGAGTTTTATCAGAGAGCTCCTAAGACTCGATCCCTTCTTGTCGCCATCTTGGCTCCCTTCCTTAGTTGATTTTTAAAGGTAAATTCTTAAGGACTAATAGGGAGAGTTGAAGGTAGGGAATGACTTTGATAGTGAATATATTTGAGTCTCAGATGTCTTGCATGAAAATGGTAACAGCACACTTATTCTCTATTTCATAAAAATTTTCTCCCCTAAATTAAAGGAATTTTTTTCCCTATGGGAAGATGCTTTTTTTTTTAAATTTGGATTTGTGTATTTGCCTTTGGGCAACATCAACCCTATTCCTTTGGAGTTAGGTTCTGTGAAATGAAATGTAGGAAAAAAATCTGTTGAAAAATGATTAAACTCATAGTGTTGGAAACGTGATTATCTTTCTTTTGTTTTTCCATTAAAGATTCTGCTATATCTCATACTATATGTTTCTTCCTTAAGGATATGATTTCTCTCTCATTACATTCAACTTAGAATAATCCATACTATGGGAATGATGTAAAGACTAGCAAACTGCCCTGTGGGGAGTGGGGGGAGGGAAGCGAGATTGGGGGGAAAAAAGTGTAAAACTCAAAATAAATAAAGCATTTCTAAAATTAAAAAAAATAGAGTTCTAGAGCATCAAAAAAAAAAACCACATGAAGATTATTCTTTTAATAGGGGCCAGCTGACTAGTTCTTGTCTCATCAGCCTTGTCACCTTTTCTCTGTGGTGGGAATGTAAATTATTCATTTAATTTTTGATCTCTATCATGTGGGAGAAGCAACTGTGAACTAAGTCTAGAGACCAGATTTTGAGGACCAGGTCTAGCTCTATAGCCCCAGGCAATAACAAGACTTTAGAGTTTAGCGAGTTCTCATCCCGGCATCTGTCAGAGATGGAGTGTTCATGTATGGACACAGTGGAGCTGGAAATAAGTTAGCATGGAGTTAGAGAGATTGGTATCTAAGTTAGGAAGACCTGGGTTCAAGTCTCACATCACACACATATCACATATATAACTGTAACCTCTCAGGGCTCTAGGCAATGCCGTACAAATATAGGTTACAGAGAAGACTCTGAAATGCATTGGTAGAGTGAATTTCCTTGACCAAAGTTTCCTATAACTATTTCATCACAGGTTCAATCCCTATCCCTGTGCTGTGGAGCTGTAACTTGAATTCAATTATTTATATCTATTATCTAGTTCTAACTTTCAGTGTCTTCCTTTTTATTCAACAAATGACTTGGATTTAGGTCTCTTTTTTGACTTTTTTTTTAATCCTTCTTCCCTTTCCGATACTGTCTTTGCTCTAATTTCTGATAACTTTCAGTGGTGGTGATATAACAACCAGCATTAGGTCTGAGAACTGCATTTGAAGAATTACTTCTGTTGGAAATTTTGGTAGCTTTTAGTACAAAAACCAGCCACCCCCTTAGCCTTTGTCATCATTGAATTTTGAGTAGTGCTTGAGGATTGACCAGGAGAGATATGGGAGAGGGGGAAAGAAGAGAGGAAAAGAAAGGGATTGGAGAAGAGGTGATGAAAAAAAAGCAGAAGAGGAACATTGAGAGAAAATTAAAAAAACACAAGGGTAGAGAAAGAGACAAGAACTTAGAAGTCATAGATATAACTATGGTGACTTATATCTGAAAAATATTTAAATGCTTTATAGATTTATAACTTATGTTTTCTCTTTTAGCTAATGTGAATCTATGGGTCATAAATTCAATTTGATCTCAAAGCTCCAGCTGGCAACATAACTATAATAATTCAGGAGTCCACATTGGTGTAAAAAAAGTGAGAAGGCAGTGTTTGAAATTCCACCTGGATTAATTTAGTTCATGATTATCAGTAAAGTTCCTTTCCTATCCAGGTCAAATTTACATTTGGAAGAAAATCCAAGTTTCATCTGATCTAGGCTATTATTATAAAACTTAGTTCTGCTATTAGGGATTTTATCATGGAGCTATCACTCAGTCCTAGGGAGAAACTTTTAAAATAAAAGTCCTAATAGATCCTGACAGCATAGTAACTAAATATATATGCATTGTATTTAGAATCATTTCGACTGTGTTTCAAACTACAGCTGGTCATAAATAAAAAATATTTTTATTAAAATTTTTAATTTTAAATAAATTTTAAATAATTTAAATTTATTAAATAAATACAATAAAAAGAAATTAAATAAATAGAACTGTCATTTAAAATACTTTTTAAATTAAAAATTCAATTGTCAATAATATTCAGATAACTGATACCTTCACATATAAATATTCCTTTTTCCTTTGTCTTCAATATCTAACTTTTGCTGTTGAACTGAGTCTCTTTTCATGAATATAACCCTTCCCTTCTAACTCTTCAGAGAGGTCTCTCTATGCCTACTTAAACTTCTCTGATATTTATGATCTCACTTTCTCCCTTATCACCTCCATTTTTTGAGGTTCATTTTCAAATACATACTTTTTCAGGCTCATTATTTTTAGAGCTAAAGGGCCCACCTGCATATTGATCGTCTAAGTTAAACCTTTTATTTTATTTATGAGCCAGCTGAGCCCTAGAGAGATTAAGTGACTTGTCTAAGATTGTACAAGTATTAGAAAGCACAGCAAGAATGAATCAGGTCTTATTATTCCCTTTTTAGGGCTCTTCTCTCCATACCATAAGATACAGATTAAATTAAATCAAGCAAGAATTATTTTAAAAAATATTCTATTTCCCCCCACTTATATGTAAAAACAAATTTTAGCATTCTTTTTTGTGATTTTGAGTTCCAGATTCTATCCTTTCCTCTCTCCTCTCCCCCTCCGTGAGACAATAATCAAGCTGATATGGGTTATACATGTGTAATCATATAAAGCATTTTCATATTAGTTATTTTGTGGAAGAAGTGAACAAAAAAGAAGGAAAGAAAGTGAAAAATTATATGCTTCAGTCTAAGCAGTCATTTATTTATCAATTGTGTCCAGGTGTTGGGGATACAAAGCCAAAAAATGACATCAGTTCCAGTCCTCAAAAGCTATGTTCCATTAGGTAAGAAGATGATATTTTAAATAGCTACAAGACTCCGATCTAAAAACATTGTACAAATAACTAATCTTTATAAGTTTTCCATCCTTTTTCTGAAATATGCAGTGGGAAATTGCAATTATTCTTTTATGGTCAACAGAGACAACAGAGAGAGACAGAGATGGAAGGGGTGGGGGGGGGGGAGAGAGAGAGAGAGAGAGAGAGAGAGAGAGAGAGAGAGAGAGAGAGAGAGAGAGAGAGAGAGAGACAAAGAGACAGAGAGACATTGAGAGACAGAGATGGGGAGAGAGAGAGAGGGGGAGAGAGAGAGAGAGAGAGTCAGAGAAAGAAAGAGACAACAAGAGAGACAGAGACAGAGATAGAGACATGTAGAGACACTGAAACAGAGAGAGAGATAGAGACAGAGAGAAATAGTGACAGAGACAGAGAGACAGAGAGAGATAGAGACAGATGACATGTCAAATTTAAGGGACATATAGTAGTTCGTTTTGGCTTGATCATAGAATGTTTAAAGGGGAATAAGGTGAAATAAGGTTTGAAATGTAGATTGCAAGTCTATTGTAGAGGACCTTATATATTCTTTTTTAAAGAAAGATTTTATTTATTTTGAGTTCTACAATTTTTCCCCTAATCTTGCTTCCCTCCCCCCACCCCCACAGAAGGCATTCTGCTAGTCTTTACATTGTTTCTATGGTATACATTGATCTAAGTTAAATGTGATGAGAGAGAGAAATCATATCCTTAAGGAAGAAAAATAAAGTATAAGAGATAGCAAAATTACATAAGATAATGGTTTTCCCTAAATTAAAGGTAATAGTCTTTAGTCTTTGTTCAAACTCCATAGTTCTTTCTCTGGATACAGATGATATTCTCCATCGCAGACAGCCCCAATTATCCCTGATGGTTGCACTGATGGAATGAGCAAGTCCATCAAGGTTGATCATCACCCCCATGTTGCTGTTAGGGTGTGCAATGTTTTTCTGGTTCTGCTCATTTTGCTCAGCATCAGTTCATACAAATCCCTCCAGGCTTCCCTGAATTCCTGTCCCTCCTGATTTCTAATAGAACAATAGTGTTCCATGACATACACATACCACAGTTTGTTAAGCCATTCCTCAACTGAAGGATATTCAGTTAATTTACAGATCTTTGCCACCAGAAACAGGGCTATGAATATTTTTGTACAAGTGATATTTTTACCCTTTTTCATGATCTCTTCAGGGTATAGACCCAGTAGTGTTATTGTTGGATCTAAGGATATGCACATTTTTGTTGCTCTTTGGGTGTAAATCCAAATTTCTCTCCAGAAAGTTTGGATGTGTTCATATTTCCAACAATGCATCAGTGTCCCAGATTTCCCCCATCCCTTCCAACATTGATCATTGTCCTTTCTGGTCATATTGACCAGTCTGAGAGGTGTGAGGTGGTACCTCAGAGATGCTTTAATTTGCATTTCTCTAATAAGTAGTGATTTAGAGCAATTTTTCATATGACTATGGATTGTTTTGATTTCCTCATTTGTAAATTGCCTTTGCATTTCCTTTGACCATTTGTCAATTGGGGAATGGCTTGTTTTTTTTGAAAATTTGACTCAGTTCTCTGAATATTTTAGAAATGAGTCCTTTATCAGAAATGCTAGTTGTAAAAATTGTTTCCCAATTTACTACATTTCTTTTGCTCTTGGTTACAGTGGTTTTTGTCTGTGCAAAAGCTTTTTAATTTAATGTAATGAAAATTATTTAGTTTGTTTTTAATAATGTTCTCCATCTCTTCCTTGGTCATAAACTGCTTCCCTTTTCATAGAACTGACAGGTAAATTACTCCCTGATCTTCTGGTTTTCTTGAGGACCTTATATTCTAAGTAGTAAGGAATCTTTATTTAATCTTCAAGGCAATAATAGGGAACCATTGAAATTTTGTGATATGGTAAAATGTGCGTATGATTTGGAAAAAAAAAGACTCCAAAATTTTGAGTGTGCTGTTCCTTAGTTGTATGACACTGTTTCTTTAAATTTTCACATTTTTAAATGCATTTGGACCAAATGAGCTTTAAGGTCTCTCCTATCTAACGTTCATATGTGATACTGTGAATTCTATTTTTCTTTCATGTTGTTTAAAGTTTGTTGTATTTTAAAGTGAGAAATTCACCGGCTACTTCACCTTATTTTTAACCTTTTCCATTTAACATTCTTTATTGCTTGACTGGAGGGTTAGATCTTGCCCTTGGCTTGCCTTTGAACTATGAATAATTTTTAGATTAATATATAAATATATATGTATACATACACACATATATTTACAAAGTAAAAGCTATTTGTGACCCATTGGCCAGTACCAAAGTACTTAGAGGACCAGATTTGTCCTGAAGTTTCATAGTTTGCCAACTCCTTCCAGGTTAAATTCTATTTGACCATCCAAGTCCATGAACAGTTATCTCTTCATGTTGTATTCTCCCTTCATTTTTATTGTAGCTTCCAGAAAATTTTCAACGGTTTTATACTTTTTTTGTGACCTGCACTGGCTTATATATAAGCTAGCCACACTGATATTAGAAATTGAGTTGGTTAATGAACGTTCTTTCATTTATTCTATCCCTTTTGCTTCAGAGACTCTACTCCAATTATTTCTGTTCTCTGACATCTCCAATCTCTCACTCTTTATTGGTTCCTTTCCTTCTGCATTCTAACAGGTGTAAATTTTTTTCAAATGTAAAGATAAACAATGTCTTTCCTTGAGTATTATATATTAAAAGTCATAATTTTTTTCTCTCCGATTTTTGACTGTTGAATTTCTCTGGGTAGTGCCTATTAAATATAAACATTTAGTAGCCTTTTCTCAGTTCTCATTCTTCTTGGTCTTTCTGGGATCAGTGAAATTATTACCACATTTCCCTTCCTCAACTCTCCTCTCTTTTGATCTCTCTGTGACATTAACTACTAGGACCTTCAAGGAAAAGACAAAGACTTATTGGAACATTCAGTCTATTTTGAAGGTTTTTCATTTCTATCTCCATGCAACATTATTACCTTGCTGCTGTGCTTTGTTAGGATTCCTTTTTGAAGGAATACTTGGCAGTCACCTCTCTTACCTTTTCTCTTCAGGGATTTTACTTAAGGGTCTTCAGTACTTCTTCCTTGAAGTCTTAAAATGTTAGGGAAAGAAATGTAGAAAATGAAGTATGAACTGTTGGAGTAGTCGTTTAATTTTTTTCCCTGCCTTTAGTTTCTCCCTTTTCCATTCAATCTGTAAATCAAGTCAGATTAACTATTTAAAAGTCCCGCATTTGCCTCATTATAACCCTATTCAAACATCTTCAATAGGACTCCTCTATTCAGCTGAAATATAAAGTCTGGATTAGCAACATAATTTGGTTCTTATACTATTTACTCTTTATAAATCTAAAAATCAATTATTTTATAAGTCCCTATCCTATAAATTGTGAATCATAATAAAAAAGATTATAAAATTTAAAGCATAACAATAGTGGAAAAGCATTTATTGTTTAGTGTATTTGGAAAATGTGCTAGGTGCTGTGCTGGACAATGTAGTACGCTACAGTGGAAAGAACATTAGAATTAAAGGTTCCGAGTTAGAATTCTGACTCTGCCACTCCCTCTGCCTTGTGTCTTGTGTGGACAAGCTATTTTATTTCCCTGGATTTCATTTCAATTTGATACAATTCAAAAAAACATTTATTAAGTGACTTCTATGTAACAGGCACTTTGCTAAGTGCTGTAGGTATGAAAAATGTGAAAGACAGTCCTGCTTGCAAAAAACTTACCATTTAACTTTCTCTTATCTCTCTGCAGTGAAACAGTTCCTCACACCCACATATATCATATGTGTCATGAGAATGTCATAGGAGGCTTGAAAGGAGGCAGGATAGAAATTTCTAGTCTACTCCCCCTTGTCTAAGGGATATTTTATTTCCTGCAAGGAAGAGTTGCAAGAGATTGAGTAAGGTTGATGCTGTCCATGTCCATGTCCCAGGAGTATTTAAGGACTTGAAGATCTTCAAGAGTTGGATTACAATAAACAACCTGAATCTCTTCTTCTCTCCAACTCTACCCTCCCCATTAATCAGGCACAGATCATTTATCTCTCCCAAGGAGCCCCATAGCAATGACTTTGGAAAAAATAGAATGAGAACTTTGAATTAGATAACCTCTATGTTTTTTTCAGTTCTCGAGCCTATAGTAGGACTCTTTGTCATCTTTTTGGCAATCATTTTAGTCTCAACTATTTTACCCCTACCCCTTTGTTAGTGAAACCACTTATAATCTATAAATTTTTCTCTGTTACTATATATATATATATATATATATGTACATATATATATATATATGTATGCATATCTTTTTCCTCTGCCCTGAAATTGTGAAAAGAGCCTCTTTTATTTACATGATTAATCCTCACTACTATTTTCCTTTTTCATTTTCTAGTATTAATTAACTTTCTGCCTTTGTCCTCTTCTTCTGTCTTAACTTCTTTTCCCTTAGCAGCTTTGAACATTAAGTAACACACCTAAGACTGGGGAGCACAGTAAAAAAAGGGGTAAAGAAAGGAGGAATTTGTGTGTGTCACGTAAATCCTGCCACAATATGTTTTCTTCCTTGGTCTCTGGATTTTGCTGAAGGTATCACATACACACGTGTGCACACAAATTAATATCTTTAAGATTCTTTCTTTAAAAAAAACTTTTCCCATGCTTAAGTTATAATTAATTCTAAGATCAAATTCAAGAAGGCTTGAAATAAAAAAAAAAGCCAGGATCTAAAACTCAATTATTCATCATGGTGGGGGCAGGAGGATAGTCATCTTGAATTTCAACAATCTGTACAATCCGATAATTCTATGGTTTCACAAGGAATTCTCATGTTCAGATTAGGCAGAAGAACCTGCTTCATGGTTCAGAGCTTTCCAAGGTCATTTTGAGCCAGATGATGTAAGACATAATTATAAAACAAACTTAATTTTTTGGGTCACTTTTGAAAATTCTTTTCTAGCTTTCTCTTCTAATATGTCTAAGAAGTGACCCTGAATTTTGTTCATTAGAGTACAAGCCTCGGTAGGTTCTTTCAAGTGGCAAAGGCTTCATGCATGGGTCCATTTTAGGATTATATGTCTGTGGCTTAAGCACCATACTAGCTGTATTCAGAAGGAACTTCAATAGTTAACCACTATACTGCTTTTCCTTGGACCTCCCCTGTCCCCCCCCACCCAAAGCAGTAGTAAGAAGTGAAAGAGCCATAGTTTCTTAGTAGAGATATTCATATTGATGAAAATAACTTCATTATTTCATAGTGATGAAATCACTTCATAGTGATTACTTATGGGGGGCTAGGTGGTGCAGTGGATAGAGCACTGGCCTTGGAGTCAGGAGTACCTGAGTTCAAATCCGGCCTCAGACACTTAATAATTACCTAGCTGTGTGGCCTTGGGCAAGCCACTTAACCCCACTGTCTTGAAAAATCTAAAAACAACAAGAAAAAACCCCATAGTGATTACTTATAAAATTAGATTTTCATGAGTGGATTTAATTGACAGTCACCATATAGAAATTCAGAATTTTAGCATGGCAAGGAACTTCAGAGATACACCCAGTTTGTCAACTTCATAATGGATACTTGTTGAATTTTTACTTCCTTACAAAAACTTGGTACTTTGTATTACTAGAAAGGTAGTAAAAATATGCAAATTCCTATTCTTCTGGGATGCTTTGTTGGATCTAGGATCTCCTCACTGGTGCAGAACTCATCTCAATGCTTTTGGGTCCTATGTGATTATGGGCTGTGTCTTTTTGAAGTTTTTCATGGAATCTCATTTCATTTTTTTAACATTTCAAGGGTTATAGTGCAACATTTGGGCTGGTCATTTGTTATTCACTCTTACTATATACCTAGTTGTTTAAGATTGGACCCGGTTGTCTTCAGACTTCTATGATAGTCTTCCCTTAAGGGGAATCTATTCAAGGAAACTATTGTTACAAATTGAGGCCTGATAGTTTTGAGGCCATCATAAGAGTTTCCCCTTAAAGGAGATTATAAATTTATTGAACATGGATAAATGTTGCTGATAATGTTTTTCAAAACTTGGTACAGCTGGGCCCCCCCAAATAATCTTTTTCTAACCTGATTTGGTTCCCCCCCCTTCCCTGATGACAAAGGCTTCTTGGAACACTCCCTCCCCTCCAATGTGCCAGCTGAATAGACATGTATCTCTTGCTCCCCAATGTAGCACAGGTTTAACCCAAGTTATACTCTATGGTAATGTGGATGCTTGAGTTTGGTCTCATTTCCTCTTTTCCCTCACCATTGCTTATAAAAATTCTTTGCATTGGATTGTTTCCCATTGTTTTACATATTATTCTCAGCACCTGAACCCATTAAGGAGTTATTTTCCCAATAGCTCTGACTGGTCTACCACATTTCTTTTCCTTCCTTCCTTCCTTCCTTCCTTCCTTCCTTCCTTCCTTCCTTCCTTCCTTCCTTCCTTCCTCCCTTCTTTCTTTCCTTCTTTCTTTCTTCCTTTTTTCTTTCCTTCTTCCTTCCTTCCTTTCTTTTTTCTTTCTTTCTTTCTTTCTTTCTTTCTTTCTTTCTTTCTTTCTTTCTTTCTTTTTCTTTCTTTCTTTCTTCCTTCCTTCTTTCCTTCCTTCCTTCCTTCCTTCCTTCCTTCCTTCCTTCCTTCCTTCCTTCCTTCCTTCCTTCCTTTCTTTCTTTCTTTCTTTCTTCCTTCCTTTTTTTTTTTTTTTGCAAGGCAGGAGGGTTAAGTGGCTTGCCCAAGGCCACACAGCTAGGTAATTATTAAGTGTCTGAGGTAGAATTTGAACTGAGGTCCTCCTAACTCCAGGGCTGGTGTTCTATCCACTGTGTCACCTAGTTGCCCCCACCACATTTCCTTAGATATGAACTGGGTACCCTTATAAGGATTTAACCTACTCTCAAACTGTAGCTACTCTGAGAGATAAGGGAATAGCATGCCCAACTGTAGAGAGCAAAAATCAATAGGGGAACCCTATGTTCTCCCAGGAGGGACTCTTTTATGCCAGAGGACTGTTCCAAAACATGAGCTCACCTCCTCTTCCTGTCATACTTATCCTAAATGTGATCTTTCATGCCCACCAATGTTCAAAGGAGTCAAATGACCTGATCAAGGTCATACACAGGATTAATAATGTCAGAATCGGAACTTGACCCCCAATCTATGATCTGATTAAGTAGCATAGAGAAAATCCTGACCCTAAATTCCTCTCTAAGATACTTTTTAGCTATGTGATTTTGGGCAAGTCCTTCTCCGTGTCCTTATTTGTAAAAAGGAGATAATATCTTTTAGCTCATAGGATTATTATAAAGGTCAAATAAAAGTATTTGTGGAGGACTTTGCAAACCTCACTATATAAATGCTACCTATTACTATTTTATTATTTAATGCTATATTTTCTATCTTTCCCTTTGTTCCAAAAATGACCTTATTATGATACAAAGGTAACCCTTTTATAACTTTTCTTAATCATTCATGTCAGCCTCCCAAGTAAGTCTTCTTACTCTATAGTCACACAGACAGTACATTTAAACCTTGGGTTAGATAGAAGCTCTCCTGTATTTAATTTTCCATTTTTATCTTTGTGTTTTCCAAGAATAGTCAAAACCAATTCAATACTTCTCTTTCCCATGATAACCAAGGGGATATGTTGAGTTATTTTTATCTCTGCCATCTTCCCATACTAGACTATTAAGCATTAAGGTGCAGGGATCTTTCTTTTTCTAACTTGCTATCTTCCCCAACACAGTGCTATCTTCATTGTAAATCTCTAATCCCTGTGGAATGAACTGAATTGAATCAATTTTTGTCCTGCTCCATCTGTTTAAATTCTGAGAACTCTCTGCCAAGAATGACTCAGACTTTACCTCCACTACAACTGTTTTATCCTTGTTTTTAGTTTTGTTTATTTTGAACTCTGATATCTTTAATTATAATGAAGAACATGAAAAGGAAAAGTTGTCCCCTTTCATGAATCAGTTAGTTTTAGAGATTCAAAAAACTTGGTTCTTCCACTACATCAGTCATTTTGTTTAAGGCTTTTTTTGCAAGACAATGAGGTTAAGTGGCTTGACCAAGGCCACACAGCTAGGTAATTATTAAATGTCTGAGGCTGGATTTGAACTCAGGTACTCCTGACTCCAGGGCTGGTGCTCTATCCATGGTGCCACCTAGCCACCCCCATCAGTCATTTCTGATGGTATATCAAGTCTTTTAGAAATTATCTTTGTACAAATTTGAAAGAATTTCATGTGACTTTCATAGGTAGGTTATTTGGATGATTGGTATTATATGACTTTCTCTCTTTTTGTTGTTTTAAAAATCTTGACTAAATTTAAATCTCTTAATTTGGGTGCTTGGAATATCACCCTTCAGGGTCATATCTGCTATGGGGATACTTTGGAAGTTGTAGTTGAAAGTATGCCTGCCATTGTTGTGTGCCATTATCCTAAGAAGAACAATTAAAATAGCTCCCATTTCTATTGTGCTTTGATGCTGACCTAACACTTTCCTTGATGATACTGGTGACACAGGCAGTGCCAATATTATCATTTCCATTTTGTAGATGTATAGAGACCAGGAGAAGTTCAATGACCCGCTCAAGGTCTTTTGTCTTGTAAGAGTTCAAGTCTGAACGTTGGACCTAGGTCTTCTAATTCCATGGTTAATAGTTGTTTAACAATACACTGTCTCCATTAATTCAGCATGCAAGGATTTCAAGATTGAAAAGTATACTTACAATGAACATATCTCATTGACAGTGATGAATCTATTTTGACATTTGATCCTACTCAGTTGGAAAAGTTGATGAGTTAGAGGCATACCTGGGAAGTTTTTGTTTCCTTTTAACTTGAGGGCAAAAACTATTGAGACTCAGCCACTGTTATGGGAGAGTAATGGGTTGGGATGGTTATAGCAGAGGATGGATGAAGTGTCTGAATCCAAGACCTTCTGTGTATCAGTTTATCAGAGGATGGGGTGAGTGCTTCTGTCTCATCCCAGGACCTATCCATTCAGAGAGAGAGAATTGTAAAGCACAGACCCAGCTAGAATTAGAGGTTAAACTTCAAAAAAGTGCTTCCACGGACCTTATTCTGAATTGGGAGAAAGAGGTCTCTGGGAATTTTGGTGACAGGGTAAAGCATTTACTTCTCTCTTCCAGGAATGTTGCCAGGAAGGCAGAACATTTTATCCCTTTCCTTCTGCCTCCCAAGAGAACTCCAAACATGAGTCATTTGTTGGTTCAGGGAAGTAGATGAATTTTTGTGACTAAGAACTATTGAAATAGAACTAAGCAGTCGCTAGTCAGTTAAACAGTCATTCAATAAATATTTATTGTTTACTTTGTGCCAGATACTGTATTAGTACTGGGAATACCAGAAAATGGTGAAAGACAGTCCCTGCCCTCAAAGTGCTCACACAAACAAGTGTAAACAAATTATATTTGGGTATAAAATTAAGAACTGGATGGCACTAGAATTAAGAAGGGTTGGAAAAGGCTTCTTGTAGAAGATAGGATCCATATCTACTACTTATTTCCTTCTTATGACCTATTTCATTCCTTGTAACTACCCTCATCCTAGGTGCTCTTTTAATCCTTTCATATTCTCCAGGGCTGCTTTTTCCTTGAGGTCCCAAGGACAAATGGCTACAGAAAACCACAAATACGGGGTACAAAAAACTATGATTTTCAGACCATGAGGAGTGTGGGTTGCCTCAGGAAGTGTCTCCTCTGTGTCTGTGTGTGTGTGTGTGTGTGTCTCCTTTTGTTCCCTAAATCTATTATTTAATCAAAGCGATTTAATCAAAGATCCTCTGGAATCATGAATGGTATTGATCAGAATTCTTATAGTTTTCAAAGTTGATTTGTTTTTACAATATTAGGATATTGTACAAATTGTTCTGGTTCTGCTCATTTTATTTTTTTTATCAGTTTGCAAAAGTTATTAAAGTTGTTCATTAAAAAAATGTTGATATAAATCTGGGACACTATTACACTGTTGGTGGAGCTATGAACTCATCCAACCGTTCTGGAGAGAAATTTGGATCTACTCCCAAAGGACAACAAAAATGTGCATGCCCTTTGATCCAGCAATACCACTACTGGGTCTATACCCTGAAGAGATGATGAAAAAGGGTAAAAACATCACTTGTACAAAAATATTCATAGCAGCCCTGTTTGTGGTGGCAAAGAATTGGAAATCAAGTAAGTATCCTTCAATTGGGGAATGGCTTAGCAAACTGTGGTATATGTATGTCATGGAACACTATTGTTCTATTAGAAACCAGGAGGGACAAGAATTCAGGGAAGCCTGGAGGAATTTGCATGAACTGATGCTGAGTGAGATGAGCAGAACCAGAAAAATACTGTACACCCTAACAGCAACATGGGGGTGATGTTCAACCTTGATGGACTTGCTCATTCCATCAGTGCAACAATCAGGGATGATTTTGGGCTGTCTGCAAAGGAGAGTACCATCTGTATCCAGAGAAAGAATGGTGGAGTTTGAACAAAGTTCAAGGACTATTCCCTTTAATTTAGAAAAAAACTCAGATATTTTATTTTCTGATCTTATCTCTTATACTTTGTTTCTTCCTTAAAGATATGATTTCTCTCTCATCACACTCAATGTGGATCATTGTACAATGTGGAAACAATGTAAAGACTGACAAATTGCTTTCTGTGGGCAGAGGGAAGTAAGATTGGGGGAAGAATTGTAAGACTCAAAATAAATAAAATCTTTATTTAAAAAAATGTTGATATGGGGGGTAGCTAGGTGGTGCAGTGGATAGAGTACCAGGCCTGGAGTCAGGAGTACCTGAGTTCAACTCTGGTCACAGACACTTAATAATTACCTAGCTGTGTGGCCTTGGGCAAGCCACTTAACCCCATTGCCTTGCAAAAAAAAACAACAACCCTAAAAAATGTTGATAAAGTATAATTAGTATACATTGTTCTAGTTCTGCTTACTAAAATTGCACTCTGCATTAACTGATGTAAGTCTGGGTTTTTATATTTTATATTTTATTTATTTATTATTATAATTTATTATTATATTATATATTTTTATATATTTATATTTTCTCATTTCTTGTGGCACAATAATATTCCATTATATTCTAACACACAAATTAGCCTTTCCTCATTTGTTTCCTCTTCATTTTCAGTTGTGTGTGTTTTTTGTTGTTTGTTTTGTACTTCAAAGAGAAATGCTACAAATATTTGTATATATTAAAAAATTCTTTTGATTTCTTGGGAGAGGATCAGAGAGGGTCTGATGACTGAATAAAAGTGAAAGTAAGTTCCTTTGTTAGCATGCTAAAGAATCTCACTTTCACTAACACCAAAGTCTGATTCCTATCTTACACCTTTGGTTTTCAGACCTGCTTAGTACACAGCCAATCAGTAGTACTCTTTTGCAACTTAGGATAGACAAACAAAGCATTTCCCAAGAGAGGAAAGGACAGAGACAGAGGGAGATCAGTCAAGAGAAAATAAAGGAGTTTTTGGGATGCAATTGGCAGAATTTATTATCAGATTAAGAGAACATCCCCTGTTTAAGGCCAGGAGACAAGGTGAAGAAGTCACATTATTACAATTCTAGAGGCAGTTTTTTTAGACATTATTGTAGGGCTTTTTCTCCAAGGACAGCAAGTAGTTGTTAGATCTGAACGAGACCATTCATTTTGCCAGATCCTTTTTCTAATATTAGGCCACAAAATGGTTGAAGGAATTTCTATATTGTAAATCTATCAAAATGTAGTGAGATGACTGTGATCCCTATTTCCTGTTCCCTCAGATACATCATAGACCTTTGCTTTTTTCTGTGATATCTTTTAGGTATACTCCTAGCAGTGCTATAACTGAGTCAAAGGGTATGCAGTTTGAATAACTTTTAGTATGTAATTCCAAATTGTTTTCCTGAATGGTTGTGCCCATTCACAGGTTCCTTAGCAACCCCTCTCATATTTATCATTTTTCTTTTTGTCATCTTTGTCATTTTGATGGTATGAGGTAGAAATGCTTTAATTTTCATTTCTCTAACTGTTACAGATTTGGAACATTTTCCATATGATAATTGATATGTATGTTTTCTTCTGAGACCTATTTACTATTTATTGATTGGAGAATGATTTTTTTCTCATAAATTTGAATCTATTCCTTCTATATCTTGGAAATGAGGTCTTAATCAGAGAAACATTGCAAAGATTTTCCCCCAGTTAACTCTTTTGATGTGGGAACATTTTATATTGAAAAAATATGTTTTCTGCAAGTTTATTTGTTGTTTAGTCATTTAGGTACATTTATAGGATAGTTTGGAAGAAACTAATATACACTGCATCTATAAAGCCCTTTTGAAATTTGTATTTTGGTACAAATTTGGCATAAAATATGCAGCTCTGGGACAAAAGGAAACATTTTTTTCAGCACCGAAAGAGTTAATTGTTTCCATCTTAGTTTTAACTTTATTAGATTTCTTTGTGGAAAACTTTTTAAATTTTATAGGAATAAATATCCACTTTACCTTTCTATTCCTTATTTGGTCATGAACTTTTTGCGTATCCATATATCTGATATGTTTTTAAAATTTTTTTTTATTTTAGGCTTTTTTTCCCCAAGGCTATGGGTTTTAAGTGGCTTGCCCAAGGCCATACAGCTAGGTACTAATAGGTATTTTTTATAACTTTCTCTAATTTGTTTATGATATGACCTATTAAATTTAGGTGAAATAGCTAACAATTATCAGAGCTGGGATCCAAACTCAGAATTTTTTCGTTATCTAGTTCAAAGCTCTATCAGAATTTGGATCTAGTTCTTCTGAAATCATTGCTGTTTTGAAATCGGTGCTATCATAGTACATGTATCATGCCAGGAAAATTAAAGTGCGGTTCAGACACAAACAGGTCAACACTGAGGGAAAAAACTCAAATTCTCTATAACCGTTGGTATAATAACTAACTACTAGTTCATTTGTTGTTCAGTCATTTTTCAGTTGCGTCTGACTTTGTGACCCCATTTGCTTTATTCTTGGCAAAGATACTGGAATGGTTTGCCATTTCTTTCTCCAGATCATTTTTCCAGTTGATAAAACAGAGATAAGAAGGGTTAAAGTGGCTTGCCCAGGATCACAGTGTCTGAAGCCACATTTGAACCATGAAGATGAATCTTCCTGACTCGAGACTCAGCACTCTATTCACCATGCCACCTAACTCGAGACTCAGCACTCTATTCACCATGCCACCTAACTACTAATAAGAAGATAAATTAGCCTCGAGAGACCTCAGGATTTAGTGTGAATGAAAACTCAGACTAGAGCAGTGCTCATTATACCTTTACTAAGATTATCAAAATATATAGTACCATTAGAAAGTAAGCATACATGATGAAAACTGGATGCAGTAGTCCTAGGACGTGGTGTTAGTCTTTCACAGAGGTACATTTATATTATAGTAGTTCATTTAGTGGTGAGGGTCTCACCAGGTCAGAAAAGATATGACCACTTTGTTGATACTGCTTTTATCTTTTAAATATTGGCTACCACATTTTCTCAAAGACCTTTTACTCCAAAATAGAGCCCTTCTCTGTTTTACATTTTTTTTTGCTTCCACAGAAATACATTGTTTTACTCTGATTCTTGCTGAAAGTAATGAAAGGAGAGAGAATATTAAGAGTTAGATGATCGAGAAAGTCTAAAGTTGAAGGTCTCATTTGAGATGACCCTTGGAGGGAAATTTAAAATTCTAAGATACAGAGTGAGAAAGGAGAACATTCCATGCAAATAGAATACACTGAGCAAATCAATTAACATTTTGATCCTTAGGTTCCTAATTTGTGAAATTAAAAGGGTTGAACTACATGATATCTAAGATCTCTTTAGGTGCCATATACTAATCATAGCACATTTTTGTCAGATCTGTATGTTGTAATTTCACCACCTGCATGAATTCAGTTAAATAGGAATATGTGTTTTTGAAGGGTGGGAGTAGACGGTTTTATTTTTTTTATTTTTTTATTTTTTTAGGTTTTTGCAAGGCAATGGGGATAATGTGGCTTGCCCAAGACCACACTGCTAGGTAATTATTAAGTGTCTGAGGTCAAATTTGGACTCAGGTACAGGGCTGGTGCTATCCACCATGCCATCTAGCTGCCCTGAGTAGAAGTATTTCTAAAGTAGAGCCAGACAAGAGACAAGTCATGAAAGGTAGGTGAAAGTAAGCAAAAGGGAAACGGGAGTATTCAAACAGGGCAGGATTTGGAGTGTAGAAAAATACTGAATCAGATTCTGAACATATTGAGGAGGCTAGAGAGTGACCCAGAGGTGCATAGATGACAGCAACAAAGATGGAATGGACTTTAAAGAAAAAGTGGTTGTGGTAGTAGAGTTTCAAAGGTCTGAAAATAGCAATGGGAAACAAAGAGTTTGCCAACTTCCCCTCCTGACCCTTTGTATTAGAATCTATGAGAGAAGGCCTAAGAGAAGGTGCAAAGGAATTTGGTGTCTTAAAGAAAAATTTAGTTTTCTAGATGATGAAATGCAAGTGAGAGGGCTGGATCCAGGATAAAAAGGAAGTGTGTTAATAATAGAGGATGGTTCCAGAGGACAGATTTTTCCAAAGGAAGAGGAAAACAAGGATCAAGAGGGTTTGAGCTGATTCCAATGGGAGTTGACAGTAGTCAGCACTTAGTGCCTTTACCTCTGACCCACCTTGTACTCTGTGGTGTGGGTGCCCCCAGGATAGGTGGCATGCCAACATAAGATTTCCCTATTGAGAAGTAAGAACTAAGATCCTGAGGGATTGGCAGTCCTTCAGAATGGCCAAGGGGTTTTCTTGGGATAGAAGGAAATGTCCCCCATCATATCATACTAGTTCTGGTTCCATAACATTAGTTCTGGTTCCTTTCTTATTTCTTGTCTTATTTCTTTCTTATTTATGTCTTGTCTTTGTCACCAATGGTTAGATATTAATATTGTTACCAGTTCTTTTCTACTACAAGAAGGATCGCTAATTCTTTAATTCTTTCTTTGACTTTTTGGGGGCATGTGTCTAGTAACGGAATTTCTGAGTCAAAGGATGTAGACTTGAGCCAATATCCCTTCATTTTTTCCAATTCATTAAAACTCTACAGCTTCCTGATTCCAGTCTAAAATCCCCAATTCCAAGTGACATCTGTTAGCAAATACTGGCCTGGAGGGGAGAAATATTAGCAGGGGAGCTCATTATTTAGGAGAAGAAAAAAATAACAATTGACATCCTAAGTCTTTGATGACTAAATTCCTCTGCTTTTTTAGCAGAAGCTATTTGGGCACAATTCCCAAGATGTTTTTTCTTTTGTATTCTTTCTTGCTTTTAGATGAAAATTGCTTAAAGTTGTTAGTGTAGAAGGGAAGGGCTTATAAGATGTGGCGGGATAACTGGGAGAAGTCTCCTGAACTCCTAACAACAAAGCTGGGATATTAATATTTAGAGGTTGTGAGCAGTTCTCTTTCTGTCTCTCTGTCTCTCTTACCTTCCCTCTCTTTCTCTTTTGAGATGGGGTTGACTTGCCCGGGGTCTTATAGTGGGCTGTTCTCTCTGTTTCAATTTCTGTCTGTCTCTGTCTCTGATCCTCTCTGTCTTTGTGTCTATCTCTCTGTCTCTGTTTCCTCTCTGTGTCTATCTCTTTTGAGGTGGGGTTAAGTGACTTGCCTAGTCACACAGTGAGAAATATTAAATGGAACTGGAGTTCAGGTGTCTTGTCCATCCCTTACACACCTGCCAGATGAATTACCCCATTGTTGTTAATTTTTGTAATCTCCAGGGGAGATTTGGGGAATGTCTCTTTTGGAACTTCTGTCTTGGGACTCAGACTTTGGGAAGAGGTGCATATTGTATCGTTGGAGGGAATACATACATACATATATATATATGTATATATATATATATATATATACTTCAGAAAAATCATAAACATTAATGTATTAATGTACTGATGTAATCTCTCCCTTCTACATTTTCTTAGAGCAATTTGAGTAGAATGTAAATACTTTGAGGACAGAAATTAAACCTTTTAAAATTTTTGTATCTCATTGATTTATTCTTGGAGTGGACAAGAATGATAGAGGGTTGCCAGAATGCTACACTGGTAAACCACTAATGTCAAGAAGAAGCAAAGAAAGCTTCGTGGGATTCTCTTACAGATTTTATGGGAGGGAATGGACAAGAGTCCCACAGAACCCATGG
Source organism: Macrotis lagotis (assembly GCF_037893015.1). Lineage (NCBI taxonomy): Eukaryota > Metazoa > Chordata > Mammalia > Peramelemorphia > Peramelidae > Macrotis > Macrotis lagotis. The sequence continues at coordinate 116,779,558 of NC_133665.1, forward strand.
TTTGCAGATACACATGTGTTTTGATTTTCATCATTGGGATGGAATTTTCAAATCACTGAGATCCCATATCAAATTAAGTATGTAATTATGTTTAGAACACAATGGAGAGACAGATTTGTTGGACAAAAGGTCACACATAGACTCAGGAGAACTGGAGTTCATGTCTTGTCTATATGACAATTCTTGTACATGGTAGGCATTTAGGGAAATGCTTATGGATTGTCATTTTGTAAGTCACTTAAGCTCTCAGTGTCTGAGGTTATTATCTAAGATCTGGTAGAGGAAGATTCTTTCCTAGGAAATCCCTACACTGATGAAATCACAGGTCTAGAAGGGGGAAAACAATCTAATTTAGGGCAAATCATAGTGCTTTATACATACTCTGATCTATCTGTGATGCCATAAATGTAGGTGTTTTCCTTAAAGGGACATCTTTTATCTCCTATATACTTGTTTACACTCTTCTCCATGGAAGTTGGTCAATCAGTCAATAAATATTTATAAAGCAAATAATATTTGCCAGATGCTGTACTAAGAATTGAGAATAAAAATTCAAGTATAAAGAGACAGCCCTGTCCTAAAGGACCTTAAATTCTAATGGAGGAAGAAAGCACTCAAAAAAGAATCTGGAGACTGTGTGTGTGTGTGTGTGTGTGTGTGTGTGTGTGTGTGTGGTGGTGTGTGTGTGTGTGGCATGACAAAGAAAGACCAGGATTTAGCCTGGAGAGGAATAGTGAATACATGGTTGAACTTGGTTCTTTCCTCAAGTGGAGGTTCTGGATGGAATTATCCATTCGGAGGTAGAGACTACAGGGATGGGGGATGGTGCCATTATGAGAGATCCCAGGGCTAGAGGGAAGCTTCAGAAAGAAGATCAGGGCTATAGTTCAGAAATATCAATATGATATTTCTAGAGAAGAATGAGATGCAGCAGACTGACCTGACCTTAAATGGAAGTACTGAGAAGAGTCATCAAAATAGATAGAGGGGCTGCAAGGAGAGAGAGCAGGTGGGAAGAGAGGTTGGGCTGTAAATAAATACATGTCTATCATGTTGAGTTAAATAGGAATAGGAGATGTGTTTTGGTACTTCACAGTTTCAGTTTTGTGATGTTCTCTTTTTTTATCATTTTTTTTTCAAAGCATTTCCAGGTCCCCAAATTCTCAAGACCATCAAGGGATGGGCACTGATTTGGTCTTTCTGGAAAATATTCAGGAGCTTGCCGAAGGCATTTCTGAAACAATGGAGAAAGCTTTTGCTTTACAAAAACTTTGGATGGAAAGTTCCAAGTTTTCAGGTAAGTGATCCTGGAGTTGTTTTGAAAAAAACAAACCCAAACAAACCAAACAACTCTGCTTAATGGAGGTTTAATTATATTCTATTGCTCAGAAGCTCTGGGGGAGCAATGGGGCCATAGAAAGTAGATTATGTTGGCATCTAGGCTAACTACCTCATGAATATCCATGGTGAGATTCTTAGGGATGGTTTAATAAATACATTCCCTTAGACAAGTAAAGTTTCTTGAGCATTTACTCTTTTCTCCTTACTTCATAGATTTGGATAGGCACTAATCCTTCCCAATGGCTTTGCTCAGAAGTGTTAAAGTTAAGTTTAAATATTGACCTAGAATCTTCGAGGTATTCAGTTGAAATCATAGGATTTAAAGCTAAAAAGGACATTAAAGGTCCTTTAGGCTACTATCCTTTTATAGATTTTGGAGTCTTAGTGCAACAAGGCTGTCTTGTTCATCTAGTTTGAGGCTATCCTTAGTTAGGTTAATTCAATATTCTAGATAGGGGCTTTCTAACCAACCATGAAAAAACATTTTCAATATATCTTATTATGCTAATTTCTTTCTCAACTATATTTTTCCATAAGGGCCCTTTTATTAAATGGCCACAACCCTACTTTGGGCCCTCTGGAATGATCCTTCTAATGACAGCTTTCTAATGGATTCCCCTACCTCAAGTATAGCCCTATTCTATTTCATCCTTCACTCATCTGCACTTTTTCTAAAGTGCAGTTCTGACCATGTTGCTTCCCTGTCCAAAAAATAGTATGTTCTGATTAAGTCCTTCAAAGCTTTTTGGCAAACCTGAATCCTCTCTTTTTCTGTGGGTCAGTACACGAGTAGGACACAGACAATTTCACCCCCGTACTCCTACACCATTAACCAGAGCTGTTTGGGAGCCCAGAGTGGATTTAATTGTAAGCAGAGACTTCTTTTTGTCACTTTCTGTAACCTCATCACTTTGCATAGTGTCTGTCACACAACTTTTATTGATTAATTGATTGATTTTGCCCTGTTGGGAAATTTCTCAGTGCAGAGATCCTAAGATCTTTTGGAGAGTGTTTTTTTTTCCCTTTTTACTGGAAGTCAATAAATTTTCCAGGAGACAAGGCTATATGACTAACAACTCTTCAAGACAAAGGGGTGTATACACACACACACACACACATACACATGCATGCAAAATATTTTTCACAGCTTTAAAACAGTAGGTAAAAGGAGTTTTAAAGATGGTGAAGCTGCTCACTCATTTTCCTTTTTTTTGGAGGTTGATTAATAAGGATAGAATATTAGAAGATTTTTGGAGAAGAATGTCTTTTTTTTTCTTTTGGTTTTTGCAAGGCAGTTGGAGTTAAGTGACTTGTCCCAGTTAGATAACTACTAAGTGTCTGCAGTTAGATTTGAATTTAGTTCCTCCTGACTCCAGGGCCAGTGCTCTCTCTGCCCACTGCTCCACCTAGCTGCTCCTAGAGAAGAATGTCTTAACCTTGAACTGTATAACTTGTTAACCTTGTGTTGCCCAAGATTAGGTTGGATGGGGTGAGAGTATTTCTCCATAGTTTATTTCATCAGATGCTCTTGTGGGTCAAGTGGTCTCCAGTTAATATCATCAGAACATCTAAGTGGATCATCAGAACAGAAATATAAGATAATAGAGACTTCCCTTTGACATGGAATCAAAATAGAATAAAGACTGAAATTCTTTTCCTCTATTTACAAAACTCAACAGGCTCTATTTCATTGACCTCCTAAGGCTACTATTTTTTTGGCATATATTTTTCTCCAACCTCATAACACATTTTTTTTGGTTTATTTTTCAGTATTACAGTCATGTCTAACTCTTTTTTTTTAAGGTTTTTGCAAGGCAAATGGGGTTAAGTGGCTTGCCCAAGGCCACACAGCTAGGTAATTATTAAGTGTCTGAGGTCAGATTTGAACCCAGGTACTCCTGACTCCAAGGCCGGTGCTTTATCCACTACGCCACCTAGCTGTCCCACCATGTCTAACTCTTTCTGGTACCATGGATCATAGCACACCATGTTTTTTCTTTTTCTTTTTTTTTAATCCTACACTATCTCTCTGTCTATCCAAGTTAAAGTTCATTATTTTCATGACTTTTCATCTTTCTCAAACTCTGTTGTCCTCTCTTCCTTTTGCCTTCATTCTTCCCCAACATCAGTCTTTTCCAGTGAGTCTCATCTTCTCATTAAACCCCAAAGTATTTTCATGGTTGTAGTTGCCATTTGCAGGGATCTTTTAGCCCAAGAATATAAAATATAGTACTGCTTCCATGTCTTCTTCTATTTGCAAATAAGTGAGAAGACCAGTTTTCAAGATCTTTTGTTTATGTTTTTTTTTATGTTAAGCCTCAAGCCAGATTTTACACTCTTTTTTCCCCACCCTCATCAAGAGGGTGAAATTATTCATTTTCTGCCATCAGAGTGGTATTAATTTACATATCTGAGAGTCTTGATTTTTTTCTCTCCCAGGAACCTTAATTCTAGCTTTTGATTCATCCAACATTTCATGCGATATCCTCTTCATAGGTTAAATAAATAAGGCAACAATATGCAGCTTTGTCATATTCCTTTTACCATCTTAAACCCATCATTGTTACATATTTCATTCTAATTATTGCTTCTTGTACACATACAGGTTTCTCAGGAGTTAAGTAAGATGAGCTGGTTGTTATTTCCATCTCTTTGAGTACTCATCTCTTTTGATTGTACTCCGCACAAAGGATTTAGTATATTTAGTCAATGAAGTAGGAGTAAAATTTTTTTTTCTGGAATTACTTTGTTTTCTCCAAATGTGGCAATTTGGTCTCTAGTTCCTCTGGCTCTTCAAAAACCATCCTGCTCTTCTGATAATTCTGTTTGCATTTTGCTGAAGTTTGCATAATCTTAAGCATAACTTATGTTGTTGGCATGTATTATGAGTGCAAGTGTTTAGTAATTTGAACATCCCTTGGCATTGCCCTTCTTTAGGATTGGGATATGAAGTAATTTAATCCAACGGACATTTGTTTTCCAAATTTGCTGGTATATTGCCTGCCACACTTTAATAGCATCAGCATTTAGGATTTTAAATATCTCAGCTGGAATTCCATCACCTCCATTAATTTTTTTGTTAGGAATTCTTCCTAAGTCCCATTTAACTTTATTTTCCACAATATCTGGCTCTGGATCAATAACTATACCTTCATAGTTATTGATGATGTTAAGATCTTTCTTGAATAGTTATTTTAGACATTCTTTCCACCTCTTCTTAATTTTTTTTGCTTCTCTTAAGTCCCTATTATTTTTGTCTTTTATCAAGCCCATTTTTGCATGAAACATTCTGTTGCTATCTCTAATTTTCTTGAAGAGATATCATCTTTCCCATTCTATTGTTTTCTTCTATTTATTTGTACTGTTCATTTAAGAAAACTTCCAATCTCTCCTTTCTATTATCTGAAATTCTGAATTCAGTTGGGTATATTTTCCCCTCAGCTAATTGAAAAGTCTCATTGGACAACATTTTGCTTTCTTGCTGTTCTTTTTCTTTAGAATTTTTTTTTGTTGCTGTCTCATGTACAATATTGTGAATGTCTGTTCCTTTAAATCCGTTCATCACTTCTAGTTCATATTCATAAGGGATGCTATTTATGTCATACCTGTAAGATCTGTCGGTTTTATCCATTTCCTCCCTAGAAAGACCTTTGGTGGATTAACATGGGACCTGAAACCCAGTTATGGATCCTTTGGGCAAGGTGCATATAAAGACCATAGATTGTAGATGGAAATTTCTGAAACGTCAGGGAAGTTGCTTCAAAACTACTTTTATCTCTTGTAGACTGCTTTTACCTGGGGATAATGGCATAGATTAGTTTTTGTTTCATAATTTTGATGAGGCTGTTGGGGCTAAGTAACTTGCTAAGGGTCACACAGCTAATAAGAGTCAAGCATCTGATAATGGATTTGAACTGAGGTCTTCCTGACTCCAAACTGGTATTCTATTTATTGCTGCCACTTAGCTGTCCTCATGTTATTTTATTTTATTTTTTTATTAAAGAAATTGCTGATGTTATCTGAGTGTCCCAGCCACGGAGTCATCATATGGAACATCACCTTTCCATTCTTCTTACATTCTTCTCTCTTCTTCCTTATCAGTCAACTGCTGTTCCTGAAAATCTCTCCTTTTGCGGATTTCCTATCCTGATTGTCTTTCTAGATCACTTCGATTGTTAACATCTCTCTCTAACTGTGATTCCACGTAGCTATCTATCCTCTCTAAACTTTTACTTTCTATTTACTCACCATTTTCTTATATATTGTCTCCCTCATTAGATTGTAAGTTCTTTGAATGTAGGCTTTTTTTTTGTGTATTTTTAGCATTTAATATTGCATGAGGTACATAGTAAATGCTTCATCAAATCTTGTTGATTGATATATAAGGGCAGTTATTTGGCTGAAGATTCTAGTCTCTGAGGGTAATTTTCCTTGTAGAAATATTATTTTTTCTTGGCAATTTTCTTAGGATCTAGAATGTAATGTTTAGCAATGTCTTATTTGATTCTTATCCTGGTGTCACTCTGCAATAATCTTATTGATTCATGTCATCCCAAATTCTATGTCCTTCTAAATCTCTTCTCTTCATTTTTTGCCTTCCTTATTCCATTTTAAGAGTTCCCTTTACTTTGTACCATTTTTTCTTCTAATTTCCAATCTAACATTTCCCCAACTACTGGATTTTAGTAGGGTTTTGATATAGGGGAAAGAACTTTGACCTTGGATTCATGTGCCATGTATTTGAATCCTTATTCTTCTATTTACTTCCTATGTGACTCTGAGTAAATACTTTACTCTATCAAGTCTTTAGTTTCCTCATCTTTACAACTGGGGTTTGGACTAGATGATGCTAAGGGCTTTCTCAACTCTAAATCTATAATGTTATTATCTGTAATCTGACGATTACTCCATTTATGCCCTTGACAGAACTTTGTTTTTCAATCCATTCATTACAGGTCAGTAAAGTTTAATATATATATATATATTTTTTTTTTGGGGGGGCAAAAATGTGTTGGTATTGGGGATACAAAGACCAAACAAAATAAAATGGGGAAAAAGTTCTTTCCTTGGGGTGCTTATAATTTAGGTGGTCGGGAACAATATGAAACTTATACAGATAAATATATATATGATTCTATGAGGAAGAAGGAAAGTACATTTTGACCAATCAGGAAAGATTTCCTGCAAGAGCCAGCATAGCAGCTGACTTCTAAGAGAAGGAAATACATTCCAGGAATATGGCAACGTCCAAGTAAAAATCTGTGCTGGCCAAAGACCTTTTAGAGTTACTAGAAGTTGTTAGGTTTTTCTCCAAACCATATTTTAGCAACTTTTGAAAAATGTTTAGTCTTTAATTTAAATATCACAACTTCTCTCAGCCTTCATTTTCACAACTATAAAATAGGCACAATATTTTTTCTACTATCTCAAGGGATTGCAAAGAAAGGGCTCTAGAATTTAAAATTCTACACTATACAAATGGGAATTTATTATTATTATTATTATTATCATTATCAAGATTATTATTTCACAAACTCATAAAATCCTAGAATTTTAGAGCTGGTAGAGATAAAGTATTTGAGCCCTTAGAGAGTTTAAATGATTTGCCCAAGATCACACAGCTGACAAGGGGCTCATGTGAATTTTTTAATCTTTAGCTTAATCATTACCAGGTTTCCCCTGATCTCACCATTTTGACACAACCCCAAAGTAATGATAATTTTATATAAAAATACAATTTTTACAAAATACCTTTGAGAAAACTACATTTTATAGGAAAATGAAGAAATAACTACTTATAGAAAGAGGCATTATGTGTTCTTATTTATGGAAAAGGAAATAGTGTATCAATAGCTTTGAGTTCTCAGGATGGCTTATTATATCCAAAAGGTCTATCTGATAGTGCCTCAAAATATATGATAGAAAAGTCCTGTAATAGTTTCATCTCCTATGTAATGGATCCACTGTATTTAGGTTCTATTAAGGGTCATTCTCTTTTTATAAACTTTACTTCTCAATTTTATTTGCTAAAGTGGTACTTAAAGGATAAGAGCTAGGTTTTCTTAGATAAAATTCCAATTTATCTCTCACTTTATACTGTTAAACATCCAAGTTGGGCACTTGTGATTTAAAACTAATTCAGAAATCAAGGTAATTTTCCTCTCTTTCTCATTGCAGTTCTTATTCACCTCCTTCCCTAACCTATTTCTCCTGAATTTCCTTTCTTCCAAATCTTCAAATACAAGCCAATAAAATTATTCACAGCCTCCTGAAGAATCTTATTGATGATTTTTCTTTTGTGCCATCATTGGAGGTATAGAAACTGCACTTGAATTATGACTCTGCTATTGACCACCTATTGGATCTCAGACAAAGTATTTAGTCTTTGATAATACCTTTTTGTTCCGTTGTAGAAGGAAAGAGATTGGTCTTTGACCTGTGAGGTCCCTTTTAGATACACCTCTATGATCCTCAATAATTTTGTTGATGTTTATGGTCATGTACTATTGATGTTGTCATGAACTTACAAAATGTCATTTTTCTTTAAAAAATCATTGGCAGGGGTGGCCAGGTGGTGCAATGGATAAAGCACCGGCCCTGGAGTCAGGAGTACCTGGGTTCAAATCTGGTCTCAGACACTTAATAATTACCTAGCCATGTGGCCTTGGGCAAGCCACTTAACCCCATTGCCTTGCAAAAACCTAAAATAAAAAAAAATAAAAAATCATTGGTGATTTTTGCTCTTAAAATCCAGACATTTCTGGAAAGTGTCCTTTCTCCTCTCCCCCACCCTTGTTACTCTCCCTTGTAATACATAAATACAACTAAGCAAAAATACCATATAATGACTGCTTATATAGCTCTCTTCTTGGTAGTCCTTTTTCCTCTCTAATAATCTATTCTGTAATGGTCATTTTTAATGATTTAAAAAATACTCGGAATTTGGATTCTTTTCATTTACATTGTTCATTATTGTCCATTACATGATACATTCAGTTATATTGTTTTATTTACATAGTTCATGTATACTGTAGTTTTGTTTTTTTTTAATTCAATTTCGATTGATACAAATCTCATATTTCTCTGAGTTCTTCATATTCATCCTTTTTAAATGCACACAAAACTTCTATATCCATATTATTGTAGATATACACACATAGTATTTTTTTTTTTTAACAATTCACCTGGCATTTTCTTTCAATGATGTCATGGACTAAATTATGAGCTACTCAGCGAGATTAGTAGTTCTTTATGGGAGCAAAATCTGACATATTTCTTATGTAATTCCTAGAATACTTACCATAGTGTTTTTTTTCATAGTACATTGTTCATAAATTCTGTTGTTTTGGTGACACAATAAATATAACATCTTAAATTTGCTTTTTTTTTAGGTTCTCCCAATTCTGCTTTCTCATTGGTAAGTATTTGAATCTGAGACTGATTCATGGAGTGATATAGTTTATTCTTTATGGTAGAGATTTTAATTTGTTCTTTATAATAGAGATTTTAGAAAAGAAACTAATGATACATTTATATGACAATTTAAGATGTAGAAATATATAATCTTTTTTTTTTTTGGTAAGGCAGTAGGGTTAAGTGACTTGTTCAAGGTCACACAGGTAATTATTAAGTGTCTGAGGCCACATTTGAACTCAGTTCCTCCTGGCTTCAGAGTTGGTGCTCTATCCACTGTGTCACTTACCTGTCTCAGAAATAAATATTCTTCAAAACTTTTGAGATAACTAGTGCAAAACTCATTAGCTCCTTCCAATTCTATAGATGTGGAAATTACATAATTTATCCTTGGTCATGTTATAAATATTGATATAAGTTTGAAACCTAACTTTCCCTACTCCATGTTCAGCTAGCTACAAAACTAGAATTGAGAGGAACACTTGATTTGTTCACCAATTCAACTACAGAATTTTAAAATATGTTTTAATTAATTCAAACAAAATCTTTATTCTGGGCAGAATTTTTTTATGACCAGTTGTTATTCACTGAAGTCTACAATTACATGCAATGAATTTGTAATTTTAACTCCTCACTCCAACCAAAATCTATATTGTTTTAATAGTCTTCTGAACAAGTGGATGAGAAAAATATAATTATTTTAACCGCTGAAGCTTCAGGATGAAAAATGAAGGGAAAAGTGTATTTTTTAAATTAGTGTTTTATTGATGCATTTTTCATTCTCATATAACTGCCATTAGCCTTTTCATTCCCAATAAAACTTTCCCTTATAATGAAACAAAACTAAATAAAGCAAACCAATACACTAGGCAAGTCTGACAAACATGCTTCATTTGAAAGCAATAATCCACTGACTATCTGCCAGAAAGGGAAATCCTATTTCAATGTCCCTCTGCAATCTAGATGGGTTCCTGTTATTGATCAGAGTTCTGATGTCTCTCAATTTATTTGCTTAAATTACTTACATTACTCGTTTTAATTGTGCTCCTCATTCTATTTTAGCAACTCTAAATCAATTCATTCAAATTTTCCAAGTTTCTCTGAATTATTTATATTTGTTATTTTAAAAAATTCATTACCTAAGATGGTTTGTTTAGCCACTCCTTAACATATGGGACTCCACTTTGCTTTCAATTATGTACCGCTATAACTTTTTTTGGGTGGATATTAGACTTTTCTTCTCATCTCTGATATCAAAACAATATAGATTTTAGTTGAGTGAGGAGCTAGAATTACAAATTCATTGCATGTAGATGCAGACTACAATGAATAACAATTGGACTCCTCAGAGAGGTAAATAAGGTAATTGGTTTCATTTTGTGTTCAAGGTTAACAAGAGACATAATTTCATTGGAAATTTAGTCAGTCTTCCTTGCATGTGTTTCTGTGTGTGCATGTGTGTGTGTGTGTGTGTGTGTGTGTGTGTGTGTGTGTGCACATATACACACAGTGGATTGACTATATATATATCACACATATATTTACATATATTATATGTATTTATGTTATCTTTGATTCCTCAGCACTGAGTGAGGTTCTGTAACATAATGGTTGATTAATAAATGTATGATTTAATTGGTTGACAGCCCCCATGCATTGTTAGTGTTCTCACAATGCCAGGACAGTTGGAGGAAAACTCCTAGCATGCTAGGCAGACTGATGGATTTATATTGAATGGGCTATAATCTATCTTGTTCAAAGGAGTAGTTACAGTAGTTAGTTCACAGATCCAACAAGATACCAAAATATTTAACTGAAAAAACTGTCAGTCATCTCCTGGGCTAAGACATAAGATAAAATCTAAGGAGGTATAGTAAAATTCAGAATTGCATTAGACTGTAAATTCTGAATACTATTGGTCATTTAAAAAAAACTTACTGTAGATTCTTTTTGTTGTTTCTTTATTTTTTTTTCTATATCTAGAGAGTTTTCTTCCATGATTTCTGGAAATTTATCTAGGTTCTTTTGAAAAAAAAATTGGTCATGGTTTCTATGTAGTCCAGTGGTTCTTAATTTCCCTTTGATTTGTTTTCCAATATTTTTGATAAGAATTAGCAGACATTTTTTCTTTTTTTTTCAGTCTTTTGACTTTTAAAAATTGTCTTGTCTTATGGAGTCATTAAATTGCATTTGGTGCATTCTAATTTTTGGTAAGGGATCATGACTTGTACGAAAGATAATAAATCTCATTCCAAATTTTTCCTCTACAGTTCTCATTTCTTTTCCAATTCTTTAAAATGCTCATTTTATCAAAACATAATTTCAAACTCTTAAAAAAAACCCTTTTGTTTCATTTTCCCTAGTAATGCTAATTGACTTTGTAGCCAAGTTATGCTTTACTTTGAGGCTTTGCTTGTAGATGTTTTGAAGTTTTAATAGTGTTCTGAATTTTTGTCTTAAATGTTTCTGATGCAATCATGGTTCATTGTAATTAGTCTCTTTTTTGTTTGCTAATTCTTCTCACCTTTTCCCCAGATTGAGACTTTTTTATTAGGGACAGTTTCTATTAGCTTTTGGAAGGAATGGTAAAGTTTTGTATGGTCCTGCTTTGTATTTTCATGCTATTGTTTTCTCTGCATATTGAATATTGTATTCTTTAAGGACCACTGGAGAAACCTGGGTCAGGAAGTCCAAGTTTTTAATAGGCCTGATTTGATAACTGTCTTCCTGGATTTTCTAGGTTCCAAACTTAAAATGGATCTACTTAACCCAATTATAGACTTGCTCTTGGAGGGTTCACTATTCACTAGATGGCCCCATCTTTGGACAGTTACTTAGAAACATCTTCAAGTTCAAAACATCAGAGGGACTGAGGACATGATCATACTTTTTGATCAGAGCTATTGTATTTCCTAAGAGGATTTCTTATAAGATACAAAGCAAACAAAATCCTTTAAAAGCAATAATAATAATAATAATAATAATAATAATAATAATAATAATAATAATAATAATAATACAGACTTTTCAATCAGTTTATTTTTTGAACCATCAATGAAAAATCATTCCCAGACTTTATCTAAGGGTAATAGAACCATTATATTGCTAGGAAGTTATTATAGATCTCACCCAAAGAATCAGGTTTATTAAGTAGGAGCATATTCACCAAATATTAAAACTCTATATTTGCTATCAATCTAAGAGAAAATACCAGCTATCACACACATATGTCATAAACCATAGTCACTTGGAAACCTATCTTTTTCACCTCTTCAGGTTTATGGATTATATTTGGAATAGATTGATCCCCAATAATTTAAAATAAAAAATATCAAACTGACCATGAAGCATCAAGATGATCAAGAAGAATCCAAGAGCCATAACTAATAAGCTGTGCTTTCTTAGTTTGCCATAATACGTTGTGCTCTGCAGGTCATTTTCTGTATGTAAGTGAAGAAATGTGGAAGAAATTACAAGAAACTTGGGAGATGGGAAGGAAGTTAAATGGAAGTATGAAGAGACAAAAATAGTTGAGATTGATAGATGTCCTGATGGTAATATTGTCACCAACTAGAAGTAGGGATGGGGAATGAGATACTCAGATGGCAGAGAGAGTTAACAAAAATGAGGTAATTGACCCTCCCATTTTCAACTCCACAAAGCCATAAAATAGTGTTCCGCAACAAATCCTTGAACAGCAAAACCAGTAAGGGGATGGGGTAAAAGAATTTTTTTAGCTTAGAAAATTTGGAGGAACCACAGGAAAAGTTTATCTCAGTCTGGTTTGGGACAAGCAGAAGACAATACAAAATGGGGGGCGGCTAGGTGGTGCAGTGGATAAAACACCGACCCTGGAGTCAGGAGTACCTGGGTTCAAATCCAGTCTCAGACACTTAATAATTACCTAGCTGTGTGGCCTTGGGCAAGCTACTTGACCCCATTGCCTAGCAAAAAAAGAAAAAATACAAAATGCAAAGTGTTCAGCAAGCTCCACCTGAGCCCCATTGCAGTGGAGCAGGCAATATGCCAATATCAGCTTAGCCAGGGGTACTGACAGACTTCAGCTTGGCAAAACTATCACTTTCTTCAGTGTAGCTCCAAGGAAACACAGAATCACCCTAGCAGGTCTCAACATATGACAGACATCACCATTAGGATCCCAATTCAATTCCAGGTAAACTGCCTGACTCTTTTCAGTACAACACCAGAAACAAGGGTCCCCGGGGGTCTCAGAGTCATATCAGCACACCATCAGGAATTCAACCAGGACTTGTAGCCACTGGCACAAGAAGCCTGAGCCAGTGCTCCTTCTACCCTGGGAGCAGAGCTTAAATTAGAAAGAAAAGACAAAGTCAACAAAAAAGATGAGTAAAAAAACAATAAAAAAGAATACAATCATAGAATGTTCTAATGGTGATAGGGAAGACTAAGACACAAACTTAGAATAAGCCAACAATGTCAAGATACCTATGGGCAAAATTCCAAAGAAAAATGGGAAGTGGTCTCAAGCCCAGAAAGAAGAGCTTAAAAAAAAGCTCAAAAATTACATGAGAGGTAGAAGAAAAATTGGAAAAAGAAAACAATTGCTTAAAAATGGAATTGGTCAAATGGGAAAGGAGATATAAAATGTAATTGTTATAAATTCTAATGACAGTGGGATCAGAAATAATGTTGAATATCCTTGACTCATCACTCTCAATTCCCATATTCACTCAGCTATCATAGTAATCTTGGGGCAGCTGGATTGCATAGTAGCTACAATTCAAGAGGACCTGGGTTTGATTGCCTCATTTTCAGTGAGGCATCCTGATTCATATCTGGCCACTGGACCCAGACGGTTCTGGAGGAGAATGTGAGACACATTCCCTCACTCAAATCCAATTCACATGATGTCATGATCTTTGAGAATGAAGGACAAAGCATCAAAGTAATCTTCCTGAAATACAGCTTAGGACCAAGTCACTTTCCTACTTAATAAAACTCCATGTCTCCCTATCACCTTCAGGAGCAAATATAAAATTTTCTGTTTGGCATTTAGTGCTCTACATGATCGACCCTCCCCCCCAATCAAAAAATATGTCTTGTCTTCTTAAAATTATATTCTCATACCCTTCAATCCCGCAACACTGCCCTCTTTGTTATTCTTCCATCTCCTGGCTCTCAGTATTTCTACCATCTGTTCTACAAATTTTGACTTCTCTTCCTTCTCATCTCCTCTTTGTGACTTCTCTGGTTTACTTCAAGTCTTAGTTAAAATTCCATCTTCTTCAGAAAGTTTTCCTGATCTCCCTTAATTTGTACTGATTTGCCTCTGTAGATTATCCCCAATTTATTCTTTTTTTTTAATTTTAAAATTTCTTTTATTTTGAACTTAGACACCAAAAAAAAGCAGTATCACATATACAGCAGATCACAAAGACTTTATGAAACCATGCATCTCTATTTCAAAGCATTTTTTAAAGTAAATGATAATTTCCACATTATACTTTCAAAACTATCCTTGTCTGGGTTTCTTTTTTAACTGTGTTTTGATGTCTTCTAAGCATTTTAAAACAGATTTTCATGGTCCTCATTTGAGGGGACACCAGTATTATTAATCATCTTCTATCTCTCCACCACAAATTTAAAAACTGAAAGAAAAAAGTCTTGTAATAAATAAGCATTGTTAATAAAAATGAATACACAAAGACACCATGATCAAAAATGTGTGTATCATTCTGAGCCTTGAATCCATCACTTTTCTTTTAGGAGGTAGATTGCAAGCTTCCTATGTCCTCTGGAGATAGGGTTGGTCCTAATTTATTCTTTATGAATCTTGTTTTTACATAGTTGTGTGCGTGTTGTCTCCCATTAGACTGTGAATGCCTTAAAAACAAAGAGTGCTACTTTTCTTTCTTAGTATCTACAATACTTGGTTCTTGGCACAAAGCATGTGTTTAATAGATTTTTAATGACTGACAGGTAGAAATGCAATAGAAACCATAGTGCAAAGCAGTCTTGTAATTAATAAATACTTCTAGCACTAAACTTTTACCTCCATGGATTGAAAAGTTAAGGTGTCATGTGCTTTTTTCTGAGAGTTCATTTTCTGAGAACTCAGAGTATTCATATTGTATTTTTGCTAGAACAAGTTTACAATACTGATGTCATTAGGCTTTTCTGGCAGCATTCATTAACTTTTACTTTGTCAGTTGCCAATGCATCAAATCATCCTGGGCTTGAGAGTGATAAGAACAAATTGAATTTTTGCTTGTGCAATTGCTATAGATTCTACAAAATAAATTATGCAGTAATTGGGAAATTTTATTATTTTAATCTTACATAGGTACTTTTCCTTTTGATTATAGAGCATAAACTAGTACCAGCACATTACAGCTATTAATTTATTAATTTTTATATTTATTATTCCATTTTATATATTCTACCTCTTATATCATCAATGAAATATCATTTTTATAGGTTTGCCAGATGGTAGAAAAGCTATTATGTTAGTAGATCATTGTAGGGTCTGAATCAATGATGCAGACCAGGTTAATGACTGTGTATATATTTTACTTTTCCATCTCCTCCTGTATTATTTCACTTAGCTAACCTCTGGACAAGAGAAATTTTCAGATTATGAGATATTATTGAAAAATAAATTTCAGGATTAAGTTGGAATTATCAGGCAAATATTATCTTGCTCTTTTATTCCATTATAATTTTAAAGATATAGTTTGAATATTACTTAGGTCTAGAACTCTGTTCAAAGTCAAAAATGACAGAATGTTTAGAGCTGTGTCTCCATCTCATGTCAGTAGAAATGTCAACAGAGATTATTTCTTTAATCAATCATTTAATGTTTGAACTGGAAGAGATCTAACAAATTATACAGTCCAACCCTCTCATTTTGAAGTTCAGGAAAATGAGACTTAGAGAGAAATAAGTTAGAGCCAAGCTCTAAACCCAGCTCCATTGCCTCCCAAACCAGTGCTTTCCTCTATAGCTCATTAGCTCTTCTGATACTGATGAGTTTTCAGACTTTGGAAATAAGCCATTCCCTAAGTACCTGAGCAAAAATTTCTAGAGAGAGAGATAGATAGAGATATATAGACAGAGACAAGAGACACAGAGACAGAGAGAGACATCAGAGACAGTCTGAGAGTCAGATAGAGAAAGACAGAGACCAAGGGAGAACCAAAGGGAGAGATAGACACACACACACACACACACACACACACAGAAAGAGAGAGGACAGAGTGGTAAATAGAAAGATGAGAGACAGAAGCATTCCAAAAAGTGCAAGAGACTTGGATGATGGGGATGTAAGTTGACTAGAACATCTCTGAGCTCCATTTTTCAATAATAGAAACATAGATATTTAAATAGTGCTGACAAGGCAGAAGACTGATAACAGCAGCAAGTAAAGATTTTTTTTTTTTTGGAGAGCAAGAATCTTGCTACCCCTTATCTTCATCTTTAGAATATCATGATAATTCATTTGCATACTAAGAAAATACTTTGCTTCAGCCTTTGATTTGCTAATTAGTTGAATGGATATGTAGCCTTATTACTATCTGGAGGAAACACAGCTAAAAATGCTTCATTCTAAGTTTGTGAGAAAGAGGCACAGGGCCAAAAAGCAAACTGGCATCAGAAATACAATCAAAAGTTTCTTAGTTATGTCCCTTCTATACCAGCTATATTGCATTCACCTCCACCAAAAGTTACATCTTCAGCACATTCCAATAATTTATGCTTTGAAATAGTCATCATGGGAAGGTTAAATTATAATAAGAGTATCATCAAAGAATTATATATCCAGGTGATTATAATTTATTGAGGCTTATCATCTATTTAAAACCACTACTCATGAGTCCTATTTTCCTATGACCCTACCAACTATAAGCCAGAATTCAATAAGGTGTACATTATGCTAAGGCAAACAGGTATTTATTTAAAATGTCTTGCAAGGTAAATTGCAGAAGAATTATTTAAGAAAGAATAGCTAGCATTTATATAGAGTTCAAAGTTTGCAAAACACTTTACATATTTCATTTGATCCTCACAATCATCCTTCGAGGTTGGTGCTGACTTTCTTCTTATTTTTATAGATAATGAAACAGGTTGAAAGAGGTGAAGTACTTTGCTTGTGGTCACATAAGTAATAAATATCTTATCTGGAATTCTATCAGGTCTTCCTGATTCCATCTCCAGCTCTCTAATATGTCTTTCTTCATCTGTGTTCCAACTCCATTTTCTCAAATAGCTTTAGCACCAGTGAGGTCTTAGACTTCTTGTCTCCAAATCCATGCTCTACAACCATCTTTATGCCATATTTTTTTCTTTGCTCAATTCTCCATTTATTATTTGGAAATTCAGTTTCCATTGAGGGGTTCTAGGTTTCTGATTGTCACATTGATCTCTGTCCATCTTCATGGCCAATGCTTACCTTCCCTATTCCTGTCTCTGGTCATGGAAATTATAAGTAAACCAACCTTATCATTTATAAAAAATACTGTGTCCCATGATTCTACCCATTATCCCTGTTATTTCCTTAAAACACTCTTCTCTGAGCACTACTTCTTTTTGCATATTATTTTTAAAATTAGGAAATAAAAATTTTGAGGGTAGGAAATATTTTGATCTTTATATTTGTATCTCCATTGTCAAGCACCATATTTGAAACATAGTAAACATTTAATCCTTTTCATTTATTTATTTATTCATGCTGGCTCATTAGCATAGCACTGTGATGAAGGGTGCAGAATGGGTGTAATGACTTGAGTGGTGGCTGAAAACTAAAGTCTAAGTTAGAACATGGTATTGTCTTCAAGAACTTGAGTGATACATTCCCAAGGTCTACAAAACACTTGAATGGTAAAAATTCACTATTTGTAGAGTGTTGTCATGTCATCATGTGAAGTCTAACATTAACGTGAGTGAGTATGAAAGCTCCTTTTAGTTCTGGCAAAAGCTATCAGCAGCTAGATGGCTCAGTGGATAAAGCAATGACCTTGAAATTAGGAGGACCTGAATTCAAATCTGACCTCACACACTTACCAACTGTGTGACCTTAGGCAAGTCATTTAAACCTGATTGCCTCACACCCAGGGCCATCTCCAGTTATCCTGATTCATATCTGTTCACTGGACCTGGATAACTCTGGAGAAGAGACTGCTGACTTAGCACCAGCCCCTCTCACTCAGAAATCCTATTCATGTGCTTGTCATGGCATCACCTTCCTGATGTCATGGTCTTCTTTGAGAATGAAGGACCAATATCATTGGCAAAAGCTAGGTGCAAACAGGTATAGCTTATTGGATTTTGAATCTCCCCCCACCCCTTCACCTTACGTTTCTTTCTCTGACTTTTTCCATTCAAATCTCCTCAAATGCTCAGGAGAATTTGTAGCGTTTCCTTCTTAGGACTTGTGGGCAGCCATGAGTATCGACAGAAATTTGGTATGTCGCCTAGAGCATCTCTCTTTCAATGAATTTAATATTGTGGAAACTTAAAAGTTCTTTAAAGATGCCCACTCTGGGGGCAGGTAGGTGGCACAGTGGATAGAGCACCGGCCTTGGAGTCAGGAGTACCTGAGTTCAAATCCAGCCTCAGACACTTACTAATTACCTAGCTGTGTGGTCTTGGGCAAGCCACTTAACCCCAATGCCTTGAAAAATCTAAAAAAAAAAAACCAAACTAAAGATGCCCACTCCCCCTTCTCCATAACTCAGATTTACACATTGTGTTTTAAGGCTAAAAACCATTTTCCTTACAAGAATTCTATAAGGCAAGCAGCACAAATATAGTTCTACTCCACAGATGAGAAAATTAAGGCACAAAAGTGAACTACTTTTCTCAAGGTCATACATGGCACAGTGTTGCCAGTTGGCAAATCTAGTGCTTTTCCTTTTATATGGTACTGCCCAAGTTCATTATTTTAACTGTTCATATCAATTTCACAGTTAAAGTAAATTAAACTAAAATATGTTCACAATTAAAGGATTAATCTTATTGGACTAAAATGGCATAAAATGAGTTATAAGAATAGATATATAATATTAATATATATAATAGAATATAATAGAATATAAAAATAATAGTGCTTGATAAGTTATGGAATATATTTAAGAAGGGCTGTGAAAACTATATTGGTTATTACAAAACCAATCTAAAGGGGAAGCTACATTGCACAGTGGGTAGAGCAATGGCCCTGCAGTAAGGAGGAGCTGAGTTCAAATTTGACCTCAGATACTTAATAATTAACTAACTGTGGGATCTTGGGCAAGTTCCTTAACCCCATTGTCTTGCAAAATTTAAAAAAAAGCCTAAGAAATTCTTTAAACAGAGAAGCACATTAAGACAAAAAAAAAATGACCAAGCATTTATACCAAACTTATGTACAAAAGTTGAAAATGTTGATAATAAGTAGATGGAATTAAAGATAATGAAGAACAAAATGAGCAGAACCAAGAGAACATTGTATACTGTAACAGCAGTATTGTTTTAAGAGTGATTTTGAGCAAATAAGTCAGTTTTTGATTTTTATAAATAGCCAAATTAACCATAAAGGACATATGAAAAAAAGACACTAGTGACATCAAGGAAAAACTGATAAATAGAAGTATTTCTAGAATAATTTTATACATGGATATATATGTGTATGTGCCATTTCAGTGTCTTTGCCAGGAACCTCATGGAAGTGTGGTCCACAGAGTCCCAAAGAATTGGATTTGAGTGAACAACTGAACAACAAAAATGAAAAGAAGTCTGCAAAAAAGAAGGAAGGGAGAGTGGGTTATTCTTAAATATCACTCTCTGAACTGGTAAAAGGAGGGGAAAAAACCCATATTGGCACTGAGATAGAGAAATACATTTCACTCAATGGGAAATTGGAGGAAAAAGGAAACAGAGAAAAA
Source organism: Macrotis lagotis (assembly GCF_037893015.1). Classification (NCBI taxonomy): domain Eukaryota; kingdom Metazoa; phylum Chordata; class Mammalia; order Peramelemorphia; family Peramelidae; genus Macrotis; species Macrotis lagotis. Next base: position 116,799,213 of record NC_133665.1, read on the forward strand.
GAATAAAAGGGAAGATAGATTAAGAGAGAAATTAGTTTTAGGTGAAGTAAACTCTAACCATAGAGGGTGGATTTGGAAGAGGTATATATAAAAGCAAATTAAAAAGAATACAAAGTTGTTCTTAGGCTCTTAGTGAGGGAAAATGAAGAATAGGGGAGTAGAAGCAGCTTATGCCAATTCTATAGCAATTTTCTCTTTTACCACATTCTTTAAAAAGAAGTAGAAAACAAAGAAAAAAATGTATGAAAAATAGGATGGAGGGAAATAAAAAATGAACAGTTTATAACTGTGAATGTTAATGAGATAAATTCATCTGAAAAGGAAAGATTTAGCAAAATGGATTAGAAAGTAAAATACATTACATTGGTTATAAGAAACAGACTTGGATAGACAGATACAGTCAGAATCTGAGACAAAGCAATAGCAAAAATGTACTTATTTAAAAGAAATTAATATGGAAATTATATTTTGCTAAAGTTTATTGTATAGTGAAATAATATCAATAACAGACATGTAACAAGTAATATAGCATTTAGATATTTAAATGAAATATTTCATGATTTATAGGGAAAATTAGACAGTAAAAGTATAATAATAATATGGGACCTCAAATTATTACTCTCAGATCCAATTGAATCTAACCAAAAAATAAAAAGTAAAGAATAATTGGATAGAATTTAGAAAAGTTAGACCTGAGACCTCTGGAAAATAATGAATTGTAACAGAATAGAACATAGCTATGTCTCAATTACATATACACATATTTATAAAATTTGACAATATATTAAGTCAGAAAAGACTCACAAAGAAATGTAAGAAAAACAAGCATTTGTTATTTTTGTTGCCTTTAGAATGGCAGTGACATGGGGTGGCTAGGTGGTGCAGTGGATAAAGCACTGGCCCTGGAGTCAGGAGTACCTGGGTTCAAATCTAGTCTCAAACACTTAATAATTACTTAGCTGTGTGGCCTTGGGCAAGCTACTTAACCCCATTGCCTTGCAAAAACCAAAAAAAAAAAAAAACTAAGAAAAATAAAGAATGGCAGCGACAAGGGCTACAGAGTCTGAGAGAAAACCAGTATTTTAATGAACTGCAAATGGAGCTGGGAACAGATACAGCTGTACTGGAAAGCAATTTGGAATTATGCCCCCAAACTATCAAATTTCACAAACCCCTCTGTGTTCCACCACTACAAGTGGTTGAGGAAAAAGGAAAAAGATCTATATGGATAGAAATATTTATAGCACCTTTTTCTGTGGAGACAAAAATTAGAAACTGATGGGATTCCCATTAATTGCAGAAGAGCTGTACAAATTATGATATATATATATATATACATATATATGTATATATAAAGCTATTATATTCTAAAAAAATGATGAAATGGTTCCTTCCAAGGAAACTTTGGAAGACTTGTATGAATGTAGAGTGAATTAGACAGAAACCATAAAGCGATTTGTTAAGTTCCTTTTAGACTAGCTGCTCAGGATATGTTAGGTTCCTGTCAGCTAACTTATCCTTATCCAGGTGAACATTGAAGGGGTGGGAGACAAGGATGACAAGTTCTCCTTAAAGTTCTCCTAGTTCTCCAAGATCTCTCTTTATTAAACCAAATACAAGTGCTTAACTATCCTCCCTAGTCCCCGGTCCACTCCCACGGCACTCTACAATCAACTAGTAAAATAAAGCTCTGGTGCTTGAGGACACCAGGTGATGAAAGTTTACAGCACTCCCACACACAATAGTCCCTTACAGTGATTTATATAGCTAGAACAATATCATCAAGACAAAAAACTTCAAAAAACTTAGGAACATTGATTAACACAGTGACCAACTATGATTATAGAGGACTAATGATGAGACATGCTACTCATCTCTTGGTAGTGATATAAAGAAGTGAGGACACTGATTGAGATTATTTTTTAACATCGTCAACATGAGGATTTGTTTTACTTTAAATATATGTAGATTTTCCTTAGACATTGCTTAAAAAGATCTTTGTTATCAGAAAAAAGGGCTCTAATAAATATTTTGCTATATATAGACCATTTCTGTTTTTTATCTACTTGAATTTTAATGCCTGTTAGTGGACTTCTGGGTCAAAGGGTATGATTTAGTCACCTAATGAGTCATTTTAATCACTGCCTAGAGACAACTAGGTGGCATAATGAATAGAGTCCTGGGTCTGGAGGCAGTCTCAGACTTATTAGCTATATGTCTCTGAGAAAGTCAATAACATATGACTTAGTTTTTTCAACTATAAAATAAAAATAATAAGAGCATCTCCCTTCCAGGATTTCATGAGGGATGACATCAGATAATATTTGTAAAATGTTTGGCACCATGTTTTGGACATAGTAGAAAGATTTCTTTCTTTTCCTTTAAAAAAGCATAATTCCAAAATGCTTTCCAGAATCATTGAATTAATCATTTCATTTTAAAGAATCAAACTAACTGGAAGAAATTCAGGCATCCAAGTAGAGGGAAACATGAAGGAAAGTGTTTGGATGAAGATCAATAGAGGCAATGTTATCATAGGAGAATAATAATCTACTTTTACAGAAAGAAAATCGATAGAGAATTCAGGAAATAAGTTAAATCCTGGTACAGAGATGTCATATAGTAGAAATGTGGGGCTTCAATGATACATACATCTGCTGGAACTTGTCTCTGGCAACAACAGATCAGATAATACTTTCTTCATTTAGCCTAATGGTAATTTTATTTTACAAATTAATTATGTGAACTACTATTCTGTATTGAATTCTGACAACAAAGAAGAACTGTTTGCTCAAGTGAAAATGATGGGATCTTTGAAGGAAGGGACCAAGTTATCTGAGAATTTGTGATAGCAAAGTTTGAAAAAAGTTTGACTTAAACACTAGATCTGGAGAGAGAAAGAATCAAAGTATTCACTGAAATAATAGAAGTAAGGTCAGGGAAGATAGAGAACTCTAAATGATGAAGTCCTGATGAGAAACAAATTCAGTGGAATAAAGAAGAGCCAGTGTCAGTATACAGGTACTTTACAAACTACTAGAATAAAGGGGGGGAATATTTAGAGAAAAATAGAAACAAAGATAATGGAAGAGAAAAATAGAAACAATGATAATGGAATAGGAATAGAAAAACATTTCTTTTTCTGTCAGAATAATGTAAAAGTAGTAAAAACTGAATGTGTGAAAAGAGTAAATCTATAAATAATGAAGCATTTTGCTTTTTCTTAGCCATATTTGACAAATGAAGGCATCAAAGCTATGATAGGGAGTGTTCTTTTTAGTTGATATAACAAAAGAAATAGATTGACAATTAGATAATGTTCAATTTCTTCCTTTCATTCTTTTTAAACATTTTAATTTTTTAATTTGCATTTTTTCAAGGCAATGGGGTAGAATGACTTGCCTAAGGTCACACAGTTAAGTAAATATTAAGTGACTGGTCAAATTTGAATTCAGGTCCTCCTGACTTTAGAGCTAGTGCTCTATTCACTGCATCAACTAGCTGCCCCGCCCCCCCCCCCCCCATTTATCTTTTCTTTCCACCAGTCGAGGTTAAGTGACTTTCCCAGGTTCACTAGTAAATGTCGGAGTCTGGATTTGAACTCAGATCTTCCTGACTTCAGTGGTTAATGATCTATTCATTGTGCCAGCTGCCCTTTACAATTCAATTTCTGTTTAGATTCATTTTTTTTTCCATTTAAGGAAGCTAATATTTAGGCTTGAAAGGATAGAATAAATTGACTTGTTAGGGAGTTGAAACCTAACATAAGTTGAGAGATAGGGACAAGTATCTAACTGCTTTTAATTTTGTTTCTATGCCCTGCTGAACTGTATCTTAGTTCATTAAAAAGACTGGTGCATATGATTGCTGAGTCCTTGACCCTTTGAAAGACTGAGAATAAAAGAGTTGCTATAGCATTAAAGAAGGACAAAAGTATCTAGAAAATATCTTCAAAGGGAAACAGTGAATATCTAGAAGAGAAAACACTGATAATAAAGAAGCAACATGACCTTGTTAAAAAAAAGTCATGGCAAACCTTATCTACTTTGAAAAGTTACTAAAATTATTTTTTAATCAAAACTCAGACAAACTGTACCAAATGAAGTACTATGCTTTCTTTCTGTTTTAACTTGCTTAGTAGCTTAAAAGAAGGAAATTTTACAAGATTTTTTATTTTTCTTCCAAGGTGGATCTTAACAAGACCGAAACTCTCATATCTAAAATAGAAAACCTTCATCATCAACCCTACTTTTGGAATTTTCTACATTCCTTGCCAGGTCTACAAACAAACAAATTACATCCAGAGTATGGACTCCAGGTTTTGGCACAGTTTCTACAGACAATTCTAAGGTAAGGCATAATGAAATTAATTTTGTGTTCTTTAGTGTATAGTTAAAATTTTGTGAATTAATATTTTACAAAGGGGAACCCATTTTAATGGTCTTCTGAATCCAACATTTTTTAAAGTCAATTTCCTTCCTATGCAAGTTTATTTTTTCTCTTCAGACATCTTGAAAATATCATTATAATATTTTGCTGCCAAATAATAAAAGACAGGAAGGCTAGGTGGTACAGTAGATAGAGCACTGGCCCTGGAGTCAGGAGAACCTGAGTTCAAATTTGGACCCAGACATTAAATAATTACCTAGCTGTTGTGGTCTTGGGCAAACCACTTAACCCTATTGCCTTGTAAAGAAGAAAAAAATGAAAGACCTATCTTGGTACAGTACCCAACTATAGAATGGGTTAGTTATTTTTTTTTGAAAACCTACAAAATACATTGCTGAATTGTTAACATTGCTTTCAGACAAAAACTTATTGCCTCCTAATCTTATTCTTCAGAGAAATGTGCATTGATAAATATTATTAATTGAGTATATTGTTTTTAAAGATCAAATATATCTAGTAATAGGAGAAAAAATTAACAAATTCACAAAACAGAGTCAAAAAGGTCTTAAGACATATTTTTTTTTTGTCTATACACTTAATTTTTAGGTTGAGGAATTTAAAACCCCCCAGTCATATAGTTTGTCAGTGGCTGAATTAGGACTATGTACCAAGTTTGCTTACTTTTAGTTTATTTAGCTTTTTACTAGTACCATTGCTTCATTTGAATTAGGATTCTTATTATATTTCTGTTATAAAAGTTTATAAAATACTTAGTTTATTTAAGATTGTTCTGCCCTGATTAAATCCATTCCTTCAGTTCATTCACTTTGCACATATTCGTTGATCATTTACTATGTACAAGGCAGTGAAAATGTGTTTGGATTTCTCATGTCATGAATTTTACATAAGGAACCCAAGGTTTAATCAATCCAGTTATAGACTGGCACTTGTAATCAAGATTTTGAGACTAAGAAATTATTATATATCATAATAAAAATGTTCACTAAATCCTGTGCCATTATTAGAATGTTAGTACTTAGAGCTAAAAAACTCTTAGAGATAATCTACTCAGAATTATGGAAATCCAGAATCTCTATATTGAACAGGACTTTATAGGACACCTGGATTAATCTGTGTTTGTTTAAGAATCTCCTCAACTCACCTGATAGATGGTTACCCAGTCTTTGTCTGAAGATCTCCATTGCAAATATAGCAGTTCCATCTAGAGGCAATTCAAACTACTTTCAGATAATTCAAATTATCAGTAAAGTTTTCCTTTCCATTGAAGCTAAATACAAAACAATTCTTTTTTTTTTCTTTTTTAGGTTTTTTTTTTTTTCAAGGCAAATGGGGTTAAGTGGCTTGCCCAAGGCCACACAGCTAGGTAATTATTAAGTGTCTGAGACCGGATTTGAACCCAGGTACTCCTGACTCCAAGGCCAGTGCTTTATCCACTGTGCCACCTAGCCGCCCCAACTGATTATTCTTGATTGAGTCACTATCACTTCAAGGTCCTAGTGTCAAAAATTACCTTTTCATGGTATTTTCAACTTTCTAAAACTCTTTCCTTAAAACAATCCAGTGAAATACACAGCGCATTTTATTGCTCCCATTTTACATATGAGGAGTCCAAGGTCAGGAATGTTAAATGATTTGTCTAAGGACACTCAGTAAGAAAGTATCAGAGCTGGTAATTAAACTGAGACCTTATCATTCCAAGTCTTGTTTTCTCTTCCACTCATTTTCACTATGATCTCTTCTAAAATCATTGTGCATATAAATTAAATTTTCCAGGTAGCTATATAAATTAGCTTCATGCTTTGCTGTGAAAACATAGGGTGCTTAAGTTTATTCCTCATTAGATAGTTTCCCATGTGCACAACAAGGTGAATGTCATTTGTTGTGTTTTTGTGTTTGGAAAAACAGCTTGTTTTTCTCTTGGACAAACTCATTAGGTTTTACCTCATAAAGCACTCCATAGATGATAGGTTAGAAAATACTTTCTGAAGTTTCTGTCAGTGGGAGTCCATAGCTAGCAACTTTCTCCAAGGGGAGAAATAGAACTTCCTCAACATCTTTCTTGACCTCTGCAATTTTTATTTTTATTTGTTATTTAGTAGAAAATAGCTAGGGCTAACTAGAAGTTAGATGGGAAAAAGGGGATCAGTTGTCATGCCTATTCCTGTCCTAACAGCAAAGAAGAAATAAGTGACTAAGTGGCAGAAATGGTGGAAATAAAGGAAGAAATTAGTAAAATAAAACTTATTTTTTTATTCTGCTAATCAATAGAAATAAAAAATAAGAGCCCTGAAATTGTATTCGGTAAGCTATTTAGTTACCACATTGCCCTAGGGCAAAAGTTTTATGTCTTTATAATCACAACTCATACTTCAAGAAAACATACATATTGTGACTATAAATTCCTTCAATTTCCCAGGTAGTTATATGATTTAGCTTCCAGCTTTGCTATGCAAACATAGGGTTGACTAAATCCTGGTTTGCAATAAAGAGCAGAAAGCAAAATCAAGACAAAATGTTGGACCTCAGGTTCAACTGTGCAAGCCATGGAAAGTGTTTCCAACTTATTCCTATAAGATATGAACAATATTTGCAACCTTATGAGTTCATGTTCTTCGTGCTAAAAATGACCAAGTATTGAAATATCAGAACAGATTTTTCACTAGCTTTCCCTTGAGACATATTTTCTTCTCTTATCCCCCTAGTACTATGTTTTATTAATTTTAATTTGAAATGGGAATTAGGAAACCTATGTTCTAGTCCAATGTTCTATTATCCTCTAGAAATGTGACAAGACCTGAATTTGAATTTTGCTTTGCCACTTAATAATAGAAGGCAGCTAAGTTGATGCAGTGGATAGAGTGCTCTGTCTGGAATTAGGAAATCTTAGGTTCAAATTCAGCTTTAGATACATACTAGCTGTATGAACCTAGGAAAATCATTTAACTTTTTCTTGCCTCAATTTCCTCATCTACAAAATGAAGATACTAATAATACCTATCTTCCAGGATTGTTATGAGGATCAAATAAGATAATATTTGAAAAAAGGGGGGGGCAGCTAGGTGGTGCAGTAGATGGAGCATCAGTCCTGGATTCAGGAGGACCTGAGTTCAAATGTGACCTCAGACACTTAATAATTACTCAGCTGTGTGACCTTGGGAAAGTCACTTAACCCCATTACCTTAAATAAATGAATAAAAGGACAGTGAAGTGCTTAACACCTAGTAAATGTATAATAAATAAATTCTTGTTTCCTTCCTTTTAAATATCTGTATCATTTGGGCAAGTCACTTCTCCTTTCCAGATCTCAGTATCTCTTTCTGTAAAAATTGCAGAATTGAACTACACAATTTCTGAATTCTCTCTGACTCCAAATTCCATGATCCTTGAAAATATAAATGTCTTTTGGATCTCAGTTATTTCATCTGTAAAAATGAGAGGATTGCACTATATGATCTCAAACATTCTGTTGCTGTGGAACCTTTTAAAACTTTCTTTTCTGCAGAATCTGTGAATCATCTCAACAATATAGACAGCATCTATGTGATATAAATGAATTTGTTGGCTTAATATAAATCCAATATTTTCAACCATCTTCATTATAACTTGTGTAACAATTGATTGGTTCACCCACCTAACTAAAGTGATGGGATCTAGCAACCTCCTTCTAGTCGTTTCATTTATAGAGACCTGACATGATAGTGAAAGTTATGACATTGCTGTTGAAGGAGACCAGTGATCATGTTATAGGAGAACTATGAGCTGTTGGGGTTTTCATTTGAACATCCATGTCATTGTTAGTCTGTGGAGAGCTTGATCTCCCACAATATAGCAAATATGTGAAATAATAATGAAATATTATGTGTTTGCCTTTTTGAATATTCTCCTTATTGTAGGAGATTAATTAATTAAAGAATTGAGTAACAGGCTTCACAGAGCCCTAATATTGCGTTCTAATATTGGCTTATTGATTGTATTATTATGTAATTATTGGGTCCATTTTTGTATCTCAGACCTTTGCTTGAATGCTTTTCTCCTCTTCCCCTGCCCCGCCCCCACCCCATCATTCTGGTTTTCATTGACTGGTCAATAATAGGCCTAGACCAAGTCTCTGTGGCTCATTGTTTAAGTTTTGATGACCTAGGATGAGTGTAAATAGCAATTGTTTTCTGTTCAGTCCCAAAACTCTTCCCCTCCCAGATTGACATATTTGGGATGGTAAATTGAGCCATCATTCTACTCAATTCTTACTTATCCCTTAGTCATAGAATGCGCATAGCTTCAGACAACCTGAGGCTTGACAAAAATTTTGATTTAGAAAGCCCATGGTCACCTCCTTTATCCTGGATTTTGCCAGTTATCCTGATATTTGTTTTATCACTGGATTCCAATGACTCTGGAGGAGAGACTTTGGGCACTTCTGCTACATTTTGCTTCATTCAAATCCAGTTCATTTACAAGTCATTAGCTCCTATATTCTTGGTCCTCTTGAGAAGGAAGGACCACCTCCACCTCCACCTCCACCTCCACCTCCACCTCCAAAGTGTTTATCCTTTATAGCCTTTGACCCAGTACTTGGCACTCAGAAGGTGCTTAATATTTGTTCTTAAGAACTTTGGAATTGATTGTGTAGCATGGGGGAGACATTGGCACAGGACTGCCCAGCATGGCATGCCCTTATTAAAGAGGGTGCTGTGCTCTATGAGCATGGCAGAATTGAATCAGCTCAAAGGCAACATGAGCTGCATAAGTTTAGAGAACCTACCCCAGGTGTTCACAGGGCTATTTGTGCCCGACTTGTGGTAGAGCATCCCAAGCTCCTATTAATCTGATCAGCCACAGTCAAACACACTCTACCTTGTCTCCAACATAGTGATGTCATTTTGACCTTCTTCAGTTACAAAGGACAAGAACCATAAACAATAAATATGTTTTCTATTCTAAATAATAAGTTTAATCCTTTTAGAAGCAATATTTGAACTTGATCGAACCTGATGAATAAGTGGTTACAAGAGCTCTAGTGCAGATCCTCAGGGAGTAGTTATTGAATTGGGTGTTGATATTTGAAAATAACAGCTTTTCTCTCATTTTCTGTTTAGTTCTTTAGCATCTTTAGAAGATTTGGATTGGCTACCAATAAACCGAACTTTCTCTAAGGCTGCTCAAATAGGACTAAATGTGACTATTAATATATTGGAATTTCTCCAGGAGGAAAAAGTGGACATTATTGGTATGTGTTCTTAAAATTGTTCCAAATTAATTGTATAATATTATAGAAAATCTGCATACAGATAAGACAGTATGTATATAAGTACAAATTTTATTCTGGAAGACAGTATTTGAAAACCCTCTTCTCCATTCCAATGGTTTTGAAGTCTAGGTCTTCCTAATTTGTCTATACTAGAAGTATAAGGCCAGATCCCACTACTGATCTGAACAGGAGCTACTACAAATCCTGCTTCTGTTGTGATCTGGGTTTGTTTTTCTCTCTCTTTAGACAATCTGCTGGTTCCTATTCTTGGGAAATTACCATATTCATGCAAAACTTTGTTTGACCACCCAATTGGCATGGCCCAATCTAGTTTATCACTCCCAAACTCAATAGATCCTCTAGATTTAGTCTTCTTGATAGCTGGAAGGTACCATCATGCCCAAGCATAGTCTGAATTCTTTTGGGAAACAGAACAATGATAGACAAGGTTCATTCAAAGGCAACTAATTATGTTTGTTTTTGACCTTGATGCACAATCAGATTTCATTGTATACTAACAGTTTTCTAAAAATCTAAGAAAGATAGTCCCATGATTGTTAATAGAGGGTTATGTGAAAATAAGTTATCTATGATTTTGTTAGTGTGAAGATTTTTACTATCACCATAGGCAAATATGACAGTAATATATAAGCCTTAAGAAGTTGTTTGAGATACACTGAAGTTAAATGACTTTCCCAGGATTATATATAAATATGATTATATTATATATAATATATAATTATCATATATGATATAATATGCATATTATATATTATATATATGTATAAAATTATTTTGTAATCTGTAAAATCTCACAAAAAATCTGATAAATTTTCTTTACACTGAAGATAAATTATCTCATTTTCATTTACTACTCTGTGTCCCTACCAATATATGCTAAGTCATTAGTTAGGTATTTTTGGCTCAATGGCAGAGATTTTTCCAGTATGTGGTCGAAAAAGAACAGGCTGAAATCATGTCTATCAATGGTTAATTTCCTGTTGCTGATTCCCCTGGCATGAAGCATAATCACAGCTAGAATGGATGTACTCTCTTTCTCATGAGTATCAAGCTGCAAAAAAAAATGTCACATAAAACACCTCATTGGGTTAGGCTCAGGGACCTCACTTTGGCTAGCTTCCATTTGGCATCCAGAATATTTGTGTATTGCCCAAATTGCACTAGTTGATTTACCTTATAATTGCAAATATAATTGCAACTCAGAGTGTAATTAAAGAAACCTATTTTCTTTGAACAGGTTTTCTTCAACTGCCAATGACTTACTACTAACAGAATGAGATTATGTCAAAAAATTGTATCTATAATCTAATGAAAGTTGTTTTAATTTCTCTTGTCTTTGGGGGAATATGTTCTTCCAAGTAAGTGGAGTCAAACAGTTTAATGGGAGAGAATAAATTATTTCTGAGCCTTTGGGGCCCACCATTTCAATCATTTTAGCAATTTAATCAGGTTATGAGAATAATTGAAATGTATTTTTTGCCTGGTGTTAAGCAATACATTTATATGACCAATTTGTCACTTTTTGGATAGCAGTCTTTTGGGATTATTTTGAAATTTCTTTGCTTCTTTCTCAGAGAATTCAATTCTGTATTAGTATTTAAGAAATGTTGGGATTCTTTCATTTATTTATTTGTTTTGTGATGTGATGATGAAATCATTAGACCAGGAGTTAGAAAATGTCCATTCTTTAGACCTCACTCTGTCAATGAAGGACTGTGGGACTTGGGATAAGACTTAAACCTTGGTGCAGGTGACTATCCTCCTATACTACTTAGAAACTTAAGCTCCCAGATGCTCATTCAGTCCATTTCTTTTTCAACTCCTCAAAATTTTACCTTGTGATTTCTTTTCTCCTCACAACTGATTAGTAGAAAATATGGTAGAGTCCAAGTTTCTTAGTACGTTATTTTCACTCAAAATTCCATCACATCCTATCTCTTCAAGGACCTTGTTACAGTCTTATTTCTCATCTATACATTTTCAGCTTCTCTCTTTTCATTGCTACCCGTCTCCTTATAACTATGTTCTAGTTTGTCTAAAGCCTGCCTTAGACTAGCATTGTCTGTCCAGCTACTTACTTATTTCTACTCTCATTGTGAAACTTCTTATAAAAGTTTTGTGTCTGTAATATGCCCACTTTCTTATAAACATTTGTATTCTGAAGATGGGGTTTCTTCCCCTACTTACCTCCTAAAAGTTCCTTCTCAGACATCATCAGTGATTCTCTTATCATAAAATTGATCTAGTTTTCCTTCAAATCCCTCATCATTGCAACTCTAGTGCTTAACATTTGACTAGAGAATTCTCTTAGCAACTTTATCTGACATTTTTTTTATAGCCATATCCCTTAGTGCATTGTTAGAACTTCTTGAAGGACCTAGGTCTGTAATATGATGGCATTACCATCATGTTGCTAAGAACTAGTTAGGTAGCTTTGATAAAGCAATAGGGAGCTCTGCTATATCATTTGCAGATTGTTTATAAAATAAAACTATTTGTATACAGACATATGTCACATAGTATTGTCTTAACCAATTTAATCTTAAAATAAAGTTGATTTTTTGCAAGGCAATGGGGTTAAGTGGCTTGCCCAAGGCCACACAGCTAGGTAATTATTAAGTGTCTGAGGCTGATTTGAACTCAGGTTCTCCTGACTTCAGGGCCAGTGCTCTATCTACTGCACCATTTAGCTGCCCCTCTAAAATAAGGTTGTTAATATATGATAGCAACTAAACTCTACCATAATTTGAAAATCCTCTTATATTGGCTTCCACCCTTTCAAATGAATAATTGCTTGCCACTGAGAAAGTTATAAACTATCTCTTCTTTATAATCAAATGAAAAGGATGGAAAGACCCCACAGAAGAAAAAATATGTAAAAAACACTATATGTAAAAAAAGTTATTCCCTTCCTCCATCATCAATAAATCTATAAGTGTTTATTATGTGCTTATTACAACACCAGAAGAGTGTTAAATATTGCCGATACAAAATCAAAAACAAAACAATCTTTTTCTTCAAAGGACTTAAATTCTAATGGGGGAAGACATGAAGATATACATGCAAAAACACGCAAAATAACTCGATGAGCTACTAGCATCTGTCAAAAGAGATGGAAGGATGAGAAATATCTCCTTAGGAAGGGAAGCCTTGAACTTACTCTTTTCTTTTTTTTGTTTTTTGTTTTGCAAGGCATTGGGGTTAAGTGACTTGCCCAAGGTCACACAGTTAAGTATTAAGTGTCTGAGGCCGATTTGAACTCATGTCCTCCCTGACTCCAGGGCTAGTGCTCTCTCCACTGGTCCACCTAGCTGCCCCTTCTGAGCTTCTTGATAGATACAAGAGACTTGCTAAGTACTAGAGATGTGGCGGGAGAGCATCCCAGGCAAGTGAGACAGTCACAAGGGGTTGGGTGTAGAGAGTTTTATAAAGTATTTTATCTGAAGATGTTCTTATTATTAGAAGACTGGGGCTTTTTTTTACAAGGAAAGGGCTTGACAATGTCTCTTTTGATTTCCAGGCTTCAAATCTGTCCATATATAATTCAAAATTCTAATTAAAACTATCCTTGTAACCTTTGTGGTCTGCTGCTGAGCCCAGTATTATTACATGAACTTGTATTCTACACAAGAGAGTGATGAAAAGATTTTAGATTTTCTCTGATGGGGCAACTTCCTCAGGACTCACTTTCTTCTGACATTTCTGCTGTCACCTCTTCATATGATTTCAACTCAACTGTCTTGGAAGCTTCTTTTTAAACGCAGTAGAAAGTCTGTTGCTTTTTAACATTTCTGTGACAATTATGATCTCTTACTATTCTGCTCTCCTGAATGATTGTGGTGAGTTGGGGAGAGGACAAAGAGATTAGGGAGCAATTAAATTTAGATTTTATATTAACATATGAGTCTCTAGTACAGTCTTTTTTGTAGTTACAGAACTCTTACAAAGGAAACAAACTAGTAACCTTTTAAAAATTGTCATTGAGTATAAAGTTTGAATGTAGCCCATGCTTCTCCATGCCATTTTCTTGGCAATTTTGATATGCAATTTTGTAGTTCTTAGAGAAAATGTATTCAAAACTCTCTCCTATCATAAAGTTCCTATGGATTTCTAACAAAAATAAAGAGGCAGGATTAAGAAATTTATATGTATTATCTCCTTAATATCAGTTCATTTAGGTCACCAATAGGTCCATATCTTAACTTTCATCAAGAGATTATGAACTAGGGAAAAAATTTTGGAATAGATTTATGGAGAATGAAAAAAAGTTAAGGATTTTAAAAAAGGATATCCTAGAAGAGTTTTAGATTTTTTTTCACAGAACCATGGAATTTTAGAGTGTAAGGAACATTTGAGATCATCTAGTTTGATTTTTTTCACTTTCAAAAAAAAAGAAACAAAAGGAAATCAAGATCCTAAAAAAGTCAAATCACTTGTCCAAAGTAACACAGTTAGAGGCAGAACAGGAATTTAAACACAGATTTCCTGATTCTATGTTGAGTTCTCTTCTATTAGTCCTTGGTAAGAGTTAAAAAAACCCCAACAACCAATAAAACACATATTTATACCCTGGAGAGGAGGCCATCCTGAAACGATGGTTGTGAAGAACAATTTTTAATGTGTTGCTTCAAAGGACAATGTAGGACTGTGAGCTGTCCAGGAGTAGAAAAGGAGTCTTCATGAGGTAGTGAGTTCTTTTTCAGTGAAAATATTCACAGTGGATAAATCATTTAACAGATAAGAAAGAAGAATTTTTTTTTAAGATTGATTTAAGATTGAATTAGATAACTTCTAAGATCCTTTGAAATTCTAAGAATGGATAATTCAAAAGAGAGGTACAAAAAGCAGATAATTCATATGGAATGGAAAGACATTTAGAGATGTCAGAGGTTTTCTCCATGGAGAATATATTCTTTTCTTTCTAAGTAAAATGGTAATTCACAAATTCATAAATCATAACAGATTGTAATCTATCTTTAGTACTAGACCAGTCATTCTGTTTTACTTTTTGAGTGGTTAGCTCACTATTTTCTTGATGTTTGAATATTTTAATTTTTTAACTCCTCCATATTATAATTTATATTGTCATTGCTGCTATTGTTGTTTAATCATATCTAATTCTTCATGACCTTATTTGGGATTTTCTTGGCAAAGATATTAGAGTCGTTAGTCATTTCCTTTTTCAGCTTATTTTATAGATGAGGAACTAAGGCAAACAGGATTAAGTGACTTGCCCAGTGTTAGATGTCTGAGCTTGGATTTGAACTTAGGAAGACAAGTCTTCCTCATTCCCTACCTACTACTCTCTATACACTTGGTCTTCCCTTACCTTAATTCATAACTCTTTCATTTATGTATGTTTTAGAAAACTATTATTCTGACTTTTGATAGATTACCAGCCCCAATCAACTTAGTTTCTTATCTCATCCAGGCTAGTCCAATTATGTCTAGCCTTCAACTCAATATAAGTATTCCCTTTATAGTGTCTTTGACATGGCCCTGCCATTTTTCTAATTTCCATAATTATTGAAGGATTTTTCTTCTATTGTGAATTTACATTATTTCTACTTGGTTGTTCTTACTATTCTTCTATTTATACTTTTTTGTGCACTTTTCCCACAAAGAGGCTAATGGATAATTTTAGATTTGTCTGTAAGGGCAGGATGGGCAGGATAGAAATTTTAAGATTAGACCATGCTTATATATATGTTTTTAAATAGGACTTGGATATAACTTGTCACTGAGAAATATGGTGTGGAACCCTCAGAAACTGAAATCTGATTTGACATCCAAATATGGCTTTGATGACCTTCGAGTTGAGAAGATGCTGAATTACACTGGTGAATTAAATGAGGTATAGATGTTCATTGATCCTTCATCCCTTAATTCCTTTATAAAAGTCACCATAGAGTTATACAACAGCAATGACATTTTCTGTAGGTGCTTAAAATAATGATTCTTGGATGATGAAACTTTCATTTAAAAATAAGACAAGGAAAACAGGCTTTTTTTTTCTTTTCTAGGTTATGCACAGTGTCCTTTGTAGCAAGTTTTACATGCAAAGGCAGTAGTCCAATACTAAAACATTATAGAATGATATGTCAGCAATGTTAAGAAACTACTCTTGTAAAATATTAAATATTAGCCACTTCAGGTCTAATGTAAAAAGCAGCCCAGATGAATGTCCACATGATGGATTACAGAGAGTATTGGCCTTAAAATCAGAAAGACTTGAGTGTCAATCCTTGCCTTTGACATTTACTATTTGTGTAACCATGAACATATCATTTAATCTTTCTGAATCTTGGTTTCTTCCTTTTAAAATAAAACAAATAATATTACTTGCCTAGCCACATCGAAGGGGGAACAAATAAGATTGTAAATACTATAATACAAACACTAGTGATATTTATTATAATCAGATTTTTGCCTATAGCTGAAATCCTTTGTTTAGTATCTTTATGATATTAGACAAATTTTCTTAGAATATCACTAAAGTAAGATTTTAGTATCTATGATTGGGAATTTTTTTCCTTTTTGTCCTTTGGATTACTAACAAAAATAGATGTCAAACTTGTTGTCTATATAAGGAGGAGTTAGCCTGTAAGACAAGATCTGGTAGATACAGCTCGAGTAACTAAGAAAGACTTTGCTTATTTGATATATATATATATATGTATATATATAATATATATATACATATTATATATAGAATAATATGAGATAATATGATCATAGACTTAGAGCTAGAACTGTAGAGCTCTAGTACAATCCTTCTAAAAAATGCCAGTTTTGATTTGAACCCAGATCCTTTGTCTGTAAATTGAATTCTCTTTTATAGTTCATAGATTTAATAGATCTGTAATTGGAAGGAACCTTTAGATAATCAGCTTTAACTTGTAGACTTTTACAAAAGAGAAAATTGACACTCAGAGAGATTAGGTGATTTTTTTTCAAGGTCAAAATAATTCATGCTGCAAATGATTATATCCTGAGTACCTTATTTCATTCCTCTAGTCAAGGAATCTCTGTATTCCTACTTAGGATCAATTGACTTAGTTCAATTGCTGCTTGTTGCTTCTTAGAAGTACCTAGAAGAATGTAGAAGGACTTTTTTCACATGATAGTAGAATTTTGGGAAGCAAAGACATTGATGATTCAATTAAATTTGACTATATTCAAGGAATTATACTAAGGACTAGGGCCACAAAAACATAAAGTGAAATAGAAGTCTTGCCCTTAAGGTATTTAAATTTTATAAGGGATATGGCTTGTAATTGATTAAGCAATGTTATTATTTGAAGAGGGAGAGAACATTGATTACAGAGGCTATCGATGGAGACTTCCTATAAGAGATGACACTTGGGTTTAAATAAATCATGAAGGAAGCTAAAGATTCTAAGAGTTGGGGAGGGGGGGAGAGAGAGAGAGAGAGAGAGAGAGAGAGAGAGAGAGAGAGAGAGAGAGAGAGAGAGAGAGAGAGAGAGAGAGAGAGAGAGTTTCAAATATGGAGAACACATTGTATATGGAAAAGGAAAATGGTCTTATGAGTTTTAGGAACAGAAAAGAGTAGGATAGCTTGGCAGGAATATACAGTGAATGAATAGTAATATTGTGAAAGCAATCATTTTTTGAGGGGGGGGATAATAAACCCATGCTAGAATAGTATTAAAAAGAATCTTAAATTTGTTAAATTGCAAAACTTTGCTAAAATAAAGATCAAATTCATTTTGATTATAGTTACTAATGAAAATTACATACTACTTTACTGTATTTAAAATATATCTAGTCTTTTTGCCTATCAACTTCTGCCCTTTTCCCCCTGGAAAAAAATCAATATGGATCACTTTAATTCAGAGCTGAAATAAAGTGAAAGGAACAATCAGGCTTTCACAAATGATTTTCTACAGTAGACCACATTTTCACAGTCCATAATTGCCTAAAAGGTGCAGAGAATATAATATTAGTTTGTTTATTTTTAAAAAAATGACTCTATAGGACAAACTTAAAGAATCTTGTCCTAAAACTATATCTTTCCTACAATGTTAAGATCATATAAGAGTACCTGGTAGACATAAGCACAAAACTCACTTTGTTCAATCAAGGCCTAAAATAGGTCTGTTAATATTTTCCCTGTTTCTAAAGTTAGAGAATCTGGATTCAAATCTCAGTTTTAATACTTACTTCTTGGGTGACTTACCTTCAATGACCCTATTTCCTCATCTATAAAATAAAAGGCTGAACTAATTGGATTCTGATATCCCTTCCCATTCTAGATTTATGCTCCTATGACTTGTATGTGGATATTGGATTCGATTTTATTTATCTTTAGCTTCCTTCTGTATAACAACAACAACAACGATAATGACTTTTCTTTCTGGTCATTTTATTTGTATCCGCCTCTTTTTGATCCCATTTGGGCTTTTCTTGGCAAAAATGCTGGAGTGATTTGCCATTTTCTTTTTCAACTTATTTTACAGATGAGGATACTAAGGCAAACAGGGTTAAATGACTCATCCAGGGTCATATAGTGTGTATCTAAGGACAGATTTGAACTCAGGAAGGTGAGTCTTCTTGATTCCAGATCTAGTACTTTATCCACTGTACCACCTAGATGCCCAATGATAATAGCAGGTAATATACACACACATGTATGCATATATATATATATATATACATACATACACACAGATACATTCACTTAGACACACACATGTATGTATATATCTATATCTATACAACAGATACCACTGTGCTAAGCACTTGATAATTATTATCTCATTTGTTCCTCACAATAATCCTGGGAAGAAGGTATTATACTTCTCCCAACCAGAGATCAAATGACTTAGCCAACTTGTAAATATGTGAGGTAGGATTTGAATTAAGATCTCTCAACTTCCACTTTGGTACTCTGTCCATTGCACTTAGCTGTATGGAATGATACAGCTCTGCAATTTCCTAGATCCTTTTCAGCTCTAAATTCATTGATTCATATGAATTTAAAAATATTTAATGCCCTTCATTTAAATGACCCAAATGCTTAGGGGTAGGAGGGAGTATGTTGTGTTGTCTTTGAGTTTATGATCAAGTTATATGTCTGAGATGAAGGGCAAGGCAGAACATTTTTTTTTTTCAGGGACTACTGAAAAAAATCTGTACATTCAGTGAACAGCTACTGTCTGTCAGTTTCAACCTAATGAGTGCTTAAAAATAATAAATTGCGAAAAAGATAATATTTCATGTTTTTGTGTAGCCTCCATGGTCCAGTACATAAAATAAACAGTTCTTTGGAATGAGTATTATTTTTAAGACAGAAGACCTATTCAAATCCTTCCTTTGTCACTAACTGTATGGCCTTGGAAATGATTTTGGCTATTGACTGTGGGATAAAATGCAAATTTATTAGTCTGGCATCTTAAAGACCTTCATAATCTGGCTCCCACCTGATGCTTGAATCCAATTTCATACTAATTCCCTTTATGTAGACATTTTAGTATACAAAGCCAACACTGATGAACTACCAATTTTTTCCTAATTTACTCCTTCACTTTCTGTATTAACAAAACCCATTTCTTTACCCCTCTCTTCATCTCTCTTTTAAGACTTAAAGCGCCACCTCCATCCTTGATTCTTTTTCTACCCCCTCTCCTTAATTATTCGTGTTCTCTCCCTTCTCAAATTTCCTTATTTTATTCTTGTAAATTCATTATATCCATTCTCTATCCATTAGAATAGTGGTATCCAGATCAAATAGAAATAAAGGTCAGTAAAGTGAATCACCAGGATCTCTGCTGTCCATACACTGACCTAGAAAAACCATATATGTGATACATTTCTTTTTTAAAAAAAAACCTAATAACACACTTAAATCAATAAGAACTACATTTTAATCTAATTTGAGCCAAATTTGGGAGTATTGTATTTTGTGTGTTTGTTACTTCTGTAATAGAATTATGAGCTCCTTGAGGGCAGAAATTGTTTCACTTTTATCTTTTTTTGCCCCAAGACCTAGCACAGTGGCTAGAATAGAGCAGGCAATTTGGAAAGGGATATTGGATTAGAGCTAATATTCTGTATGCTTTGGGTCTCAGTTTCCTCTCTGTAAAATGAAAGATTTGGGTCAGATAATTTCTAGGGTCATTTCCTAGAAATCTAGAATTAGAAATCTTATAATTCTAAATCTGCCCATAATCTGATTCTTACCTTCTTTGAAAACCTTTTGTGTTGTGCTCCTCTGTTTATCTCTATACTATAGTCAAATTGCATAACTTTTGTTGCACTTTATCTCATCCTGCCCTTTTCTACCTCTGGATCAAGTCATCCATTTCCCCATGTGTGGAATGAAATGCTTCATCGTCTAGTAAAATTTTTCTCTGACATTAAGGCTCAGCATAGGTGAAACCTCTTTTTTTAGTTTTTTTTTTTTTGCAAGGCAAATGGGGTTAAGTGGCTTGCCCAAGGCCACACAGCTAGGTCATTATTAAGTGTCTGAGACCGGATTTGAACCCAGGTCCTCCTGACTCCAGGGCCGGTGCTTTATCCACTGTGCCACCTAGCTGCCCCTGGTGAAACCTCTTACATGAAGCCTTCACTAATCCTCATTCTGTACCCTGTCTTTCAAAGTAGTGATCTCTCCCTTCCTTAATTTCTGCTTAATTATGATCAGCATGCCGTTATCAAATACATGCACTTGATACTGTCTGCTTTTTATAATTAAGTAGAATGACATGAAAGCAATGGAGTAGAATTTACCATAGGAATAAGAAGGGAAGAGTGTATATTCACTATGACCAGTTGTGAAATGAAATCATGATCAATCAAAGAAGAATAAGGAGCAGATGGCTAGGAGGAAATCAAGAGAGATCAGCAACATGAAAACCCAGATAAATAATCCTTTTAAGAGGAGAGGATAATAAATAATGTCAAATGCTTCACAAATGGCAAGAAGAAGAAGAAACCTAAGAAGAAATCATCTGGTAGAAGTGATAGATGGCAATTAAGAGATCATAGGTTACTCTGGAGAAAGAAGTTGGATAGGGATGGAGGGAGAAGAAGTTAAAATACTCTTTTCTGGGAGACTAAGAAAAGGAGAAGAGATATGGGATGATAGCTAGCGGAGATGATAAGACTGGGGAAGTTTTTTTTTAACTTTTTTAAATTCAGGATATTTATTTTAACAAACAGTTGAATACTCAAGATGAACTAGATGCTACAACAGCTGCTCTCTTGGGTTTTAGGTGTTGTTCCTTCATGGAATCCATTCCCGAATCGGCCATAGACAATTTTTAGGTGCCCCGCCGGACCAGTACCAGTGGTGTTGAGTCATTTAGCCTTTGCACTCCAGTTATACTTTCTCTTGAGCTTAGCAGGGTATCCACATTTGCCGCATGTTGACTTCTGGAGATGGAATGCTTTAGAGTTGCAACAAAGGCACAAAGTGCACATCTTATTCCCGCGCTTACCAAGAACGAAGATGTCCTCTTCTCCATCTTCCTCCAGCAGCCAGGACCAAAGAGCCAAAGTTTTTTTTTTAAAGGATAGAGAAGAATTGAGAATTTCTAAAGACAGCAGTAAAGAAACAAGTTGATAAAGGTTGAAGATTAGAAGGATAATTTGGTGGCACAATCTGCTAGAGAAACCCAGGGGAGATATGAATAAGGTTCCAAGGAAAGAAGTTGACCTTGCTAAGGAGAAGAACCTCTTCATCTGAGACAATAATTTAAAAATTTGTGTTATAATTATAACCATTATTATTTTTATTCTTGTCCTCCCAACAAAATTGAAGTTCCTTAAGGGTAGAGATGGTATTCTTTTTCATCTTTGTGTTTTCTGGTTTAGATCTATACATTACAATTCAGCTCTTAATGTTTGTTGAATTGAGTTGAATTAAAAATGAGAGTAGAACTCTCTCTCCCCTCCCCCATTCATGTTATAGGAGAAGTTGGTAAATTATAACAAAAACATAATCTTGCTATGTCCAGGTTTAAAGAAGCCAATTTTTTTGGTTCTTTTTTGGAAAAAAAAAACTTTGGTGCAGGTTTATTGACTCTCCTGCTTCAAATCTACATTTTAACTCCTCAGATTAGGGTTCTCTTTGATCTTAGCAAAACAGAGAAAGAAAATAATGTGTGTATGAGTTAACAGATTCTATTTTCTAAGGCCCAAAAGAGTAACAGAAATCAGTTTCTCTTCCTTTAGGCAAAATATTAATGGGTATCTTGCTTAGCATCATCTTCATGTGCTAATCATTATAAAACAGCTCTATCTTATACATTTTGGAATGACAAAATTTGAAAGAGCTTTTTCCTTTTGTTTTCTTGAAACAGATATTTAAATAATTTACTATTATATAAACAATTAGGAAAAATCAGTAAGATACTTGGGCCCTGATCCTTACCTTTACTAACCAGTTATTTCTAGATTTTTAAATTTTAATGAAAATTTCTTAATTTTACATGAATAAGGAGCTATTTATAAAATAATGCCATTTAAAATAAAAAAAGCTCCTCTTCTAAATATTTCTCATGTATTGCAGATTCCCACAGACAGCTCACTGGAACAATTTATATGTGCAGCCTTGTTCAACACATCAGAAGTTGAAGACGACAACAACTACAATCTTGGAAACTGTAGCATCCAGTGGTCAGAAGCCAAAGACTATCTTATCCATTCAGTCAGCTGGCTCCAAATCTACAAACAGGTATTATTACATAGAGCAGGTTCATTCTTCCTGGGTCATACCTTTTCCCTTTAGGCATTTTTCAAACTAAACCTGATTCATTAGTAATCTATCAATTTTTCACTTGTTTTCCCAAGGCAGTTAAGTGACTTGCTCAAAGTCACACAACTGGGGTATCAAATATCTGAGGCCAAATTTGAACTCAGGTTCTCCTAACTTCATGATCATTGCTCTATCCACTGTGGCACTAGCTGCTCCCAATATTATTTAGCCAATTGTTAATTAATTCACAGTTTATTAATTCAGTAGACAAAAGACAGGAATGAGATTTTCAATTTAGACCCTAGACAAGTTGAGCTTGCAAAGATGGAGCAATTGGGGGTTTTGTACACTTAACAATAAACAAACTGAAGTAACTCATTAATCCAAATTCATGTTTAATTCTGCAAAAAGATCAACGATTTTTATGGTGAAGGTGTTTCAACTACTAATTAAAGTTGAAAACTCTGTATAACGTAGTACAGACCCTAATTGTCACGACTGTAAATATCCATAATCTGGTAGCAAACTGTCTTATAATTAACCTCTATGAACTTAACTTGGCTGGTCTTTGAATAATAGATAGGCTCCAACTCTCAGCTGTACTTGAGTTTCACTAACTTAACCTTTTCATGGTATGGGGAGACATAGGGGTAGGTCTTGGACTGGGGGTATTTATATTTAAATGAACAATATTTAAAAATAATTAAATTTTAGGAGCAGCATGGTGCAGTGGATGGAAAGCTGGTCCTAAAGACTTGGAAATGACTTCAAGTTCGACCTATATACTTATTGACTTGGTGATTATAGTTATTTAAATTTTAAGCTCCCTCAGACAACTCTAAGTCTAAGTTGCAGAGCAGGTGTTAGCTTGTATTGTCAGATAAAGGTTCCTTACTTAAAGTTGCTGAAAACAAAGTCTGGTTAAAAAAAATGCCCATCATACCTTTCATCTCTAGTTGCCCAAGATGAAACACATAGAATGGATTCAATAAACAATTGTTGATCTTATTTCACATATGCTGAAAGTATATAGAAAACTATATCAATATATGACAAAAGATGAGCCTAGCTTTGTAATCATCTAAGATATATTATGTGTGAAGTTTTATAAATGTTTGCATGTTTCTCCTCCATTAGAATGATAACTCTTTGAAGAAAGGGACTGTTTTTGCCCTTTCTTTGTGTCCCAAGTCTTTAGCACTATGCTTATCATGGAGTAAGCATTTAACAAATGATTGTTGACTAACTGAATAAAAATGTAATAACAATAATAATAACATATTCATATGACTTTTTAAAGTTTGTTTTACAAACATTATTTCATTTGGTCCTCACAATAGTTCTGTAAGTAGTAGAGTTATTTTATCATCATTTTATAGATGATAAAAACGAGACTAAGATGTGGTAAAGAAACTCACCCAGAGTCATCCAACCAATAAAGTTCAGAAACTGAATTTAAAACCAGATATTTTTTGACTCCACATATGATATGCCATTTACAACACCTTGTTGCTTCTCAAAGTAATTTGTTTTATGAACATAAAACCTTTTGTCACTATTATTGAGTTCTCTAAAAATTTTCAGATGATTCAGCAATGGCTAAATGGTAGTGTGGTACAGAAGATTCTTACTGGAATGGAACAAAGTCTGGAGGTTTTCATAGATCAGTACTCTGAAGACAGTGAGTCATGGAAAGTGCCATCAGTCCTGAACATCATCATTCACCTCCTGGATGACAATTTTGGAGCAGACTCCCTCCCAAACTACCTGCTTTCTCCAAAGACGTAAAGCAAATTTGTTGTTTCACAGTTGAATTTAGTCTAGATGACATTTGATTTGACAGGTTGATAATCTCCTTAGAAATGGGTTGGCTCTGTTTGTACTGTCCCTCAAACCACCAGCTCCTAGGTTTATATCAAGAGTCATTGCTGTTATTATTTGGACATTGAGTATTTATTTTGATTTACAAAATAATTCAATAGATCTTATGCCTACGCAGGAGATAATGGCCCCATCATTGTTTAGCTCAAGGTGTCACTGTCAGGATGTTTTGAATATTCAGTTCAGTTGTCATAGTTTTTTGGTTTTATTTCAATATATCTCAAAGCTATTGAGTCAACAGCTTGGGTACTACCTCCTTTGACTGCAATTCTTAGCAATAGATTGCCATTGACAGCTGCTTTGCTGTCAGTCTTTTGATACTTCTCATGGGTGTTATCTAGATTAACCCACATCTGGTCCAAAGTTCCTTTCGTACTTACCTAGACTTCACTTCAAGGACTCAAATGAAATATCATTTTTCATCAACAGATAGTCTATTTCATTTTTGAATAGCTTTAGTAAATAGGAAGCTCTTCATTACCAAAAATATATGAACTTGCATCCATTGCTTAGTTCTGCCCTCTGGATTAGAGTGCCATTGGAGATACATCTTTTGAAGAAGTCAGATTATTCAGTTGTTAAAAGCCTTCTCTGCACCTCATAGCATTAAGTCTTGTGAGGTTCAGGAAACCAGTTTTGCAGGAGGCAGGAAGAGGTGGAAGTATGGTCTAGTGTCAGGATACTGAGGTAGGAAATGACACATTAAGAAATGTCAGATCAGAGAAAATTCTCCAGAATACTAGAGAATGCCTTGCAATGAAGAAAGATCTGGGGCTGATGCAAAGCTCTTTGGAATGTCTCTGGAGTGGAGTGGAGTGGATAGAGGGCAGGAATACTTTTACATTTTCCAGATTGGAACTGCTTTGCTAAATTGTGGTGCCAAGATTTCAACAAAGAACTTAGTTTTGTCTCTGACTAGGGAAAGACATAGCAGGATTATCACCTTCCAGATTCTGGAAAATAACATCTCAATGCAATCTCAGATTATATTAGGTTTTTTTTTGGTTATGTCTACATCAGGTAATTTCAAAACAACTTCTGTTTAGTCCTTTGTTTACTTTTGAAGTTAATAAACTCCAATGTAGATTTTTACACTTATCTTTATTATATATCCTGACAAAAAATAAATTTAGTGTGACATGACCCATTATTGATTTATTCAAAGGCCGTACAATCATAAAAGAACATTTAATTTTCAAATTTCTGTGTTGTTCTTATATATGAGTTAAAAAATCATTGCCTTTTAGTAAGCAGAAGTCATTGACAAAGCAGGGAAAGTTTACATCACAAAATTATAGTTCAAATAGCTTGAGGAGGATCATAAAATCTTAGGTTTTGCAAGAACTTTATAATTTAGTTCAATTTTTTTTACATAATAGAGAAATTGTCTCTACAGACTTCCTAATGGGTGGTCATCCAACCATTTGCTTGAACACTTTTAAGGCTGGATGACTTACAACTCTGTCAAGAAGTCCATTCCTTTTGTGAATAGATCCATTTGTTGTATTGTGTTAAAATTCAATGACTTAAACAGTTTACCCAGTTCTATTCTCTGGAGCCATATGGAAGATATTTAGTCCCATTTCTGTATATATTACTGAAAATAGGCAAATCTATTTCTCTTTTCTTCTCAGTGTGGTTCTCTCTTTCAGCTAAAAATGAAGAAGTTCTTTAACAGTTTTTGTTTTGTTTGATATAGTTTAGTTTGTGAAGTCTCAAGTAGTTTGGCCATCTCCTCTGGACACATGCTTGCATATTAATATTCCTTTTGACATGTGGAATCCCAAATTTGAACAAATATTTCAGATGTGAAATGGCAAATACAGAGTATAGTGATCATATTCTTTTACTTATATGTTTTAAGCAGCTTTACCAGAAAAATAACATATTTTGTGATTATCTACACAAGGGTTCTATCTTTCTGTAGGAATTTAAACATACTCATTTGTTTCATTCTTTGTCTTACACACAACCTTGGATTAGTATATTTGCATTTAAGCAAGACATTTGATGGAGCCTTCCAATTTCATTGTTGACAAAAAGGAGTGGGTTGAAAGATTGTGAGGTTGGGTCAGTTTAGAAGTAGTTGAATGAGTGAACCTAAAGAATCACAGCCAAGCAACTGAAGACAATCTGGAATGATGTTTCTAGTTGAATGCCCCAAATTCTGGTCCTGTCCAATATTTTATCAATGATTTTGATGAGAACATGAGTAGCATGTGTATCAAGTATGTGAATAGCATGATATAGTAGGAATGGATGATAAAATCAGAATTTAGAAAGTTCTTGACAAATGAGAATGGTGGGTCAAATCTAAAGTTAAAGTTTAATAGATGTTAATGTAGGATTCTATAAATGGCTTAAAAAAACACAAATATGTAAGCCGTGGCTGGACAGTAGTTATTATGAAAGTAAAGACTTAATGAAAAACAAGAGATACAATAAAGTTCTAGAGATTCTATTGAGCTTCATGTTCATGGAAAATCAGCAATACAGTATGTTAAACAAAAATGAGAGTTTAGGGTTCATTAATAGAAATATCACATCCCAAACAAGAAAGGTTCCATTCTGGGTATACCATTTTATTTTTTCATGCAAAACGTATTTCTATATTAGCTATATTGCAAAAGAAAACATAAAAGAAAAAAACAAAAATGAATAAACTTAAAAGCATATCCTTCAATCTGTCCTCGCAGTTCATCAGTTCTCTCTGGGAGGTGGATAGCATTTTTGTATCAGGAAGACCTTGGAATTGTCTTGGATTTTTATATTGTTCAGAGTGGATAAGTCTTTCATAGTTGATCATCCTTACAATATTGCTGCTACTGTGTACAATGTTCTCCAAATTCTTCTCACTTTGCATGAGTCCTTATGCCTTCCCTGTTTTTTCTGAAACCATTCTACCCCTCTTTTAGCACAATAGTATTTCATGGCAATCATAAACTATGACTTCAATAATTCTTCACCCTTGATTTCCACTTTTTTCCACTTTAAAAGAGCTATTTATAAATATTTCCTTTTTATAGGTTACATGTAAAATAATAGAAGCAACTAAGTTGTACAGGTTGCATAAGACTTTGGGCTTAAAAATAAGGAAGATCTTTGTTCAAATTATGTCTAAATCACTGACTAGCTGAGTTCCCTTGGCCAAGCCTCTTTCATCTTCTGGATCTCAATTTTTCTCATCTCTAAAGTGAGGGGATTGAATTTGTTGACCTCTAGAGTCCCTGATAGTTCTGAATCTATTTTTTATTTTTTGAAAATTTTCTTTTTTTTCCAATTCCATGTAAAGATAATTTTTGCCATTCATTTTTATAAGATTTTGGGTTCTACATTGTTCTCTCTCTCTTCTTTCCCTCCTTCTTCCTCAAGATAGCAAATGATCTGTAATCATATTAAATATATTTCCATGCTATAAATGTTTCTGTACAAATAGGTCTTTTACCATTTTCTTTGATGTCTTTGAGATACAGGTGTAGTAGTGGTATTATTGAGTCAAGAAGTATGCAAAACCATTAGTTCCAATTCATTCTCCAGAATTGTTACATCTGTTCACAATTCCTGCAAGAGTGCCTTAGTGTCTCAATTTTCCCACTCCCCTCCAATATTCATCATTTTCTTTTTCTGTCATGTTAATCAATCTGATAGGTGAGGTGGTATCTCAGAGTTCTGAAAAATTACCTTTCTCTTAGCAGTAATGATTTAGCTCATTTTCTATGACTATTGATAGCTTTGATTTTGTCTTCTGGAAACTACTTGCTTGTATTCTTTGACTATCAATTGAGAAATAGCTCTTATTTTAAAAAATTTTCTCAGTTTCCTATAAATTTGAAAAAAAGAGGCTTTTATCAGGGAAGCATATAATTCCCCCCTTCCAGCCTTCTAATTTTAGTTATATTATCAAAATTATTTATTTTACTTTCTATGCTTCTCTCTATTTCTTGTTTGGACACAAATTCTTCCCTTATTCAATGAGATGAGAGATATTTTTCCAGGCTTCCTTAATCATTTATCATTCTCATCTTATTTTGATATTGTTTCCTAGTTTTCCCAGCAAATTTTTTTTTATCAAATGTTGAGTTTTTACTCCCAAAGCTTGAATCTTTGATTTTTATCAAACATTATTACCATGACTGTGTAATGCATACTGATCTGATCCAGTAATCTGTTTTTTTTGCCAGTTCAAGATTGTTTGTAATATAGTTTGAAAAACTGCTAGACTGCCTTCTTTCATTTTTTTATTGATTGCTTTGATATTCTTGATCTTTTATTCTTTTAAATGAAATTTGTTATTATTTTTTTCAAATTCTATAAAATAATTCTTTGGTAGTTTGACTGGTATGGCACTGAGTAAGTAGATTAATTTATTTTTATAGCTCAGCCAACCTATGAGCAATTAAAATTTCCACAATTCTCTATTATGTGAAAAGTGTTTGGTTACTGTGTCTATATAGTTCCTGACATTGTCTTATCAGGTAGACTTCCAAGTAATTTCTGCTGTCTGTAGTTATTGTAAACAGAATTTTTCTTTGTATCTCTACCTGCCAAGGGGTAGTATGACCATAGGAAAATGAGTGCAGTGCAGAGACCTGAAGCCAGGGCAAAAAAAGACATCTTGGAGTAACTAGAAATTTCCATGAAGAAGAGGAGAAGACTTAGGAGTGATATGATATCTGTATTCAGACATTTGAGGCAGCACAGGAATTTGGCTTACTTTGCTTGCCAAGAGAAGGTAGAGTTAGGAGCAATGGATGGGGAACATATAGGAATTTCCTCTTGATAAAGGGAAAATATTCCCTAAAAATTGGCATAGTCTCAAAGTAGGACAACTGCCTTAGGAAGTTTCAAAAACCTCTTCAGATGGGGTTTTTCAGTTAGAAATCTAGAGATATTATAAAGAGAATTTTTGCTGCAGAAATTGTAGCAGGTTTGACTACGTGATCTTTGTGCAACTTTTCACCTGAGAAATTCAATATTTGACCCAAGGGAGGAAATGATAGACTCCTGGGAACTTGCTGATTTAATACTTCATTCTTAAGCTCTCCTAATCTGATCATGGCAATAAATAAACTGATCTGTACCAGGTATCTCATCTTTCTTCAGCAAATCCAATAAGGCAATTTTTAGTTCCTGCAACTCACTTTAGTTGGAGGTTTCTGATTGTGCTTTAACATGAAGTGATTTTATTTCTTGATTTTACTTAAAGGAATATGGAATCCATACAGTACACCTAAAATAATATATAATTTATGCCATTAAATAGCTAACAAACATCTATAAAGGGTTTACTATTCTCTTTGCTCTGAAGTAGCTCCTCTTCCAATAGGGGAGAAAACTTGCAAGCAACTCTGTGTAAGCAACATATTTATGGTGTACATTGGTAGAAACTTATGAAAGTGGGCTCAGCTTATTACAGAAAATTGAATTTTAGCTGAACCTTGACTTTTCCCAAAGACTTATTAGGAGGGAGTGAGGAAGGAAAGCATTTTAGGTAGGAGTTATAGCCAAGAAAAAAAAAGCAGAGTCAGGAGATAGAATATCTTGCTTGAGCAACAGCAATAGAAATATCTGTGGATTGTACCTTTGATGCTGCAGGTCTACTGGTGTCCTCTTACAGTTTCCAAAAATCTTGCTTTCAGAATCTCTGTAGGATGCTTCTATATTTTATGCTACTAAATTCTGTTGTTCCAAACCTAAGGAATTTGTCAGACTACATTTTCCTTAATTCAATATAGAAAATAAATGATGATTTCTAGCTTTTAATATGCAAATAAACTCCAAAAATAGTGATAAATATTTTCCTTGAATTTGTTTTTCACTTACCTAAGTGAAATGTTGAACTGATTTTCATTCTGTTTTATAATGTTTTTGCCTCCAGATTAGTGGATCTGGCAAAATTTCAGACCATTCTTCAAAATCTGCCTCATTGGCCAACTGTGAAGAGATTACTTCTGGTAAATGGAGCTCTCAGAAATGTGATTATCAAGAATTTACATTTCATCCGAGGTAAAACTTATCTTGTTGCTTGCAACACAGTCTCTAATAGTTGAGTTGAAATCAATGAATAAACAAATATGGGATGGATTAATAAGAGAGAATGGAATTGACTGATAATATTGCCAAACTGGGGAATAATTTAACTTTCTAATATGTACATATTTATTCAATTTTGTGATACTATATGGATCATCTAGAGTTTATAAAATCAGGAACTAATGCATAACGTCACAATTCATGCTATGCATTTTTATTGCAAAAGAATATATAAAATGATAATGATGAGACTGTTTCTGTGACTGCCACATTGATGATAGCAGTGGATTTTAATTTAAAAGCCTTTTTTTGCAAGTGGGACAGGAATCATTCTTTTACAGATAATCTACATGACACTGTCAAGCCCTTTATTTCGAAAGGCAAGTGTTCCTTAAGGGAAGGGTCTGTGAACTAGATTTAGCAATGAAAATTGGAGTCATTGGTGTTTGTGTCATGGAAGAACTGTGATTCCTGGGAAATAGTATCTATAAAAAATGGCTTTTCTTCTATGGAATTTTGAGTCATGGTTGACATAAAAGAAAAGAAAGTGGAAGAGAACCATAAAAAGTAAAGAATTTTAAGACTACAAATAAAGAAGAGATTGTCAGAGATGACTAAATCCAACCCATGTCTGAACAGAAATATCTTCTATGTCAATTCTGCAAAATGATTTACTAGTCCTAACAGCCTCCCATTACAAACACTTTTCTCTTTCCTCTTCATTTTACTTACTAATGATACGTTTTTCATTATTTTTAATTTAATAAAGTTTCCTAGTTCCTCTTCTGTCATTTAGTCTGATAACCTTTCCACAAAACAATACTTCAAATATTTGAAGATGGTCATTGCCTTCTTTTAGTTTTCTTTTTTTCCTAGGCTATATCATCTCATTTCCTACAACCAGTTTCTGATGCCAGGCTTTTGAATTTCTTTACACTCTTGATACTTTCTTTTGGACATGTTCCAATATGTTCTAGTGCTGCAAATGTCAATGCACCAGTGAATAGTGTGTTGAGATTATCACCTTCATTGCTATTAATATTAACTAATGTTTCATTTAATCTTTTGACTTCAAATTTTGATTTTTTCTTCATGTTGACATGATTAGTCCTCTAGAATCCCCAAGTATTCTGAGGATTTTTCTTAGCCATGTCTGCATGTTTTTTGGTTTTATTTTTATCCATATTAAAATTCATTTGGCTGGTACTAGCATGCTGTTTCAATTTACTAGATCTAAAAATATGTCATCCAGGGTATTCATGGTATTAGAAAAATAGAATTTAGGATTATTTCAACTCTGGTACCTGTCATTGATCTTTGAAAAGTAAAATTAAACTGCTCAGTAAAGTTAAGAGTTCTATAGAACTACATCTTCTTATTCTTCTATTTGGCCACAGTTTAGGGCTTTCAGCTTAAATTAAGAAAGATTTTGTCTCTTGAACTTGTATTGATATAAATAATCAGGTGGCAGTGGGTCACTGCCTTCACTTTCCCTTTGCTCAACAGGACTTTGGTCTGTTCATTTTTAGGAATAGAAAGAGATCTCCAAATGAAGATCATCAGTATTAACACTTAAAATTGGAGAGTTCCCTCATTTTACATATTATTGTGCTTGCAACATTTTTCTCATCTCTAGGCTAAAAGTTATTAATTGTGTTAATAATAATTGAATTAATTGGTTATTTCTTATTGAGGGACAAATATTTATAATGCATATGGACAAACTTACAAAGCATGTCTTTTTTTAAGAATTTAGCCTATTGATTCATTTGAAAGCTGCATGAATTTTATTTAATAAACTCTCTTACCTTGTATTCATCTGTAAAATCTTATAGAAGTTCTAAGTAAACTGGAAAGATTGGCTCCATTTTCTGAAACGGATGACTTGAGCTCATTACAACTGGAAATGGACATGTTCTTCAGGGATTTAAAACAGGTAAACCATAGTGAAAGATTTTAACTAGACTATTTATATAAAACCTACAAGGGACTCATGAAATATTCAGATCTATTCTTATTATAAGTTATAGTTGCCAAAGTAGAGAATGGTAGACAGTTTTTTTGAAGACCTTTTGGTTTTCACTTTAAAATTTTATTTTTGAAAATTTGTGTTTTTATGACTAGCATTAGGATAGCCATTATGGAAAAGGATTTCTGAATTCTCTGATTTTCTCTATAATTTTATTCATTTTAGATGCTGACAAAGAATTCCTCTTATACAAGTCAAAATACAACTTTTGTTTTTGAAGAGAACTTTACTATTCTGAAGAATTCCAAAATCATGAAAATGCTAACCCATTTAAGGGGACACTCTCATTCTTTTAATGAGACAATCTATTTATACAACCTACTCCATTCAATCAGAAAGGCTGTAAGTATTTCCCCCACCATTGCTATATTGGAATATGTACTGACTTCATTTTTTCCAATTTAGGGTATTAAAGTAGTTGTTTATATATTTCATATGCATGTGGTCAGAGATAAAAACTGAAATTAGAATTAGAAATAAATTTATGAATCATTTAGTTCCCCCTCACCTCAAAACACCCACATTGTTAATAGGTGGGGGAAAGGAATATGAGTTAAAATTAGGAAAAAAAATGAAACCAGAATGGAAACTAATGGACTAAGAGAATGAGGAAGGCACATGAACCAGTCATAATGAAGGCAGAAAGTAGATTCAACAGAGGTAATGGTTTGGGATTGTGATTAGGAGACTGTGGACAAAAAGAGGAATTTAACAATTTGAAAGCACAAAATCATAGAACTTTAGAACTGAAAGCCTATCTATTATTTATTTGATCCCTACTACAATCCCCTATAACACAATTGGGGAAAATAAGGGCAAATTTATCTTTTGATCATTTCTCTATAAACCTCTCTCCCAGAGGTAGAATACAGTTACAAGCAATTGTGATGTCTAAGGAATAATCTCTCAAATTCTGGAGAGTAGATGAAAATGAGTGGGACTGGAGACTACACAAAGGATCAAGATACTAATACCTGTGTGTTAGAAGGGATTCTTATGTGACTTTTGAAGACAGCAAGAAGAGCATGGAATGGAGAAGATTTTTGAGTTAAATAGAGAAAGAAAATGGTACAGAATCTTAGAGAGAATACAAGGGGGAAATAGATTTAGTGTCAGAAGAGCTGGGTTCAACACTCACTCTAACACTAACTTATCCTTGGGACCTAATTTTCCTCATTTGTAAAATGAGGCTATATAATCTCTAAGATCTCATTCATTGTGTTATTGGTGAATGACAATGACAAGATTGGAGAGACGATAGAGGAAATGGAGTGAATAAATTTTCAAGCAAGTACATATTGGTATGATGGCAATACAGAGAGATCTAGAAATGACAGGTCGTTCCAGACAAGCTAGGTTCTATCATTCCACTGACACTTAGATTGCCAATAACTTCCCAATCTCCAGATCCAGTGTTCTTTCTTAATCATCATTCTTGATCTCTCTATAACAGTTCCTTCTTGAAATGATTTCTTCCCTAGAGTATCCGAGAGTATCTGATATGCTGTGCTTATTTTCCTTCTACTTCTTGGGTTGCTTCTTTTCTTTTCTTTTTCTTCTTCTTTTTTTTTTGTCTTTTTCAGTCCCTGAATGAAGTTATCTGCTAAGGCTCAAGCTTTGGTATTTTGTTCTCTTCTCTTACTTACCTTGGGAATCTCAACTTTATCTCAATGCTCTAACTATAAGCTCTGGAAAAGTGTCTCCCCTCTTCTCTCTTCCCCATTCCCACTTTATCTCCTTAACCTTTTTTTCTGACCTTTAGTTTTACATCTTCAGTTGTCTATTGGACTTGCTCAGAGAAGCAGATTTATACAAAAATTACATTCTTTTAAAAATGTATAATGGTCATTTAAAACTCCACCAAACTCATCATTGTTCCCACCTGGCTGCTTCAGACAATAGGTTTTTTTGAAAGATTTTTTTATTTTGAGTTTTACAGTTTTCCCTCCATTCTTGCTTCCCTCCCCCCACCCCCCACAGAAGGCATTCTATTAGTCTTTACATTGTTTCCATGGTATACATTGATCTCAGTTGAATGTGATGAGAGAGAGATCATATCCTTAAGGAAGAAAAATAAAGTATAAGAGATAGCAAAATTACATAATAATAATGTTTTTTTCTAATTTGAAGGTAATAGTTTTTGGTCTTTGTTCAAACTCCACAATTCTTTCTCTGGATACAGGTATTCTCCATTGCAGACTGCCCAAAATTCAGACTATATGTTTTTAATCAGGATTTTCTCATTTCTATGAATATTATCATTAATCATCTAAATCTGAAATTATAGGATGATGTTTTACTCTTTCCTTTCCCTCTTCTCTCATATTCAGTCAGATACTAGGAAGACCTCTTGAATCTATATATTCTCACTGACGTTATTATAAATTAGACCTAAAGTTTTCATCATATCATGCCTGAAATATGGTTAGTAGTATGTCCTTCCCACCCCAATCACTTTGTATTTATTTTATATGTGTATATATGCAGATATATATATATATATATATGTATATGCTTTATATGTATGTACATACACAGAGGGCAGGGAGGTGGAAAATGGATAGAGTGCTGGACCTGAAATCAGGAAAACTCTTCTTGAGTTCAAACCTGGCTTTAGACACTTACAAGCTATGTGATGACCCAGGGCAAGTCACTTAAGTCTCTTTACCTCCATTTCTTATCTGTGAAATGAACTGGAGAAGGAAATGGCAAACTGCTCCACGATCTTTGCTAAGAAAACTCCAAATGGGGTCATGAAGAGTGAGTCATGCCTAAAATGACTGAATAACAACATTCACACATACAAATGGATGTGTTTATGCTCACATACATTAAAGTGTATGTGAGTCTATATGTATGTATTTATGGGTATGTATTCTTATAGAGTATGCATAAATTCCTTGAGAGCAGGGATATTTCCTTTGTCTTTTCAACCCTAGATCTATCTGTACCTGGCATTTAATAAGAACTTGTTGAATGATTTATTGGTTGTCATTTCTATAATCTCTTAACTGGCTTCTCCTCTTTTTCATTTTATTATACTTACCAGTATCATATTAATCTTCTTAATGAATCATTTTAAACGCATTTCTGTCTTCAATTTCCTTAATAACTCTAATACCTTCCTATTTCTTTGAGAAGGGATTTTAAGCTCACAATATATTCTTATTTTATATTAATAACAATTATCTATGTTTATTTTATCATCAAACCATTTGCTTCCCTTTTTCTCTTTTCAAAGGTTTATGTAATTTATGTACACAATTATGTATATGGGTTTTGCCTATATACATATATGTATGTTTATACAGTCACACACATACAGATTGTCTCATGTAAACTTCATGAGGTCAGACTATTTTACTTTTATTTTTATATCCTCAGTCCTTAACACAATTGCTTAATAAATGTTTAGTTAATTGCTCAAGGGAAGAAGAGTTGTATATTATATATTGGAGAAAAGTGAAAGCATTTGGAGGAGGGACAGGTTTAGGTTCTTGGCATTTAGGATGAAGTTCAAAGTCTTCCCAACCTCTATAATATTGCCCAAACTATGCACCTTCTCTGGGTCTCAGTTTCCTCATCTATAAAACAGTTATTTTCTGTCACAGTGAAATTAGACTAGTTATTCTCCAGGTTCCTTTTGAGATCAGAATTCTCTAATTCTATCTCTTCAATATTGTCTTTAATTTCTGGAGTCCTACCCAGAAAGAATTGGTCTACCCATTGCTCCTTGATCCTGTGCTTTTCTTAATCCAGCCCTTCTCTTTTGACTTTGCTTTTCTAAGGATTACTTTTCCCTTCATGACCAGTTTAGGTGTCTTCTCCTCAGTTAAAATATGTCCTAACAATCTTAGTCCTCAATAATTACTGTCCCATCTTGAGTTCAGTAGTATGTATGTATGTATGTATGTATGTATATATACATATACATATATATATGCTTTCTAGAATTTCCAAAATCAAACAAAACCCCATTTTGTAATGCTCAATGAATGTCTGTGAATGACAATAATTTAATCTCAGAGTATAAGACATTAAGACCTTATTGTAAAATGTTTAACTTTTCAACCATTTCTTTATTTCTTTCCTAGTCATCTTTCCACGGATACATCATGTTTATTTTTGAATCCAGTATTAAGAAGGGTGGCAGAGTAAAGGAACATTATGGATTTAAATCATTTTGGTCTTTTTTTTTTAGGTTTTTTTTTGCAAGGCAAATGGGGTTAAGTGGCTTGCCCAAGGCCACACAACTAGGTAATTATTAAGTGTCTGAGACCGGATTTGAACCCAGGTACTCCTGACTCCAGGGCCGGTGCTTTATCCACTACACCACCTAGCCGCCCCAGATTTAAATCATTTAACCCTTTTTTAATTCTTAAAATTTTTTCCCCTGGGCAATGGGGTTAAGTGACTTGCCCAGGGTCACACAGCTAGGCAATTATTAAGTGTCTGAGTCTGGATTTGAACTCCTGACTTCAGGACTGGTGCTTTAGCCCCTTTTAATTCATTAAAAATAAATGCCTGCTGAATTTATTCCTCAGGTACACGAGCATAAAGATTTGGCTTATATAAAGCCAACACCATGATGTCTGCTCTGACTTAAAAACCTTGGGCTAGTTTCACTGATTGCTTCAGTTGACTTCACAACTGGATAATTTAACTAGGTTTAGGGCTGATCTCAGAAGAGACACCTGATAATTTTAGTGTGATGAATCTTGCATATCTCAAAAGACTTTCACTTTCAGGATCAAGATGTATTGGAGCCTAGTAACTGATCCCCTTCTTTGAGGGATGCTGCCGTTTCCTTTCACTGAGCCACTTGCAGGCCTTCTCTAGCTTCCCCCAGCGGTAGTCCTGTTGCTCCTCACACAGCCAGATCTCCACGTTGTAGATCTTCATTTCAGCCAGTCAGTAGATAACTATTTTGGGCTTGCTGGTGGCCTCCTAGTTCAGCTCACTCTGGAATCTTGATGTTCAATGGACTGGAATCTAGGTCACTTTCCTCTTGGGTCTCCCCAAAAGCTAAATCTAAGTCACTGTTTCCTGGGTCCAGATGACCTTAGGAGGATTCCAGTGATGTGTTCCATAGGATGTCTGTAGCAGCAGAAACTCAATATCATATTGTCTGTGTTGGGAATTGAAAGTGATAAAACCATGATCCATGTTCTGCAAACTAGAAAAATTTTCACATAATGGTAAAAGGACCTTTAGAAGCCATTCAAAGTAGGTCATGAGAAGATTGCTCCAGGAACTGTGGGTGTGGGAAGGACTAAAACATGGGTATAAATCTGCTTACTTATCACAAGTTGAGTTTTTCTCTTTCCTATTAAGGATGAGATTTTTCAGGAAGTTCTCTTTGGACAAACAAATTACCCCATTGCAATAACCGAAGACATTCTGGGCTGGCAAGAAATTGAGCTGCAACTTGCAGAGAGTACCACATTTTGTTCTTGGTTGTATCAATCACTGAGTACCCAGCTATCACCTGGGGAGGACATGTCCTTCAATTATTGCCAGGAAAAAATCATTTCCACCTTGTAAGTATACATATTACTAAAAAAAAAAAGAATGTTTGAAAGTCTAAATGATTTCAACCTCATTTTTAAAGAAACGTACCAATCAAAATAATCTAAATTTAACCTTGATAGAGACCACATTCTGCCTCTTGTCTCAGAAGCATCCTTGGTATAAAAGCCCCAGTTTTCTTTGAGGTAAGTGTGTTAACTAGATCTACAAAATCTGCTAAACTGAGAGAATACAGCTGCTGGAAGCTTGGAAGACAGACACCAAATTCTTCATTTTCAAAAGAAGTCTTAAATGAATGAATGAAAATTCTTGGCTATGAGCCTAGTATGACTAAACATTAGGAATAAAAACCTGCCATCCAGGAGATTTTTTTTGTTGTTGTTACTATTTTTTTCCAAGACTATGGAGTTAAGTGACTTGCCCAAGGTCACATAGGTAGTATCAAGTATCTGAGGTCAGATTTCAACTCAAGTCTTCCTGACTACAGGGCTGTGTTCTATCCACTGTACCATCTAACTGCTCTGAGATTATATATATATATTTAAAAATTTATGTTTTATATATAATAAATATTTATTAATTTTGAATTTAAGTACAAAAAGACAAAAAGAGAACATTTCCACATACATAACACAACATAGAAAGAGAATTCAATATGAAACATGAATCTCCATTTTACTGTTTACTTTTTTTGAAAAAAACCTGTAATAAATACATGTCATTTTCATAGCTACCCTGCTTTTCTATGCTTCCTTCTAAGTTTTCTTTGTTCTTTGCTGTGCACTTATTTTTTCTTCTCTCCCTACCCTCCCACCCTAGAAAAGGTTACCATTACTCTCAAATATGTATGTATAAGTAATAC
Organism: Macrotis lagotis; assembly: GCF_037893015.1. Taxonomy (NCBI): domain Eukaryota; kingdom Metazoa; phylum Chordata; class Mammalia; order Peramelemorphia; family Peramelidae; genus Macrotis; species Macrotis lagotis. The sequence continues at coordinate 116,837,947 of NC_133665.1, forward strand.
ATGTATATTTTACATATATTTATGTGAAACTTATACTATACATAGTTCTGTTTATCAGTTCTCTCTTTGGATATGGATAACACATTTTTCATAGGTCCTTTGCAATGATTTTAGTATTTATAATACTCAAAAATGACTTATTTTTCAAAGTTGTTCTGAGAATAATATTGATGTTATTGTGTACAATGTTCTTTTTGTTTTGTTCATTTGACTCTTCAATATTTCATGCAAGTCTTTCATGTTTTCTAAGGTAACTAGGTCATCATTTCTTAAAGCACAATAAAATTCCATTACACTCACACACCACAAATTATTTATCTATTCCTCAACTGATGGGCATCCCCTCAATTTCTAGTACTTTGTCATTACAAAGAGAGCTGCTATAAATATTTTACAACATATAGTTCCTCTCTTTTTTTCCATAATCCCTTTTCAAAACTATGCTCTGATAGAGGTATTGTTGGATCAAGGACTATTTATATATAGTTTTATAACTCTTTGGGCTTAATTTTATAATTTTATAACTCTTTGGGCTTAATTCCAGATTGCTCTTTAAAATGGTTGGATCAGTTCACAGTTTCACCAATAGTGAATTAGTGTCCCAATTTTTCCATAGCCCCTCAAACATTTGTTGTTTCCCTTCTGTCATTTTAGTCAATCTGATACATGTAAAGGATACCTCGAAGTTGGTTTTTTTTTTTAGGGTTTTGCAGGGCAAATGGGGTTAAGTGGCTTGCCCAAGGCCACACAGCTAGGTAATTATTAAGTGTCTGAGATCAGATTTGAACCCAGGTACTCCTGACTCCAGTGCTGGTGCTTTATCCACTACGCCACCTAGCTGCCCCTTTCAAAGTTGTTTTAACTTGCATTTCTCTAATTAATATTTTTATATGACTATATATAATTTTATTTCTTCATTGAAAAATTTCCTGTTCATATTCTCTGACCATTTGTCAATTGGGAATGACTTTCAGAGTTAAAATCTGACACAGTTCTTAATATATTTGATATTTGAGACCTTTATTTAAGAAACTATCTATAAAAGTTTTTTCTGTCAGTTTTCTGCTTTCCTTCTAATCTTGGCTACATTGGTTTAATTTGCTTTAACCTAATATAATCAAAAGGATTAATTTTATATCTCACTAGGATCTTTATCTCTTGATTATTCATAAATTGTTCTATCCATAAATCTGATAGGTAAATGTTTTAGTTTCTGAAAGATATATTAAGGGAAGGATGACTCTAACCAAATTCTAGAGTGAAAGAACCCACGAAAAGACTGAAGGGACAATTTTCTAGCATGTGGGAAAGATTTGTAGGATTTTTGGAAGATCCAAGGTAAAGATCTGTTAGGGGTTAAAGAGGATTGCAGCACAGCCCAGGTCATGCCAGAGTGAACCGGCTCCCATCATCCAGGAACAGCCCTCTGGCACCCGGCTCTGTGGCAGCAGTGATGGTTTTTAGGTCTTTCAGCCCAGGGGATTGCCAAGGACAATTGGGAAGGTTAGTGGGAAAACTCTGCTGCACCAGAATGAGAGTGGAGCCCAATCAAGTCCAGACCGCAGTGCAGCCGCAGTCCAGGGGACCAGGAGCAGGTCTAGGGAGCCACTGTACAGCTGCTGCCAGCGTTCAGCCCACAGATGGTAAGGGGGTTGAGGACTCTGCAGAGGTCTTTTTGCTATGTCTGAGGCAGGACTTTGCTGCTGCCCACATTCAGAGCCAGGTCACAGTCATAGCAGAACAGGGACCTTCCTCACAGCTCCAGGGCAGGAGGAGTGCTTGTGGCATCCACAGACCAGAACACAGGCCAGGAGAACAATCAGAGCCTCTCATAAGACCTTGGAGGAACTGAGAACTTGCAGGTTCCTTGGGGTATCCCCGAAATCAGCTGCAAAACCCCTCAAAGCTTGGGACAGTGCGCCCTCCATCTTAATAAAGAGTTAAAATCAAACCATAGGTTGGGGAAATGAGCAAACAACAGAAGAAAAAAAATCTGACCATAGGCAATTACTTTGGTGCCATGGAAGATCAAAATGTATACTCAGAAGAGGGCAAAATTGAAGTTTTTGAATCCAAAAATCTCCAAGAAAAATACAAATTGGCCTCAGGCTCTGGATGAATTCAAAAAAGATTTTGAAAATAAAGTAAGGAATATAAGCAAATCCAGGAACTCTGAATTGAAGGAGAAAATATTACAAGTAATCCAAAAGAAACAATTCAAACATCACTGAGCTACAGTCAGAATAACACAGGACTTGGCAGCTTCTACTTTAAGGGCTTGTAGGCTTGGAATATGAGATTCTGGAAGGCAAAAGAGCTTGGATTGCAACCCAGCAAAACTGAATATCCTCTTTCAGGGGAAAAGATGGACATTCAATGAAACAGGACTTTCAAACTTTCCTGTTGAAATGACCAAAGATGAACAGAAAGTTTGGTCTCCAACTACAGGACTTAGGTGAAGCATAGAGAGGATGAACGAGAAGGGTAAATTATGAGGGATTTAATGATGTTGAACTGTGTGTATTCCTGCAAAGGAAGATGATACTGATAATACTCATATGAACCTTCTCATTTAATAGAGCAGTTAAAAGGAGCTTATATAGACAAAGCACAGGAGAGAGTTGAATTTGGAGGTATAAGATGTTAATAAGATGGAGTTAATGGGCGAGAAAGGCATATACTGGGAGAAAGGGAAAATAGGCAGTATGAGATGAATTATTTCACATAAAAGAGGCAAGAAAAAGCTTTTGCAATGGAGTGGAGGAGGGGGAAAGGCTCAGAGAGGAAACAATATACACATTCAATAGAGTATAGACATCTATCTTAACCTAGAGAAGAAGGGAGAGGAAAGGGATGGGAGAAGGGGGACAGGGGAGGAAGGGGTTTGGGTGATAGAAGAGAGGGAAGAATTTTGTAGAGGTTAGTCAGATACTACATACTTTTGATGAGGAACAGGGTGAAAAGAGAGAATAGAATAAATGGAGAGGAATAGGATGGAGGGAAATACAGTTAGCAATTGCAACTGTGGGAAAAAATATTGAAGCAATTTCTCTGATGTACTTATGATAAAGAATTCTATCCATCCTAAAGAAAGAACTAATGGTGTTTGAATATAGACTGAAGCACACTCTTCTTTCCCCCCCACTTTATTTTTCTTGAGGTTTTTCTTTCTTTGTGTGGGGAGGGGGATTATGTTTACTTTTATAACATGACTATTGTAGTAATTTGTTTCATGGCTACACATTTTTAACCTACATCATGTAACTGGCTTGCTCAATGAGGGGAATGAGGTGGGAGGAAGGGAGAGAATTTGTAACTCAAGATTTTGGAAGTAATTGTTGAGACTTACTTTTGCATGTAGCTGGGGTAAAAAAATGTAAAAATCAAAAAATGTTTCATGTTCTAATTTTCTTATGATCTCTCTTTGTTTCTAGGCCATGTATTCATCTTGAATTTATCTTGGCAATAAGTTTGCCAGCCTATCTAGCTTTTTCAACAATTTTTGCCAGATAACGAATTATTATCCCCCAAATTTAAATCTTTATATTTGTCAAATGCAAGATTGCTATAAACATTTGTTGATGTTGTTTGTATGCCTACTCCATTCCTCTACCTACTTTTTTATTTCTTAGCCAATACTAGATAGTTTTGATAATTATTGAAGTCTGGTACTGTTAAACCTCCTTCCTTTTCATTTTTTCCAGTCAGTTCTTTTTTATATTCTTGACTTTCTGTTCTTCCAAATGAATTTTATTATTATTTTTGCCTAACTTAGTAAAATAATTTTTTGGTAATTTAACTGGGATGAAATTGAATGGATTATGTAAAATTGTCAGTTTTATTATATTGGCTCTGTGTACCTATGGACAATTAATATTTCTCTAATTATTTAAATATGACTTTATTTGTATAAAAAGAGTTGTATAAATATATTCGTGTAGTTTTGTGGTTTGTTTTGTTGTATATATATTTTAGACATTTTATACTTTCTGCAATTATTTTAAATGGAATCTCTTACTATCTCTTCCTGCAGGATTTTGTTGGTGGAATATAGAAATGCTGACTATAGATTTGTTTTATATCCTGTTACTTTGCTAAAATTATTGTTTCTGCTAGCATTATAGTTGAATCTTTAGAATTTTCCAAGTATATCATCATATTGTCTGTAAAAAGAGATAGTTTTTATTACCTCATTTCCCATTTTGATTCTTTCAATTTCTTTTTCTTCTCTTATTGCTGCTGCCAGCATTTCCAACATAATATTGAATAATATTGGTGACAATAGGCATTCTTGTTTTATTCAGGATCTTATTGGGAAAATATCTAACTTGTGACCATTACAAATAATCTATGCTGATGGTCTTAATTGGATGCTTCTTATCATTTAAGGAAAAATCCTTTTATATTTATACTTCCAAGTTTTTTAAAATAGGAATGAATGTTGTATATTATCATAAACTTTTTCTATATCTATTGATATAATTATATGATTTTATTGATACAATGAATTATTTTAATACTTTTCCTTATGTTAAATTAATTCTGTATTCCAGGTATAAATTGCACTTGGTCAAAATGTATAATCTTTTGAAAGTCTCCTAACTAGTATTTTATTTAGAATTTTTACAACCATATTAATTAATGACATTGGTATATAATTTTCTAACCCTGCTTTGACTCTACCTGCTTTAGATATCAGAACAGTATTTGTTTCATAAAAGGAATTTGGTAGGATTCCTTCTTTGCCTATTATTTCAAATAATTTGTTTATTAATGTAATTTGTTGATCTTTAAATGTCTGGTAGAATTCATTAATAAATCCAACTGATCTTAATGCTTTTTTTCTTAGAAATCCCATTTATTGCCTGATCAATTTCTTTTTCCCTAATAAATTTAATTAGACTTTCTGTTTTCTCTTTTGTTATTTGAGGAAGTTTATATTTTTGCAAATATTCTTCCATTTCACCAAAATTGTAAAATCTTATATTTATTTGATTTCATCTTCCTTGGTGATATATTCACTCTTTTCATTTTTTAATACTAGTGATTTGATTTTTTCTATCTTTTAAAAAATCACATTAACCAATGTTTATCTACTGTTTTTTTCAAAAATCTAACACAATTTTATTTATTAATTCAATGGTTTTCTTATATTAAATATTTTTTTGAGGCAAATGAATTTAAGTGACCTGTCCAGGGTCACACAGTAGTAGGTGTCTGAGGTCAAATTTTAATTCAGGTTCCTCTGACTCCAGGCCTAATACTTTATGTACTGCCCCACCAGCTACCCCATGTTTTCACTCAATTTTATTGTTTTCTACTTTATCTTTTAAGATTTCCAATTTTTTGTTTAACTGTGGATTTTAAATTTGTTCTTTTTCTAGTTTTTCCCCCAAAATACATACTCAATTCATTGGTCTGCTTATTCTCTGTTTTATTGACATAAGCATTTCCTTTGATTACTTCTTTTTCTGTGTCTCATAGATTTTGTTATGCTATTGTACTTCTTGTTAATGAAATTATTTCTTGTTTCCATGATTTCTTCTTTAACCCACTCTTCAAAAATAAGCTGTTTAGTTCCCTATTAATTTTAATATGTTTCTGTGCTCCTTTACTGAATATAATTTTTTATTGCATTTTGATCTGAAATGGATACATTTAATATTTCTGTTTTTCTACATTTAACTATAAAATTTTTATGCTCCTAGTATATGATCAGTTTTTGTAACACGAGAGCATGATTGCTACTCAAGCTTTTTTTAAAACCTCTTCTAGCCCTTCATTTTAGCTTTGTATGGAACTCATTTTTTTTGATAAACAATATGTTGGATTTTAATTTTTAACCCATTCCACTTTTCATTTCTGGTTATGGATGAGTTCATCCCATTCACATTAAAAATGATTAGTTAAATGGTTCCTTTTTCTCATTCAGGATTCTATTTAGCTTTGCTGGCTATATTATTCTGGGTTGTGAAAGTAGATTCTTTGCTCTTCAAAATATCATGTTCCAAGCTTTGAATGTAGAAGCTATTTGATATTGTGTTATCCTGATGATAACTCAACATTATTTATTTTGAAATCCCGAGGCTCGTAGTATTTATTTATTTATTTGCAAGGCAATCAGTTGAATGATTTGCCCAAGGTCACACAGCTAGATCATTATTAAGTGTCTGAGTCTGAATTTGCACTTAGGTCCTCCTGACTCCACGGCTGGTGCTCTATCCACTGCACCACCTAGCTGTGCCCCCACCCCGCTACCTGCCTGCTTGAAGTAATTTCTCCTCAATCTAGAGCCTTTAAAACTTGGTTATGATGTTCCTTTCATTTTCAGACCTTTCTCAGGTGGTGATTGATGTTTTTTCCATTTCTATTTCCTCTCATTTTAGAACTCCAGGACAATTTTCCTTAAGGATTCTTGTGCTATTATCTCTCGATTTATTTTATCATAGTTTCCTGGTAATCCAACAATTTTTATGTTGTCTTTGCATGTTCTATTCTCTAGGTTAGCTGCTTTTTTAAATGAGATTTTCACATTCTCTTCTTTTTTTCCCTTCTTCTTTTGATTTGTTTTTATTATTTTTTTGGTGTTTTAAAACACAATTAGCTTCTCCTTGCCCAATTCTAGTTTCATGAAATTCTTTTCTTCCTTCAGTTTTTCCAGTTGGTTGACTTTCTTTTTTAATTTTCTTGGATTACTCTTATTTTCTCCCTAATGTTTCCCCAATCTCTCTTATTTGATTTCCAAATTCCTTTTAAAGTTCTTTCAAAAACTCTTTCAGAACTTATGGTCATTTGCCATTTTTCTTGAAGTAGAAGTGACTTTTTTTAACTTCACTATCTTCTAAGTATGAACTATATCTTCTCAATCCCTATAGTAACTATCTATGGTCAGCTTCTTTCTCCTTTACTTACTCATTATATTATTTTATTCTTCTAGCAGTATGTTATTACAATCAGGTCTTAGACTGGAGGTGTAGGGGTTGATGCCTCAGATTCCAGGTGTTTCAAATCACTGTTTTTTAAAAAAAGTTGCCTTTTGGTATTTTTTACATAACGTTGTTTTCTTAGCTCTGACTGGGGTCCCAACCTCAGGTACTGCTCTCTACTTCTAAGCTACCATCCAGAGTGCTGTGATACAAAGACACTCTTGCTCCTTCCTGTCCCTTCACCAACTTCAGACTTCATTGTAGTTCTCTGCCTTGGAACCAAATCCTGCAATCCTCCACTTTCAAGTGTACTCAGCCATGGGGGTCCCGGAGCCCTCACTTGGTGGGCCTGTGCACATTCACTCTCTTCACCCACAGCTACATTGCATCATGTCAGCTTACCTGGCCTAGACATCCAGAGAGAGTAGAGGGTCCTTTAATCTTCCTCTGCTCAGTTGTTTGATCCCACCCAGTCCATGAAGAAAGAGTCCTTGAAGCTGCCCCTGCTGCCCCCTGAGGCTTCTTGTTTATTGATTCAACAGTCTGCCTAAGGCATTTGTTCTTCATTTGGACCAAACTTCCACGTTGGTCTAACTGATTTACAAATGGCCTGGATGTCTGCCCCTTGTACATGCCTTTAACACAAGACATTTTGAGGTAACATTTTTTAGGCTTCTTAAATAAGGGAAATGTCACAATATGGTAAAAATCAGTTTTAGATTTCCATTTGATTTCGTTTAGTAGTTCAAAAGTCCCATGATTTTTCAGGAACATTTCTGGAGAATCAATCTCCTAAAACCAATCTTCTCTTTTACCACTCCCATCAAGGTCCCTGAAGGTCACCTGAAGTAGACAAAGGGATCCCTTTCAGATCAATATTCCAAAACAACAGATATAGAGACTCTAAAGAGACTTGTGGATACATTTGCTCCCTACTGTCCCTCCAGTAATTGCAAACTTCAGAGTTCTCTGTCTTGGAACGAAAATATCACTAAAATTGAATAGGGAACTAAAATTGAATAGGGAAAAAATTACATTTTTTGTTTTCTCTAACCTCTAACTGAAACTTAGCATTTCCTCCAATTATTTAGATTATTTAAAAACATTGTACTGGAAAGAGGTTCATAGGCCAGACTCCCATATGGGTTCATGTCACAAAAAAAGATTAAGAACCCCTATGCTAACATCATCAGGAAATGGGGAGAGGGCAAGATTATTTCCCTTAAATAGATCACAACTCTAATTCCTTCAAGGAAGGGAGAAAGACAAAAGTCTGGGCATGAGGTATTTCTCTAAGAGGTTACCACCAAGTCCTTAGCTTTTGTTCTTTACCTTTTATATATTTTCCTAAAAGGAAAGTGGTTAGATCTAGAAAAAGGGAGAAAATATGGAAGGCATTTTTCACTACTTTTCCCCCATGCCTGAAATTCTCTTCATCCTCCTTTCTGTCTGGACTTCTTCAACCCCCAGCTCAAGTTGCAGCTTCTTTAGGAAACTTTCCCAGTTCTCTTTAATCTTTCTGCCTTTATTCTCTGATTATCCATCATCATCATCATCCTGCACAATCTTGTTTGTATAGTATTATTTGTAGTCATGAGAAGGCAAGCTCCTTAGAGGATAGGTACCATATTTTGGTATCTGATATTTCATTGTATAAAGTCTGATACTAAACCAACTGGCACATTTAATAAATGCTTGTTCACATTGGGCACAACATGTCTTCAGTGATGAAGACTTTAGGCCAGAGAAATATTTCTATAAGTGTTCAACTGAAGTAAACAGGAATTTGTTTGTTTGTAAATATACTTGCACAGGTTTAAGTTCAGCATGATTTTTAAAACTTTCTATAATAGCTTGCTATTCAAGTCCTATCTCCAGCTATTAAATTTTCTGTTTTCCACTCTTTTGTCAAACTGACTATATGATATTTCCTAAATAGCCTTTGTTCCTTCTGCTCTTTTAACTTGGGATGTTTTTCCTTTGAATGTCTATCTATAGAATTCTCATCACTTCTCCTATATTTTCTTCAAATGCCACATTTTTCTTCAAATTTTTTTATTCATTAATTTGGAAAAAGCATTTATTAAATGACTTTTGGAGTATGAAAACAATTGATGTGGAACCATTCTCACATAACTATATAGGTTTTGAAATCACCAGGAATAAAGTACTTGGTTTTATCACTCTGGTCATACATAGTCAAATGAATGTTTATTCAGGCAAGGAAGGTGAGGGAAAGTAACAATTAAACTGAAAAAAGTAGTGATTGTAACACTTTTCTTTATTTGTCTTATAAGAGTGCCATTTAATTTTTAGGATTTTTCATACATTGGAGGAAGTACAATTTGCTCTGGAACAAAATAGCCCTTGGAAAAACCTAACAGATTTTCTCAGGAAAACATGTGAAGTTGCTCATTATGTGAATAAGCAAGAAAATTTCCAAAGAAGTGCACCTGGTAAGCCAAGAAGCAGATCAAATTTTAACACAGGAATGTTTTTATATTTAATGATGCAAAATGGTAGGAAAGAATATAGTAGGAAAAAAAGACATTGAAATTGAACTTAAAAATTTGAATTCTAGATTCCTATTGCTTATGAATTATGAAATCTTGAACAAATCACTTACCCTCATTCAACTTCACTTTCCTCATCTGAAACATGAAGGAATTAGACCAGTTGATCTCTGAAATCCCAGCCATCTCTAAGCTCTATGCTAGATTAAAGCCCCGACTCTGTGTTTTGTCTATGATACAAAGCATCATGAGCATAAATAAATCATTTTATGTCTCAATGTCCTATGCAAATATTTAAGATTATAAATTATGTTGATTTAAGATAATAAACTACTAATTGCTATTGGAGGAGATAATTTTTCATTAGAGATGTTCCCTACACTGATGAGATTAAAGCTTCCATCATTCCCTTCAAGAAAATGAGTTATTTCTCTGAATTATTTTTACGCATAATTAGAAAGTTAAAATTAGTCAATTAACAGTTATTAAGTGCTTACTTGGTCAGTCTTAGCAAGCCCAAGACCCCTTTTCTGAATAATATTTTTAATTTCATAAAATAATATACATAAGTTTATAAAAGAAAATCAATTATATTGATAACTGATTACAAAAATACAGTGCATATACACTAGTACAAGGATCTCAGGTTAAGAACTTGTTCCATCATCATTATTTGATTGGCTAGAATTAAATATATGTATCAATGACAAAAGAATTATTACTATATTCTTAGCATTCTGGAGCTAGATGGTAATCAAAGAGAAAATTTTGCTTGGTGCTATATAGAAAATGATAATAGAAAGGGGTACATTTGCAATACAAAAAAGTTGGATAAGTTCCTGAATTCAGTCTCACTGATTGATTATAGCCGTGGGGTATATGACTATAGGGTCATCTTTGTGAGTGAGGTAAATAAGTAGTCTATTTTCTCATGTGTATAAAACAGACAAACACAGACATGGATATAATATTATAGCTATATAGGTATAATGTTATAACTAGAATTGTAAATGACTGTTGGGGGTATGAAGACAATTGATGTGGAACCATTCTCACATAACTATGTAGGTTTTGAAATCACCAGGAATAAAGTGCTTTGTAAAGAACATTTCTAGAACTAGGGAATTTTTCAACATTCCTATTAGACTCCTCTGGCAGAAAGAACAATCTTTTATTCTGAGGTATTTGCTATTGTTCCCTATATTAAAAGTCAAATCCTGATTTTAATTTTCCATCTAGTTACTTCTGAAAAATCCCCTTGTGAGGGAGCAAAACTGGATTGGAAAGTCATCACTGATACCTACTTTATGTTTCTGAAAAATTTACTGAAGTCTCCAAGGATATCAGTGTCTAGGTAAGTTTATATTATTCACCTGCAAGAGCTTCCCATGATTCCCTTTGGAGATGAAGAACTGTTGTCTAGATAAAGTGGTTTGATTTTGTAAGATAAAAATAGAAATGGATCCCTGCAAAACCACATATTTATTTATATAACCACAAAATTAACATTGTCTGTATGGCATTGTATATTTACTTCTTTTGCTAAACGTTTCCCAATTCCATTTTAATGTGGTTTGTGAGACTTTATGGGGATTTTGTGGACCTCAGTGTGTGAAATACCAGGTTTTACACCTTTACTGTATAGTGACTACTTAGAAAGTTATAGAAAAGATAACATTCTCTGAACATCAACACATTTGGTATGAATATCACAAAGACAAGAGTTTTCTCTTGAGAATGTTCAGATTTATCTCTCAAACCTAACTAACAATGAGGACTATAGTAGCAGCAGCAGTAGAGGCAGCAGCAGCAAAAGCAACGACATCCTAAGAATCATTGCAGAATTGAGTCTTATTGTTTCACTGGAATGGAAAGTTTACTAATATTTAAAGTCATATCTTCTTATTTTGGGAATAAAATATAAGTTTTAATATTTTTAAATAACTTTCAAATAATTTGTTACTTTAATTAACATCTAAAGATGTGCAACTAAAATATTTGCAAAATTTCCTATCTGTTATAAGGAAAATATATGTATGGAAATTCATTTCTGTTTTGCTACAAAAATATTTTAAACTTGAAAATATTATTGGTTGGTACTTTAAAAAATGCTTTCTTTTTAATATTTCAGGATTTTGGTGTACACCAAGTATCTTCTGGAGATGGAAAAGAAGTCACATTCCTATGAAGATGAAGCGACAAGCTTTTGGCTATCCTTTGTAGACTTTTTGGAAAAAATGGTACTAACTGGGTCTTTGGTCTCATCCAATCATTCTGCATTCCAGAACCTTGCAAATCTCACTGAAATTATCTGGAATAAGACTCTTTGGGGGATGAATACTTCTAGAAGTTCAGGGGCAGAACCATATTCTCTTAATTCTCAGGAATTTTCTAAATTTAGTAAGGAGGTTATAGAGAAAATACAAGTTGTGTCAAGTCTCTGGAAAAGACATGAAAATGAAGGATTTTTGAGAATCTTGGAATTACTACTTTATGAAATCCACCCTAAGCTTTTAGAACTATGGATGTATGGTATCCCCAAAAGAGAAAAGGACACATTGGAAACATTATCAACTCTTTTAAATTTGTCCATTCCAGAAAATCAGAGAGTCTTTGGAAAGAACTTAAACTTTTCACTGAATTTTCAAAGTTTATCTGAAAATTTAAACTTGGATTTTGTACATTTAAGTGAAATTGTCATAAATAGTCTCTATGAGCTTGGATTAATTAAACAAGAGCAAGTCACTGCAGCCCTGAATACAGTTCATGCTCTTCGGAACTTATCAATGCTTTCCTCATCATTTTCTGATTCTCAAAAACAGTACTTGGAAAACATATTGACTCAAATCTATCAAAATGTCTTTCAGGACAAGAATTCTGTTGAACTTTTTCGATTATATTCTTCAATTTATCAAGATATTTATCAGTTCATCTCTAGTTTTCAGAATGAAGAGTCTTTGTTAACTTTCTTTATCCAAATTTCTGAAAGCCTTTCAGCTATTATAAAAAAGTTTAATTTTCAAGACATCAGCAAGGCTTTTGAATTTCTCTCTGAAGTTACACACTTTCTCAATCGAATCTCTGAAGAATCACTTTGTAAAAAGCTCTTTTCAGTTTATAACTATCTGGGACATCAAGTCAAATCCCTGATCCCAAAGGAAAGTCAAGAAGCAAGAATGATACACACAACTCTGATGAGTTTTAAACAGGTCCTCATAAGAGATAAAAATTTTCGAAGAGCATTACTTTACTATCTGAATCAACTTTTCAACAACTCAGTAGAAGGACACTTGACTAACCAATGCTTTTATTTGGATGATAGGGTCCTTTCTTTGAATAGGTCAATGAATGTGAGAAATTCCCTAATCCTTCCTTGGATTCAAATGCTTTCAGAAAATATTGTCATAAATGAATCTTTAGCTATGCAATGTGCCTTTTCATGGGTTGAAGTGTGGTATGAAATCTGGAGTGAAATGTCTCAAGTCTTAAAGTTTGATTCCAGGTTTTTTCTTTCTCTCCAGATTGGCCTCAGGAAACTTTCTTCAGAACTAGGAAATAGCTTTGAACATTCTGAAGCATGCCAGACAATGTTTCCTGACCATATTCCTATAAAACTTATCAGAAGTATATTAAAAAATATAGTTCACAATGATGATGCCAGAAATTGGAATGACCTTATTGGTCTCTCATCTGTGTTAGACAATTCATTAGCCATTATCAAATCACTAACTACAGAGAAAGTAGAGAAATCCCTTTTGACATTGGAAAATGAACTGCTTAAATTAAAAGAATCTCCATTAAATATTAATATTAGCAGAAAGATTTTTTACACTCTGTTTGAAGTTTTCATGGAGCTAAGCAATGCAACAGGAAATATAGACAGAGATTCTATAATAGGCTCTGGAGAAGACTATGAAACTGCCTTCTCTATTTTACAAGAGACAATAAGATTCCTTAGAAATATATCCTATAATCAAGATTTATTGTCTTGTGCTGGCATTTTACCGAATATTACCAATTTAATTATGGAAAGTGATTTAGCTTCAAAAAATACTTCACAAAAATTATTAAGTGTGCTGACAATTTTAAATTCCATTTTAACCTCTGAAGATAAAATTAGTAGACTAGAAGGTTGTACTGCTTGGATAGATATAATCAGAAATCTAGGTTTCAAATATAATACTTCATTTCACCACTCACAGGACTTTTTACAAGTGTTTTTATCTTCAAGAAATGTCAATGACACAAAAATCACAATAAGAAAGATGTTAGATTTTGTTTCCTTCATATTAAGTTCAACAAAAACTTCCTGTTCTTTGAATAATTCAGATATGCATTGTCTGGATGTTTACTTTAGAAATGTAACTAACTTTGTAAAAGCTGTAATTACTCCATTGTTGGAAAAAGAGAAGATGCCAATGTCTGACTTTATATTAAGGATTTTAAATAATTCAGAAGATCAGATCAGAATAATTATCAATAATTTAACAAGAATGTTAGAATTTTCGCCTGATATAAACTGGAAAAATTTTACTGAATTAATCATAAGAGCCTTAGAAAACTCAGAGAACTCTCCTAACAGATTCCAAATTGTGTGGCGGCAATCAATAGCATTCTTTAGAGAAATTCAAAAACTTGTGGAAAATATTATTATTAAATTCTTAGAAAACAATCCATCTGACAATGGAAAACTTTTAAAGTTGTTTACGAATTTCCCAAAGGAAAAAAGCACTAATCTGTTAGGTGAATCAATTCAAAATTTAGGAAGTTATTTTGCATTTAATTTGTCCCATGATCTACAAAATTCACCAATCCATGCAATTATGAAAGCAATAGATCTTGATATTCAACTGGCAAGGGATGTGATGAATTCCTTATTGCCATCTATTCTTCCTAACATTCCACAAAATTCAGGAAATATGAAAGTTTTAAAGAAAATCAGTACTCTGATACACAACCTCAAGAACACAGATGTAGAACTCTTGGTAGATCAACTTGAACAAATTAGTGGGAGCCTTTGGAGTTTTTTAAAGAATATCAGTGCTTTAGAGGATGGAAATTTGGGGATTGATTTGTTAATTGGATTAATGAATACTTTTGTACATAGCTCACATTCTTGGAATGTTAACCACCTGTTGCAACTCTCACGCTTGTTTCCTAAAGATGAAGTTGATGCAGTAGTAGATGCATATTATGTGCTTCCTGATGGAGTGAGACTTTTACAGAGTATAGCTCATAAGAACATTTCAGAAGCCCTCCTGGAAGTCTATAACTTCACATTGGTGCATGGAGTTAGCATTTCTACCATCACTAAGGAAGATTTTGCAAGTGCCATAAAAAGCCTTTTAGACATAACAGAATTAGTTATAGAGAAGCCAAATATTGCTGCAGAAGCTTTAAGTTGCCATCCTGTAACTTGGTGTTCCAATCATACAACTCTACAGCTTCACAATGATATAGTAATAGAAAAGTGTAAAACACACAAATCTATGCATCCTTTGTTGTATAGCAAGATGGCTGATCTCTTTTATCACCTGCACCTCATGCCTTTGGAAGAAGATTTACAATGTTCAAATGAGACTTTAAGGATAGAAGTGACTCACAGAGTATATTGTTTCTTTCATGAATTAGCAGCTTGGAATTCCATTCTTTTAAATTTTTCTGAGGTCTTCCAAGTCAATAATTCACTTCTGAAAGAGCTTCAAGGGCTTTGGTACAAGACATCACCTTATATCCTATCTTCTGAAAAATCAAGCAATACTAATGAATCCCTACACTGTATGGTAATTCCAGGGAAATGGATTGCTTTGAGAGTCATTGAAAAGCTAAAAAAAATGAACTTCACAAAGGTTTTGTCAGTTAAAGATATTTTGGAACAGTTAACAGGTCGGAAAAAGATCCAGTACTGGAATGTTGACAAAGAAACATCAGTTCTAAACAAAAGTGTCACAAATTTGAA
The DNA here is from genome assembly GCF_037893015.1 of Macrotis lagotis. NCBI lineage: Eukaryota > Metazoa > Chordata > Mammalia > Peramelemorphia > Peramelidae > Macrotis > Macrotis lagotis. Next base: position 116,853,345 of record NC_133665.1, read on the forward strand.
AAGGTGGATAAATCTAGTCTCTAATTTTGATGTGGAAAACCAGACTTTCTTTCTATCTCCATCAATGCATGTATCTTCTAAAGCAAAATGTATGAATTATCTCTTAAAAGTATTAGTAAGTTTTGATAAGACTAGTAACATTATTGACAATCTTGAAAACCTTTGGCTTGAGTCATACCCAGAGAAGAATTTTGGTATTGAGCATATATTCTCTTCAGTCAAACAAGGAATTCAAATAATGAAATCACTGGTTGATCAAAATACAACCTTACCCCTTTCTTATTTGTTAAAACAGTTTAATCCTTCATTTTTACATTGGGCTAGATTTCTGGAAGACCTTAAATTAGTTACTAGAGACTTGCTTTACAAATATCGCAATGGAAATTTCTCTGCAATAATAGATACATTGATCCCTGCTTTGATCAATGAAAGTTCCCCTTTTGCTAGGACATTGAACAATGATGATATTACAGACTTTATGGAACACTTCAAGAATGTTTCTAGAGAAGGAAACATTAATATTACATTTGTTGCTCATTTGTTAAACCTAGAAAAACAAGCTAATTTCTCTGTTGCTCAATTTCTTTTTGAAAGTAGCCTGATTAGTGCAATCAATAATTTTGCTTGGAGTTCTTTTGAAACAGCCCTGCATTTAAATGACACTGACCTTCCAATAATGGACTTCATTGATCTGGTGTTTAACTATACACAGTTTGAATATATTAAGGGAAATATCTCTCTCCACCAAAGAAGCACAATGGAACTGTTCAAGCAATTTTCCCCCAAATTCTTTCCCCCAAAAGGAAATTTTGAGAGCACACTATATGCTCTGCTGAAAAACTTATGTACACATATGATGGCTAAGATGAGGTGAGTATGAGTGTGATTTTTATCTGCTATATTGCTATATTTTATCTGCTATATTATCTGCTATATTGCATTTTATGGAATAGATTTTACTTTGTGGTCTGTTTAAATTACAACAGAATATACAATACACAATACACAAAACTCAAATTTTCACTATTGATCATCTTAAAAATGAACTTTTCATGGATGTAGTATTTTGGTTTGACAAAACTGCCTAGCAAATCTGTCATTTTTAATACTAGAGACTTTGCTATTGCTCATTCAGAACTTTCCTTTGTTTAAAAATTATCATTATCTAATATAAGTTTATATGGAACTGAAAAATAAGTTCTTCCATTCAATAAACCTTTTTAATTTTACATCTCTCTATCTGTCTGTCTATCTATCTATCTATCTATCTATCTATCTATCTATCTAATCTAGTGATGGGACAGCATGGCACACTAGTCAGTGAACATGACCCTGAGTTAGGAAGACTTGTCAGAAAGACATTTGCTCATGCACCCACCCCAGCTTATCACTCCAGTCAAATTACCTTATAAGAATAAATTACAAAGCAGCTACTTATCTCAATATTCCTTTCCTTTATAAAATCAAAGATCTAGATTTTAAAAAGTATCAAATATTTCTATAAACTAGGGGCAGCTAGGTAGTGCAGTGGATAGAGCACCGGCCCTGGAGTCAGGAGTACCTGAGTTCAAATCTGACCTCAGACGCCTAATAATTGCCTAGCTGTGTGGCCTTGGGCAAGTCACTTAACCCTGTTGGCCTTGCAAAAAACTAAAAAAAAATATTTCTATAAACCTAGTAGTTAACTGTCTTGACTTTCTATTAATGAATGAAGGGAAACAAATTCAAAGCTTCATTCAAGTGAAGTCATTGTAATGCATGTCTTGAAATGAGAAACAAAAATGATTTCACTGTCTTTTACAGATCTACAATTTAATCTTTTTCTTTTGAAGATATCTTTTGAAATTCTGAATGGAAAAGTCAATTTTTATGAAAACTTCCATGAAATAATAAATAATTATTAATTAATAATTAATAATACTGGGGTGGCTAGGTGGTGTAGTGGATAAGGCACTGGCCTTAGAGTCAGGAGTACCTGGGTTCAAATCCGGTCTCAGATACTTAATAATTACCTAGCTGTGTGGCCTTGGGCAAGCCACTTAACCCCATTTGCCTTGCAAAAACCTAAAAAAAAAAAGAAACTGTACAATACTTATAAAGGGAAAATACGTAAATACTTTGATTAGATGAGATCATTGCTATTTATATATAGAACCATAACTACTATTCATTTACAATTAAATTTATGGTTCACTTATAAATAGTAAAAATGCAATATATCATCAATATCACTACACTTCTCCTCTTTGTGGCTCAGTTTTCTTACTTAACTAATAAGGGGGTGGGACTAGATCTCTAATGATCCTTCCAATTAATCCTTGATATTATTAAAAATATTTTATTTATTTCTCTTTCTAACTTCATGCAGTAGTAGTTTTACCAAGCATTATTTTGCAAGGATTTGAGTTTTACATTTTTCTCCCTCCCTCTCTTACCTATCCCCTCTCCCTGACAGAAAGAAATCTGATATAGGTTCTACATTTATAACCTTACTAAACATAGAACTATATTGATCATATTGTGAAAGAAGAATGAAATCCAAATGGAAGTAAACATTAGAGTGGAAAAATAGCATAATACAAAAATTAACTTTTAAAATTGAAGATAATAAACTTTGGTTTTCATTTAAGCTCCACAGTTCCTTTTCTGGATATGGATAATATTTTTCCATCATATTTTTTTTAAAGTTTTTGCTAGGCAATGGGGTTAAGTGACTTGCCCAAGGTCACACAACTAGATAATTATTAAGTGTCCGAGGTTGGATTTGAACTCAAGTCCTTTTGACTCCAGTCCTGGTGCTCTATCCCCTGTGCCACCTAGCTGCTCCTCATCATAATCTTTTAAAATTGTCTTTTATTATTGTACTGCTGAAATGAATAAATCCATCACAGTTTATCATGACCCCATGTTGTTTTTAGTGTATATAATGTTCTAGTTCTGCTCATTTCACTGAAATCTCATCCCTTATGATTTCTTATACAATAGTGATCTATCATACACACACACACACACACACACACACACACACATAAACATATACCACAATTTGTTCAGCCATTCCTGAATTGTTGGATATCCCCTCGATTTTCATTTTTTTTGTCCCACAAAAGGAGTGTGTGTGTGTGTGTGTGTGTGTGTGTGTGTGTGTATATATATATATGGTACTTTTACCCTTTTTTTATGATCTCTTCAGGATACAGATCCAGTAGTGATATTTCTGGATCCAAGGGTATGCATATTTTTATTGCTCTTTGGGCATAGTTCCAAATTGCCCTTCAGAAAGGTTGGATCAGTTCACAGTTCCACCAACAATCTCTAATCTGTGATTTTTCAAAAGAAGGAGTTGGAGTAAAATCTCATAGATTCCTTTAAATTTGAAATTGATGGTCTCACTTGTAAGTTTTCAATTATTATTATTTCATATTCATATTCTATTCAGTTATTTTGCCCTCTTTTCTAAAATAGCAATATAAAGGATGCAGCTAGGTGGAGCAGTGGATAGAGCACCGGCCCTGGAGTCAGGAGTACCTGAGTTCAAATTCGGTCTCGGACACTTAATAATTACCTAGCTGTGTGGCCTTGGGCAAGCCACTTAACCCTATTGCCTTGCAAAAACTAAAAAAAAAAAAAAAAAAAAGAATTAGAAAAAATAGCAATATAAACTTTAGAGGAGAGGACTATAATTTGTTGGTAAATACTTCATCCACTGTTTGGGATGAAATTCTAGAGTCATTATCAGGGGAATAAAGCAAGGCCATCATTTTGCATTGATCCATTTCTAAAGAAATAATTTTTTAACACCAAAATATTGTCGTTTGAATAAGAACTTGTTACAAATGTTCATATTAGCAGTCAATACAAATTTAGCTTCTGTTTGTAAGGTAGAAATCAGATAATTTTGTCCTTCATATGATTCAGATCATATGATTCATTTTTAGATACTTAGATGAATGTGTGGTATCAATAGAGCTGCTTCAGTCATGAATGAAGTTAGTCATCCTTCAAATCCTCTAAAATTCTTATCTTTATTTTTCCATAAATCCTCCATGGAAATGTCATTTAATGAACTAGAGATCTTTTAATAACTTGGATATGTTAGTGTAGCACTTAGGATGTCTAAATGCTGTTGTTTAGTCTTTGTATATGATTGGATCAACTCCTTTCTGTCTGTGATAACTGCCTTTGTAGAAGTCTTTTGAATATTGTGATTATATTTGAATTTGAATAATTTCCTTATTATTTTTACAGTAATGGTACAAAGGACAAACTTTTAAATCTTCTGAAACTGGATCCATTTACTAATCTGAAGGAAGAAGGTGGATTACTCAGCAACTCTTCTAGTTTAAGAGAAAACATTTATGATTTAATCAAAGATTCATTGAAATTAGAAGATGGTAAATTTTATTTTGATACTCTACAAGGACTCAAGTTCATCAGAGATTTATTACATGTTATTTTAAGAGATATCCCTACAAGAAATGACACTGGAAATGATGCTAAGCTGGTTAAGAATAAAACTTATTTGCTGTCAAAGATGAATAGTTTTGAAGACCTTGTGAAATTCAGTGAAGATCTTGACTCTGCGGTTCAACTTGTTAGAAAAAATTCTGCAAAAATAGTCAGCCTCATGGATATTATCTTTAGCTATCGTATTAAGGATCTGCATAATTTTTCCTCTACACTCCAAGTTGTTCTTGCTAATTTAACAGAATTAGTGACCTTTGTAGATAATATCTTCCCTTCAAAAGAGAGAAAGGTAGTAGAAATTACAAAGCAATTACTAGATATAATTGCCTATGGAGAAAAGGATATTCCAGAAGTTTTCTTAGAAATGTCTCAGGCTTTGAGTACTTTGTTGCAGGACATCAAGAAGTTAAGAGATCTTTCACAAGCAGTAGACACCATGGTTGAATTCCTTAATCTATCTAAAAAAGTGTCAGCTCAAGTGGCCACTATTTTAGAAAGTCACCTAATTTCCAAGACAAGTGGAAAGTTAAATTCCCTTGAAATCCTCTATTCTTTTTTGCAAGAAGCTGTTCACAGTGCTGTAGATGAAATAACTTCTATGAGGAATACAGAAGTTTTAAGATACCAGGAAGTAGAAAGACTTCTGAAACCATTGCTGGATGTCACTGCTTGGACTGTTGAGATTAAACCCACTGTTTTCAAAGAATCCAAACCTCTGAATAAATCATATCTGAGCCAATCTAAAAACATTTCTGAGATTGTAGAAGAAATTGCTCTGTTTATAATCAATTCAAAAAACCACTCTATAGAACTGGAGCATCTTGTATCAGCTCTCAAAAATGCATCCCAAACTTTATCCATAGAGGCTAAAACTCTAATGGAAGAAGTTCTTGATTTTTTGGTGCCAATAAACAACCTCACTAGACAGGTGAACTTTTTAAATTCTAATCTGAATTCCTCCTATCATTGGCTTTGGGATACAAAATGGGAAGGACTTCATAAAATGATCCTTTTTTGGAACGAAATACTGTCTCAGACCAACCCAGAAAGTGGGGCTAAGTTGAAAATGATGATTGCTCTATCCTTAGAAGCTTTAGGGAATAATTTACAGAAGGGTGACTGGGATATATTTAATCTGCTGTTGACATTTGCACAGCATCCAAACAACCTTTCTCAAGCCATTGAAAGCACTAGGAAGATGCTGAGTGTTTCTGGAGGAGAATTCAGTAAGGCTCTATTTTTTAACAGCTCTACCATTCCCAACATGACCCACCAGGAACTCGAAAAAGCAATTCAGGTTGCATTAAATAAAATAGCTCTCTGGATGGATTGGCTACTTTTACACCACTCACAGTGGAGACATTCTACAAAAGCTTTATTCCCACTCACTTGGGAGACTTCTGTTAATGCAACTACTGGAAAAGGTGTGATGTCAAAACCACCAAACAACATTAAGAGAGAAAGGAATAATTTTTTGTTTACTTTCAAATCTTCATCTTGTTTTGAAAAGTCCATTAAAAGAATAATTTATCTGGCAAAATACTGGCAAAAAGGACCCCTGCAAAATCAAAGGTAATTTTCTTTCATAATTTGTAACAAACTTTATTTTTAAAATTATAAAAATAAAGTATAATCATATAGGAATCAGATAAATAAATTATATTATTCTAAATATCCAATATCATTTTGCATAAAATAAAATAAGGTGGGTGCTACAAATGTACAAAAAACACCTGGTAAGTATAAACCAATGTATATATTGTAAGCTTTTACTGCTAAGCTCATTAATTAAGATGGAAAAGAGCTTAAATAAATTTTTTTCCTAATTTGTATTAATTAATAATTATTTATCAAGGGCCTACTCTGATGGACATTGTGATATATATAATATATATATCCACATAATGAATATAACATAAATCTCTCTTTAAGAATTGATGCTGAGCTCATGGAGCTTCATTCCTTTTCTCTAAGGATCACCTTTGAGCTCTGCACCTATGTACAATGTATTAGACTGGATTCAGTTTTGGAGAAGACCGATGTCTAAGTATAGGAGGGGAAGATTCACTTTTTTCAGATTCTATTGCTTGTTAAATCTCTTACTCCATTGCCCTGCAGTGAAATTACTTAAAATTTAGTTTTTTGGCTCATTACCAGGATTTCCCAAAAGCCTAAGTTGAGGGAGAAGGAATAGAAAACTATTACTGAATAGAAATATAATGTAATTTGTGAGTGAGAGGTATTTACTTCTTGCCCACAAAAGAAATATTAAAAGACACAAAAAGACTCAGACCTTGCAGGATAAGGCATAAGGAGTCACTAACATACTTTATAACTACAGTTTTAATCATTTGAGAGACTGATACCTAAACCATTCAAACATAAAGTTTTATGTGGGGTTACTGAATAGATATTCCATATTTCATCTCATCTTTGCACTGCTCAAATATTTCCTAGTTAGTACATATTGTTAGGTAAATTAATCTTGTTTTGGGCTCTACCTTATTTTAATGGTTGACTTCATGAGTGCTAGAAAGACTACTGAGATTTCTTCTTTTGCTGCCAAGCAGCTCTGGCAAAAAGAACACAAAAACCCCTGAATCTCTCATATTCATGTCCATAGATACTCATCCATGTTAGATCAGGAAGGAAAGAGCAAATGAATCTACCCAAAACTTTTTGAACAAACACATCATGGCTTCTATCTGTCTCATGGGCTCTAACTTGAAACAGTCCTAACGTGATTCATTTTCAGAAAAGAAGGGAACCCTAAGGGTGGGGTCACTTCCATTGAATCATCTCCCTGCTCAATGTTCAAATAAGAGCAATGCCAAGCCCTCCAGTTCTCCCAAATATGATTGGAAATAATCACATTGGTGCTCTTCAACCTGAAAGAAACTAGCTCTTCAGTACTATCATGTATGCATATGGTGACTACTGCTTTTTGCATGTCCTGTTCAATCTCTGTTACACAATATAATTCAGAATTAAAAAGGTAGGGCAGGAAGAATGGAAGAGAGCAAGGAAAGCTAATATTTAAGTAGATTTTTGAAGGAATTAAGGAATACATTGTAATGAAAGTAAGGAGGTAGAACATTTCAATAGTGATGGGCATTTAATGCAAAGGAATGGGAGACAGGCTCATCACCATATGTGCAAACTTTTGCTATAGCCTGTGGGTTGATCTTCCTACCTCAAGTTTCTCCCTAATTTAATCTGTTTTCTATTCAGCTATCAAACTGATCTTTCTAAAACATTGATCTGATCATGTACCCTTTCCCCCTATTCAGAAACTTCATTGTCTTCATCTGAAAATTTATATATGACCCTTAGAGATGTCATTCATCTTTATTGATCAATGGCTACCTGGGATACCCAAAATAAAAGAATTGTAACTGGAGCACAGTGAAAGATCTCTTGACCAAGCTGTATTGATCTCTAAAATTATTCTTCAAATATTATCAGCATCAAATGAAAGAATAAATATTTTTGAACTGTATAGTCAGAACCAGTCCAAACACTAATGAACAGTTATCCTCATCCCTTTTCTTATCCATATGGTGCCTCCTAATTAATGACATTCATTTAGCAAGTCACAAACCTCTAAAAATAGACTTTTAACATATTCATTTGATGTAAGACACTTATTTTTTATCTGATTACAGTTTGTAAAGTCAGTTTCCTCTCCCCATCCTACTTTCCCTCTTCTCTTGCTTGAGTCAGCAAGTCTTGTCTGTCATTTAGTATTACAACCTAGTTTTCTTCCATCTTTCCTATTCTTTGAATTCTCAATTATTTAACACATATATTTAATATCCTCTGCTCAGTTTAGAAGACTTTTCCATTTCTTTGCAAATCTTTCCCCTGCCATACCCACAAATCTCTCTTACGTGATATGATTAAAGACATTCCTGGGACAATTATTCTAGTGTAAGGAGATTCTTCAAACCATCTGTCCTTTAACATCTTCAAGTTATTTGAATGATGTTTTTAAGACTGAAATACCAATGGACTCTAAACCTTTCCCTCTTTGCTGGCTACCAGCTTCCCTTTCCCAGTGGATTCACTATCACTATTATAACTGACATTAATAGATCACTTTAAGGTTCAACTACAGTTCAACTAAATTTAATACATATTTATTAAGAGCTTAAGATGAGTCAGACTGTGTTTAGTGCTGAGAATGCAAAGAAAAATGAAACAGTTCTCGCCCTCATGGAGCTTACATTATCAGTAAGCTCCAAGACAAGGTCCTCTTCTGAAAGGCATATGGACATGGGCTGGTATCTTGAGGCATAAGGTTTGGAGAATAGCTACGATGGGGAATGAGATTCAGAAGAGGATAAGGATCAACCCTGAATAAATACCCTGTTGAGATTAGATAATAAATTTGTATGGATCCTGATCAATAAATTTAGAAAGCAAATTGGATCTATTTTCTCATCCCTTCCTCTTAACAACTATGAAGCAGATTCTAAAGTTTTTATCATATCCACTTTAGAGATGGGGGAATTGACATTAAGCAACTTGCCTGTGGTCCCATATTAATAAGAATTGGAGGCTCTCCCTTCTGGTGTTCTTTCCATAATATAGCACTCCTCAACATCGAATGATGACAGGTGCTAGCTTAGATTCACTACGGCAGGAGTTTATTTAACTATGTATAACACTTTAATAGTCTGATAGCTTGCCATTTTTTTGACTTTCTTTGCTTAAGGAAAGAAATCATGAATGTTCCACATCTCTCCTACTATTTAGGTCTTTAGGCTATGGGCCTAGGGTTTTTTGAAAGCACTTGTAATCCCTTTGCTGGACCAAGATCCTCTTTAATATGTTGATGATAGATTCCTCTTTCTGAAGAGAGAGCTCCAAACCTCCCAAAGAGTTTCATTTTTTCAGGAATCAGGCAGTACCTAATTAGTTTTTTTTCTGCTGGAGAAATGTGAATTGTTAAATAGTTTTATTCCTGTGACATTGGAAAACTTTTTTATCTTTGTCATAAATCAATACAATTCTAATTAGTTTATGCCAACCTAATTTTGTTTTATTTGGAAGGATCTTGTTTATTTCACATCTCATTATTAGCATAGACTTGATGCTTTGAAGCTCTTGGTAGTGAAAGGTCCAGAAGAATGTATTAACTATTTCCTTTCCCTAAGGGAAACTGTAGGTAAGGGAAAAAGGCACTGAATCTCAGTTTTTACAAGGCAGGATTTGTAGTACCTTGTTAAGATCCAGTACCAAATAAATCAGATACAACCCTAGAAAAATTCAGAGAACTGGGGAGTGATCCCAGTCAGGAAGGTTTAAAGCAACTAGGTGACTGCATTTGATATCAGGAAGACTTGAATTCAAATCCTAGCTTAGAGACTTACTAATAGGATGATCCTCAGTGAGTTATTTAATTTCTTCCCTCAGTTTCCTCATTTGTAAAATGATAACACCTATTTGTTGCAAGGATCAAATAGGATAACAAATTCTATATATAATATATATAAATTAATAAGTTACATGAACAAATTAGGTATATAAGGCACATCGTAAGCTTAAGGAATAATATAAATGCTTATTATTATTACTGTTATAATGATGAAGATTAATAATGATAATTGTGATGATGGGGAAAAACCAGGAATCCAACCAAAATGTCAGATGCAGTGAAGCCATTTATAAGGGGATTCAGGATGGGGGCCCTATGGTTATAAACCAATATGATATATTTTTAAATAAACAAACACTAACTGTTTCATCTAAAGGGTTGTTTCCTTCAAAATAATCACCCTTAGAACCCATCACTTATTTCAGTGAAATTCAAAGTACTTTATATTGCTCACAGTATTTCTTTGTAGAATTTACTTCTTTTAAAGGTCTTCAGTGATATTAAGACTTCTACCCATGTGAGTATATTTGATTTGCAGGAATAGCCAAAAGTTATTTGGAACCATGTCTGGTGAATAAAATGGATGACCAAACTGAATAATATAAATTTAATTAATAATATGATTATTATAAAGTTAGAAGACTGGTTTTCTTAAGTATTCCTCATCCTTCCAGACTTCTGCTCACTAAAGCTGTCTTAGAATCAGAGCATGACAATATTAGGATTGAAAGAGACCTTAGAAGGTTTCTGGTCAAAACTCTCATTTTATAGATGAGAAAAGAGAGACCTAGAGATGAAGTCATTTGGGAAAATTCAAACAGGTAGTTTCCAGTATTGGAAACCAGGTTTTTCTGATTTTAAATCCAGTGACCTTTTGGCCTTATCTGTATGGGAGATTAAGAGAAATTAACAGTCTCTAGGAATGAGACTGCAAATAGTAGAGAAGAACATAATTGAAGTAGAATTCTAAGAGAAAACCCAGTGGGCAATATAAAAAGTTCACTAGTGTCAGTAGTTATAAGAACTAGGTAGAAATCTGGAAATGGAGATTAAAAAATGTTAATAATAAAGAGGAAAATGAGTTCATCTCATATAATTTTTCTATTTAAATTCATTTAGGGATATTGCATTAGTCATAATTGCTCCTTCCCCATAACCTCCTTCTTCTCAGGCCCCCTCCTTGTGGAATATAAGGTTTTGAGGATAGAACTGTTTTGCTTTTGTCCTTATATTTCAAGATTTTACATTGGTACAATGTCAGTTCTTGATAAAGCTTCCTGATACACTGATATTAATTTATAGTTACCCCTGATATAGTAAATAAAAGGTTTATTTTGCTCAAATATTTGGCAAACCACAGGTTTGTTCCTACAGAGTCACTAAGTTTCTTTCTTTTGCTATGCCTTTGGATCACTTTCTACCAACTTCAAAAGGGGATGAGGCAGATTACTGAAGTCTTTAAAGGTACCATATAGTCACCAATTTCATTCTTTTGGGCACTGTTTTCCAATGACAGATCACAATTCCTCTAAGCCTTAGTCGATGATATTTGCCATGAATTTCAGTGGCATGGAAGAACTCAGTCACTAATCTTCCATGACAACTCTTTTTTAACCTAGCGAGGACAGTAGTCAGGGAGTAACTACAAAAATCTATCAACCATTTTATTCTCAAAGATTTTTTGGGTTCTGCCAGTGTTGCTTTTTCAAGCATGGCCTACCAGAACCTAGAGTCATTTTCATGCTCCCTTGGAGTATTGATTTAGGGCTTTAATTCTGGAATTTGATAAGGTAAATAAGGCTCAAGTTTAATTAAAATTTTAGTTTTTTTTGACAATGATAAATGCTCTTGGCATCATCTATGGATATCATTTATATTCTTCATATTGTTTCTTCTTCTGTCCCAGAAAAATGGAAAATTCAAAGGTGATGATCATTCATGTTGCAATTCTTTTTTGACTCCATCTTTACTATTTCTTGTACTTCAGCTTAATGGACAGTATAAGTATGTTTGTATTAGCACTGTATAACTATTTTTCTTCTTTATCAGTGTCTTGGAAATGTGTCAATTTTTCCAGAAGCTATTAAAGCCCTCCACTGCCTTAACTTTGCAGAAGGTGAAGATGACAGTTTTGAATGTGTTAACAATCCTGGCAGGTAAGTTACTTTAATATCAGTTTTTGGATAATTTTCAAATAATCTGAATTAACTGTCTCTATGCCTTTTGTATAGTCTTTGACTTTAAATGGGTTTAAATGACTTAAATGGGTGAGATATAATTTTATCCATGGTGAATCTAAATCTATGAAATGAAACATGTTTTAGGGGAGATACATTGTAAAGGCAGACCATAAGATCATAAATCATTGGATTAAGAGCTAAAAGGGAAGTTCATCCACTTTATTTTACAGATGAGGAATTTATATGTATATGTATGTATATGTGAATATATATGTATATATATATAAAAGAGAGAGAAAGAAGATAAGGAATTTGTCCATATTTATATACATATACACACATATAAATATATATGTCCTTCTGTACATATATATCCATCTCTCTCTCTCTCTCTCTCTCTCTCTCTCTCTCTCTCTCTCTGTCTCTCTCTCTTTCTGATATTCTTTCTCTCTCTGTGATATTCTCTCTCTCTCTCTGTCTGTGATATTCTCTCTCTCTCTGTCTGTCTCTGTCTCTCTGATAGTCTCTCTCTCTCTCTCTCTCTCTCTCTCTGATATTCTCATTCTCTCTCTCTGTGTGGTAGTCTCTCTCTCTCTGATACTTTCTCTGATATTCTCTCTCTCTCTGCTATTCTCTCTCTCTCTGCTATTCTCTCTTTCTGCTATTCTCTGTCTGCTATTCTCTGTCTGCTATTCTCTGTCTGATATTCTCTGATATTCTCTCTCTCTCTCTCTCTCTCTCTCTCTCTCTCTCTCTCTCTCTCCCTCCCTCCCTCCCTCCCTCTGTCTTGCTAGCTAGCTATCCTAAGAGAGCAAAACTATGAAACCAGATCCTTTGAGTCAAATCTCTTTGATTTGAGCACCATAAAATACTTTTATCTCATTGTCACTCAGATTTTTACAAGTGTCTACATGGTAAGCAAATATAAATGTACTGCATGATTTTGACTATGTAATAAATTGAATTTAACTTTATTTCAAATTACTGATTGGACTAAGGCTGCTACCATTACACCTAGTTACAGTTAGTTGCACTTAAGTGACAGTGGGTATTCCTTCTCTTTTACTACTTCACGTGTGCTAGGGGATTAGGGTTGATTTCCCCACTAAAAACACAACAGATCATATCCTGGTGTAAGATAAAAATAAAATTGACTTATAAACCACTAGTTAAATATCTTAGTCTAAACACTTTTATTATGTAATTAATTTTTAAGACACTTATTATAATGGAAGTGAGCATTATTGGGGGAAATCATAATTCAATAAAATATATATTTATCAAAGTAGAATATGCAGAGGAGCTATTATTCTCCAGAAGGAAATGGTATCTAGATTTTCCTTTCTAGAACTTCCAAGGCCAGATATATCTCAAAAGAAATTTGCCAGGTTCTCATATTCTTTTTCTTCCTACTATCAATCAATCAACCAACAAATATTTATTGGGCACTACTGTGTTACAGGAATTGTACTAAGGAAAATATGTTATGAATAGCTTTAGCGGTTTTACAAAACATTTATTTTTGACTTGGTCATAATTTTCAGTAAATATTCATTAAATACCTGTGAACATGTTGTGGATACAAATAAAGGCAAAAGACAGTCCTTGTTCTCAAAGAACTGACAATTGAATAAGGGAGACAATATGCACAAACAAGCTATATATGGGGAAAAATAGATATAATCAGTAATGGAGATGCACCAGAATTAAGGGGGATCAAAAGAGACTTTCTGTGGAAAGGGGGATTTAGGGTGAGATTTGAAGAAAGCCATGAGGTAGAGATGAGCATGAAGAAAATTCCAGACATGGAGGATGGTCGTGGAGAAAATAATATGAGGCAAAAGATGGAGTATCATGTTTAAGAACAGCAAGGAGGTAATTGTCTGAGATTTAAGGAGTGTACTCTGTGCAAATTCCGAAGTCGGAATGGATCTTAGACATCATCTAGTCCAATCCCCCCCCCCCCGCCCTTTACCAATGGAAAAACTGAAGATTAGAGAAACAAAATTACTGCTCAAAGTCTCAGGTAGTAAATGACAGAACAGAGATTTGTCCCTTGGTCCTCTGGCTCATGAAAAAGTGCTTTTCCCCCATTTCACTATACTGATTCCTCTTGGGAGCTAATTAGCAAGGGGTAGAAGGATTGCTTTACTTCAGGGAGGGACCATTTGTTATTTTAGAACATAAATGTTCAGTGAGCCCACTCAACCTGGATTTGTGGTTTCTTCCAACTCCCTTCATTATGTATTGAAGTGAAGAAGACAAACAATGGGAAGGTTGGGGTTTAACCAAGGGTTCAAGTTCAGTCAAACTGGACCAATATTTCTCATCCACAACATTTCATCTCTTCTTGCCTTTTACACAGGGTATCCCCCAAACCTAGACAGCTCCCTTCCTCATTTGGAATCCCTACCTAACTCTCTTCAAACTCAACTCATGTCGCCTTTCTTAAGAGGGGTGAGTTCTTGGCTGAGCCTTTTTTCAGGGCTGCCCAAACATCTTTGTTATTTTTTGGCACTCAGCTCTCACCTGTGATTCCAAGAAACTGTAGCAACAAGTGGTAAAACATTTGGGCATATGGTTAAACTAAGTTGAAGATAACTTACAGGTCTCAACTTTTTGGTGAGTTAGTGGATTGTCTACCCCAAGCATGTGGAGATTTTCCCTAGTGGAATGGGCAGATGAGAAAATTTGTTCCAAAGGCCAAAGAAGGCTGAAGCAGGCACTGTGGAGTTATGAAAGTTTGGTTAGACATTGAAGATGCTAAGGTCATCCATTGCATCCCAGAATTTTTGCCAGTTGTCTTGACTTTTGACTTGCCATTGAACCTTGGTACCTCTGGAAAAAGAGAGTGAGGCAGAACTTTTAAAAAAAATCTTGATTACTTTATTATGATGCATTATGTTTATAATGTTTAAAATAGACTTTGTGCAATTCTGCCTCACTTAAATCCAATTCATGCATGAGTTAAGACCACCCTTTGATGTCATTAGTCTGCTTCAAAAACTAAGAACAAATAACATGATTCTCTCAGTCCTAATTCCTATTGTCCTTGAAATTATCTTGGACTTTTGCTGTAGATTGCATTTATTTTTAAATTGTATTTAATTCTCTTAATTACCTGCACTACCTTTCTATTAGATTGTAAACTTTTTTGAGGTCAGGGATTATCTGTTTATTTAATTTTTTGCATCAATATCTATCACTATGAAACAAACATTTATTAAAACTTCTATGTGATCAAAGTAGGAACTAAATACATGTGTATTGATTAATTACTTGTCCTTAGTGGATAGGGGCCCTGCCAACTTATTAGTCAGTCAGTCAAACAACTAACATTTATCATGTTTTACCATGTATATACCAAGTACAGTATTGAGACTGAATTGTAGGAGAGACTATTCTCTCCTCGCTTTTTCTAGTCTTTTGATCCTTATTTCTCCTCTCCCACCACTATTGCCATATGAACCCCTAAGATTCCAGAGGTGTATACTTGTGAAAAATTAAATATGGCACTACTACAACATTAATCACTAATAAGAAGAAATGATCAAATTGAGAAATTTAACAATAGCAGCTAGTTTTTATTTAGTGCTTTTGACTTAAGGAAGTGATTTGAAGGTTATATCATTTTGTTCTCACAACATTCCTGTAGGGGAAGCTCCATTTTACCGGCACTTTACAGGTGAAGAAACTGAGGTTGAAAGATAATAACTTTCCCAGGGTCCCATAGTTAAGTGTCAAAGGAAGAATTTGAATTCAGGTCTTTCTGACTTTATGTACAACTTTATCTATTTTAACATCTAGAAGGCTTAAGTGTGAGTTACCTCATTAACTTTTTATTATTACTTTTTTATTACTATTATTATTATTATTATTATTTTAGGCATTTGCAAGGCAAATGGGGTTAAATGGCTTGCCCTAGGCCACACAGCTAGGTAATTATTCAGTGTCTGAGGCTGGATTTGAACTCAGGTACTCCTGACTCCAGGGCCAGTGCTCTATCCACTGCACCAGCTAGCCACCCCTACCTCATTAACTCTTAATCTCGAATTCATCAGGCAAAAGCAGCATAAGGAGGACCTTGCCTTTAACCTCTTCTCTAAAATCTTTCTGGGAATTGAGAAATTAATGGAAAAGATTGTGAGATAGCTCTGAAAGGACTGGGTCAGTGAGGATACAAGAATGGATGGATGAAAGGCACATCTCCAAATTGATATACTATAGCAGCCTAGAACACATATTCTAGATAAGAGTTACCTATTGCTTGGTGAGAGAAGTGAAGAAAGGAGAATGAATAAGCACCAGTATTTGTCTCATATTGAAATATCAAAGGTAATTAAGGAAGATACCTGCATATTCTTAAGCATAACTATTCAAAAAGAATCAACAAATTAGTCCTTAAGTGTCCCCTTCACTCCCCACTATTTCCCTCCTTTTATATAGATACTAGCATTACAGTAGCATTTATTTCTTTATAATTATTATTATCATTTTAAATTTTGTACAAGTAAGTAGTACTGGGTACATGCAAAAATTCACAACTGCTTGTAGTGATGAAGAGAGGTTCTATTCGTTCTACTAACCATGAAGGTTTCTTTTAGCTCTGTGAACCTGTAATTCTGTTTCCTCAGCATGCAGTTTTTCTTGCACAGTAGCTGGTTAATATACAACTACTTCTTCTCTTCCTTTCTTTCCTCTTCCCCTCCTAATTCTTTTTCTTCATCCTCCTTTTCCTCCCTCTCCTCCTCTTCCTCCTTCCCTCCTCCTCTTCTTTATTCATTCGTTCTTTTTTGTCTTCTTTTTCTTTATTCTTCCTTTCTTCTTCCTCCTCCTCCTTCTCTTTTCTTCTCTTTTCTTCTTTTTTCTTCTTCCCTTTTTCTTTTCTTCTTCTTCTCTTTCTTCTCTTTTTCTTCTTTTTTCTTCTCTTTTTCTTTTCTTCTTCTTCTCTTTTCTTTTTCTTCTTCTCTTTCTTCTTTTCTTCTTCTTCTTTTTTCTTCTTTTCTTCTTCTTCTTCTTCTCTTTCTTCTTTTTCTTCTTCTTCTTCTCTTTTTCTTCTTCTTCTTCTTCTTCTCTTCTTTTCTTCTTCTTCTTCTCTTTTTCTTCTTCTTCTTCATCTTCTCTTCTTTTCTTCTTCTCTTTTTCTTTTCTTCTTCTCTTTTTCTTTTCTTCTTCTCTTTTTCTTCTTCTTCTTTTCTTCTTCTTTTTCTTCTATTTTCTTCTTCTTTTTCTTCTATTTTCTTCTTTTTCTCTTCTTCTTCTTCTTCTCTTCTTTTCTTCTTTTCTTCTTCTCTTTTTCTTCTTTTCTTCTCCTTCTCTTTTTCTTCTTCTTTTCTTCTTCTTTTTCTTCTCTTTTTCTTCTTTTCTTCTTCTTTTTCTTCTCTTTTTCTTCTTCTTTTCTTCTTCTTTTTCTTCTCTTTTTCTTCTTTTTTCTTTTTCTTCTTCTCTTTTTCTTTTTCTTCTTCTTCCCTTTTTCTTCTTTTCTTCTTCTTTTTCTTCTCTTTTTCTTCTTTTCTTCTTCTTTTTCTTCTCTTTTTCTTCTTTTCTTCTTTTTCTTCTCTTTTTCTTCTTTTTCTTCTCTTTTTCTTCTTTTCTTCTTCTTTTTCTTCTCTTTTTCTTCTTCTTTTCTTCTTCTTCTTCTTCTTCTTCTTCTTTTTCTTCTTCTTCTTCTTTTTCTTCTTCTTCTTCTTCTTCTTCTTCTTCTTCTTCTTCTTCTTTTCTTCTTCTTCTTCTCTTTTTCTTCTTCTTCTTTTTCTTCTTCTTCTTTTTCTTCTTCTTCTTCTTTCTTCTTCTTCTTCTTTTTCTTCTTCTTCTTTTTCTTCTTCTTCTTTTTCTTCTTCTTCTTCTTCTTCTTCTTTTTCTTCTTCTTCTTTTTCTTCTTCTTCTTCTTCTTCTTTTTCTTCTTCTTCTTTTTCTTCTTCTTCTTTTTCTTCTTCTTCTTCTTCTTCTTCTTCTTCTTTTTCTTCTTCTTCTTTTTCTTCTTCTTCTTCTTCTTCTTCTTCTTCTTCTTCTTCCTTCCTTCCTTCCTTCCTTCCTTCCTTCCTTCCTTCCTTCCTTCCTTCCTTCCTTCTTCTTTCTTTTTCCAAGATCCTAGGTAGAAGTATTTTATTGTTGTTTAGTATTTCAATCTTGTCTGAGTCTATTGACACCATTTGGAGTGTTCCAGTCAGAGACACTAAAGAGCATTGCCATTTCTTCTCCAGCTGATTTTATAGATGAAGAATTGAGGCAATCAAGGTTAAATGACTTGCCCATAATCACACAACTAGCAAACGTTTGAGGCCTGATTAGAACCCAGGAATAGTTCAGTCTCTAGACTCATAACTCTATCCACTGTGCTCCTAGCTACCAAATCGAGGGAAGTAAGCTCTTAAATAACATCATTCATCAGATTAGAAGCACTTTGGAGACAGGCACCACATATAAGCTAGTAATTTTCATTCCTAGTTCCTAGAATCACAGTAGCGGTTTTAATTCTGAGGAGTCCAGAATCTGGATGGGAAAAATTGCTTCTTAATATTCACTAAATTCTAACTAAAATGTAGTATTTCTGGGGCAGCTAGGTGACAGAGTGGATAGAGTACTGGCCCTGGAGTCAGGAGGACCTGAGTTCAAATCCGCCATCAGACACTTAATAATTACCTAGCTGTGTGGCCTTGGGCAAGTCACTTAAACTCACTGCCTTGCAACCCACCCCCCCAAATTAGTATTTTCTTCAGCTGCCTAAAACCGTTATTCTGAGCATGGTCCATAGACTTCACTAGATTGCCCAAGTGATTGATCCCACACATTAAAAAAGGTCAAGTTCCCAAGAACCAGAAAAATCTAACTTTCAATAGGCATTTGATCAGTGGATACCATATCTGTATGTGAATGCAAATATAACAATTATGTAGATAATTTCCCAAAGAAGACCTATATTTTACACCAGAGCTGCTGTGAAAATAACTCAAACTAGGCTAAATAAAGTATCATCTTTCTAAATATTCTTTATGATTGTCAAAAACTGCTTTCTAATACGTTTAAACAATCTGAGTTTGAGCATGCCACTCAACAGGAGCTGTCTTAGTATTAATTGCCTAAGCAATAGATTGAATCCAGTCACAGTTGAAGACATAATCATTTTGACAACTTCACACATGGATAAAGTAATGACTTTTAAATGAATTAAACATTTAGATTAATACTTCCAGTTAAGTTTATTTTCTAGATCTGCATTACAGTTGCCAAATTGATATAGCATATTTAGAATGACTTATTAACAGAAAATTGATTTTTAATCTTTATATTTAATTACAATCCTTTCTCCCCTAGCACATTCTGTATCAAAGTATTCTGAGCTATTAGCTCTTTATTTTCTTAGAAAAATTCACCTACAAATTAATTCACGTACAAGAAAATGGGTACAGGGTCAAATATTGTAAAAATTATTGCTCCAGACACTAAAAACAAATTTTCAAAAAATTTGGTGTATGGAATTCTCGTAAAACAATTTTTTCTAATCAAGTTTATTGATGACTATTGTTTTTATATCACTATCATTCCTAGCAATTCTTCCCCATTTTCTACTTACAAATCAATCTCTCTCTGGTTTTAAAAACAAAAGCAACAGCAAAATACAGCAGACTTATCATCATCAACAAGAACAACAAATTCAGTGGTCTCACCCAACAATATATCCAATATTTTGTCCCAGTAGTCCTCCACCTCTTTCTCATTATTGTTTTTTTTTTCTGTGCTTCTCAGGACACCACACTAAGGGGAGCTCAGAGCTGCTCAGAGAGCAGCTTCCTTTTAATATTTTTACATTGATATTTTCAGTTGTACATATTATTCTTTTGGTTCTGCTTATTTCATTCTGTTAGTTTATTCAAATTGCTCCATGTTCCTCTGAATTTCTCATAACTGCTATTTCCACTAATCATTAAAATTCTATTATATTCAGATACTATAGGGTTTCTTAAAAGTCATTTCACAATTGTTAGGCACCCACTTTATTTCTAATTTTCGGCTTCCATAGAAATGCTGTTGAATTCTATCTTTTTTAAAGTTGTAAAAGACCTTCCAGTATATCTAGTACATATGCCAACATGTTCATAAATAAGTTTTGTCTTGAGAGATCACTATTTTATAATATGAACATTATAATTTTTCATTATTTTGCATCTTATTGATGACATTTTATCTCCATTTAACATATTTAAAATGCCATTT